>NC_090934.1:425290449-425602420 GCF_040938575.1 Ambystoma mexicanum | reverse complement strand
CCGTCTCCAAGGCATCATCCATAGCCTTGCCAAACAGATTTGTCTCTTCCACTGGTTTATTAAGGAGGCCCGAGTCTCCGGCTTAAACCCAGAGTTCTTTAGCCAGGGGTGCCTTTTGAGAAGAGTACCCTGAGCCAAGTGTGCCACGCCGTCTCTGCTGCATCCAACGTATTCTTTAAGATGTTGTGGGTCACCTGTTTTCTTTCTGAGACAATCGCCAGTAGGCAAGATTGCACTGGCTCAAAGACTTCTTGGAGGCCGTCTTGATGCAGGTTCCACTGCACATCACTATACCTCGCAAGAAGGGTAGTATTATTAGCAATTCTTGTTGAATATGTCACTGAAGTGGTGATGTGTTTGGCAAGGGCGTACCATTTGTTTGCACTCTTTGTCAGGGGGTGGGGCGCTTCTGCAGTAGTCAGTGGCACCCCAGCCCTCTTCCTGGTGGTAGTGACAACCAGGGAGTCTGGAGTGGCATGCCCTCGGATGTACAACGGGTCAGCAGGAGAGGGGTAAAGCAGTTTTTCAACCTGAGGGTTGACAGCCCTTGTAAGGGAAGGGAACAGCAAAGAAGGTGCAAGGCGCTTCTTGATGGAATTTAGCAGAGGGATTGCCTGACTTGTGGGTTTTTTCCTTCAGAATGTCCTCAACAAAGTTAGTGTCTGGTACAGCTTCCTGTGTGGCAATTTGGAAATGGTCTGCAGGCCTTTTCAGGATCACATTAAAAGCCATCTGATTGTCAATAGGCAATGCCTGCCTCTGTTGAGGCGAGGAGAGAGGATCCAGACAAAGTGTCTGGGTCAGGAGTTGGAGTGGGGGAAAGCCAAGGTGCTTCCTCTACAGGCTGATCTCGACTCCAATCTGGGCACTAGTCAGGTATGTCCTGCCCAAACGGATTGTCTTCATGACCATAGGGATCCTCGTAGACCTCTTCTGGTTCCGAGAACTCAAAAACGTCTTCTGGAGTTTGGCTTGAAAGCATCTGCACCTTTGGTAAACTAGGGCAGGAATCTTCCTCCTTAGGTCTCTTAGGGGAAATAAACTTTTCTGAAAGGTCTATAGACTGTGATAGTTTATCCATATAGCGCTCAAACCTCACTCCGGTCCACAGGGATGTACCAGAGGAGTTAGGAGGGGGGAAAGACTATCCAGAAGGAAAAAGGTCTTTAGAAGGAAGGGACTTATCAGAGAAAGCCTTAGAGAGGGGCTTGGACCCCTTCAGAATACTCCTCTAGTCGAGAGGGTGTGCTTTTTGGTATATTCGTCGCAGAAACAATAGCTGCAAGACTCTTGCGTAGCTCCAGTGGATGAGGGAGAGATTTCGAGACGCCCGAGGGTGTCGTCGTGGTGTTTGGCTCCGCCGAAACCTTTGGGGCTGACGCGCTCTTAGATGGCACTTCAGCGCTTGTGTTTTATTTTTTTTGGAAGAGACGTCCTTATGGGTGGAATGCCAGGACGCATGCCGAAACGACGGATGCGGTGAGGGCGGATGATCGTGAGGATCAGTAGGCGCCGGCGAAACTGTCAGCGGGCCTGTTGGCGTCTGATGCTTCCTTGATGAATCCATCGAGGGATCTCGTGGGGTTTTGCGTTTAGCCTTCAATGGTGCGGGTGTGAGCCTGTCGCCGGGGTGTGATCTGCCCATAGCAGTGGCAGCCTGTTGGGGCTGGGAACAGGCAGCTGGGAACCGGACGATTCCGCAGAAAGGTCTATAGCCGCCACATCGGAGCCATGGCTGCCGCTAGAGTCCTCGTCACTCTTGGTGACGGCGCCTCAGGGGAAGCACATTCGGCCTGCATAGCATAGGACGCCCACCATTTCGTCAGACTATCCATTAGCGTCTTTGGACGAAAACTTTGCCAGACTTGCAGGATCGATCGTCGTGGACATGAGGTAAGCACCTATTGCACTTGCGATGGGTGTCCTTCCAAGGGTATTTTCCGTTACAAGACGGGCAAAATTTAAAAGGAGTCCTCTCTATAGCAGAAGTGAAGGGCGGCAGCCAGACCAGAAAGGGAAGGAGGGGAAAAGGAAATGCATTCTCAGAGAATCAAACCCTGGGGCCCCACTCTCCCTACTGTATAGGCCTGGCTGTAGGGCCGAGGTCACGCGTTCGACAGCATCGACCGATGCACCAGTCGCCAAAAGCAGTGGACGTCTTCGGCATAGGGGTCCAACAGGTAGTTGCCGAAGATGAGTCTAGTCTAGACGACCAACAGTGTGGGACAAAGGAGCGACTAATTTTGCAATATATCTTTTGAGCTCCACATAAGGCAACCAACTAGTTGGGCGGAAAAAAACTATCTGAGGGACCTCGATGCGTGAGGGATTTTGGGTACACTACAGGCATTTATAACGTGCCTATACACAAGTGTTTCAAGGCGCGACGAGGCATGGGAGGGGGACCAATGGGAAAACAGACAGCGATCTTACTAGGCCAGGTGTCATTCAGATCACGCAAGTGCATGGGAAGGGAGGAAGGGAAAAGTGCATGGGGGAAGGGAGAGGGGAAAGTGCAGTGCATGGGATAGTAGAATAAATAAGACATGAAAACGGCCAGTTGGTGGCAAGTGCAAGGTAGTGTAGAACACAAGTGCTGGTAGGGGGACTGTAGGGATACAGAAAAACAGTCCCCAAGTGCAGGAGTTGCCAGGGAGGCAGTGCAGGTTTGCAGGTGGCGGGGCCTGAGCCTGGGAACAGAACGGTGGCCAGGTAACCAGTGCAGTTTCAGCCAGGAATTCAGCAGGGGAGAGGGGGAGAGAAAGCAGAAGCAAAGAGGAAGGTTTTGAGGTGTTATATATATATATTCTTCTCCCACCCAGGCACATTCAACTCCAAGAGGGAAGGAAAGGTGGGCACATGTTAATCTAAGCAGATACAAGGATCCGAAATACGATTACGGTGAGTAATGTATCCCTTCTGAGGTTTGTGGATCTGCTTAGAATCACATGCTTTGCATAGATTAGCGAGCAGTACTAGTAAAAGGAGGTGGGTTATTAGAAGGTAGTGCTGCAAAGAGATGTTTCAGCACTGCTTATCCCATCTGTGTATCAACCCTAGAATGCGCGTCCGGACAGTAATGTTGAGTGAAGGTGTGAACTAAAATCCAAGTGGCAGCCTTGCAAATGGCATCTAGAGGCACATTTACCATGAAGGCTAAAGTTGCCCCAGTGCCTCGAGTTGAGTATGCTCTGGGCTTGAAGGGTAATGTTCTCTTGGCAAGAGAGTTGGATGCAGTTGACAGTCCATTTAGTAATTGTTGCTTTAGGGCTAGGGCCCCCTTCTCTTCCAGTGGCTACAGATCCAAAGAAATGATCTGTCCTTCTGATCAACTTTGTATTTTGAAGGTAGAACAGGACAGCTCTGCGTACATCCAGTGTATGTAGAATTCAATCTGCTGCGATTGTTGGGTTTTGGAAAAATGCAGCAGCACTAAACTTGGAGTGACATGGAATTTTGATATGAATTTGGGTGAGAAGCGAGGATGTGTGCGTAGCACCACCTTGTCCTTGTGTATAACTACGAATGGGTCTTGTACTGACCAAGCTTATAGTTCACTAACCTTTCTGATAGAAGTAACGGCTATTAGGAAGGCTGTTTTGTATGTAAGTTGTTTAAGGCTGGCTTTGTGCATAGGCTCGAAGGGGGCCCCCATGAGACTTGAGTACGACATTGAGGTCCCAGCCGACAGTAGGGTTAGACAAGGGAGGATTTAGCTTTTTGACATCCTCCATTAGAGCCTCAACTACGGGCACCTTCCACCACAAAATGTTATTTTGAGACGTGGTGGAAACGGAGAGAGTCACTAGGTGAGTTAAAGACTAATCCTAAATCAAGTAGGCAGAGCAGGTAGTTGACTATATTGGTCGGTGAACAGTCGATTGGATTTAGAGACCGTGTCCTGCATCATAACACTAAGTGTTTCCATTTGTTAAAATAGCAGTGCCTTGTGTTAGGCTTGTGTGCCTCCATGAGTATTTCCATGCACCTTTGGTCTAGGACTGTTAAGGTGACCTAATTCTATGACCTTACGAGCAAAGCTGCAAAATTCAGCTTCTGAGGGCATGGGTGCAGCAGTGTTCCCTGATCCTGGGTCAACAGGTTGTCTGGGCAGGGAAGACCCGTCTAGCTTGTAAACTATTTTGTTGAGCCAAGGTGTTGAGGGGATGGAGGGGGGCATATGCACCTTTTCATGAGCAGTTAATGTGAAGTGCATTGCCCTTGGATACTTTTTTTGGAAGTCTAGACACAATCTTGGCATTGCACGTTTTCCAGGGTTTCGAAAAGGTCCATCTCTGGGAACCCCCAGTTTGAAAAGACATTGTTTAGCAGGTCTGTGTTCAGTTGCCATTCGTGCTCTGAGGGTAGTATTGTACTCCTGCTTAGTACGTCTGCCAGAGAATTGAGTTCCCCTGGAACATGTTGTGCCACAAGAACATGGTGTGATGCAGTGCCTACCGCCAGATGTTCTGGGCTAGTTTGAATAGCCCTGGAGAATTAGTCCCCCTGTTTGTTTATATAAAACATGGCAGAGGGTTCATGGGACACCACATTAGGGACAGTATTACAGTCACGCCCTGTTGACATCCCTTTTTGAACTTCAAAAACTTCATGAGCAATTCATTTTTTTGATTTCCAATGGAACTCAACACTCACCTTCACTATAGTTAACGTGAGTACCAAGTTCCAGAGTTCCAGAGGAAACCCGAATACTGAATGGAGTATAACTTATTGTCAGGACAGTTTCTCTGAAGTCCAACTAAGGGCTTAGTAAAACCATTCAACAGACAGGACAAGACTCCACTCTTAGTATAAGGCTGTAGCACCTCAGTATAGGATATTGTAGACCGAGCAGCCAGGCTCATTTTAGGAGGGATAGAGGGCTGTATAATCAGTACAAAGAAATTGTAATACACACATGGTCCAAAGAAACACTGAAACTATGTATTGTAAAAATACATGGTTTATTTAAATACAACTAGGCCCAGGTACATGATGGGGGAAATAAGTACCATCACAGATCATATCAACCCCTTTTTTTTCTTTGCATAAAATTGAAACCATTTCTTTAGCAAAACAAAATCATATTACGACATATCATCCTAGCATTAAGGTAGAAAAGAAAAAAAGTGTCATTACTGTTCCAATCATTAACAGAAAATATAAAAAGGTAAAATTGAGTAGAGAGCAGAGCAGGAAAGAAAGTCGGAATGGAACGTTCTTTCCCGTTTCCTCATCTGATAAACACGGGCGTCAGAAATGTAGTCATTGCAATCACATAACACGTTTTGTTCCCCGCAATCAGGAGTGACCACCATATGTCCGTCTCTTGAGTTTGAAAGTCAGATAGTACTTGACTGAAATAATTGGTACGCTTCTCCGCCACAGCGGGGTATGCAGTGACTAGATGTTTTAATGATTCCACAACAGAAGCGTCTTTTCAAAAACAACACCTGCTGCTATCCGATAAACCACAAATTGATTGTATCTCTTTTGTGGGTTCAAAGTTAATACGAATCTCCATAAATTGATCTCCGATTTTCCAATCCACGAATTGTTTTAAATATTTGCATACAACGTCCAGTTTTCGTGGATCCGGGAGAATATGTGCAACTGATTAGTATCTACTTGCTGAGTCCAAGGTGTTAATACAATCTAGCTCTCTCAGTTTGGTCTTAAGCCACATAAGGTTAGTAAGTAGGATCTTAATTGAGCTCCCAATTTCTTCCAGCAAGGAGCACATTTTCCTTCTCCAGGTCTGTAGCATGGTGTTTTGAGATGCCATAATTTCTTTATACAGAATTTCCTGTCGTGAAGATGCACAACATTTCCTGAACAGAGCCAAGCTCTTCCAGTCGACCGTTGCTTTCAATGAGGACAAGCCCAGCTCCTGCTGTATAATCTGAATCAGTGTTGATTGTGGGAGGCCCAGAACTTTCTTCAAAAATAGGTCTTCAAGTTGGGGCCAAATAATTTCTGGGACATTGAGCATTGCCTCCGATCCATAGGTTATTGTTGGTACAGCCTTGGACTTGTAAAAGGCAAGGACCGGCAAGATGGAAAAGCACCCGTATTTTTGGCTGGACAGCACCTTGATTTTAGCTCTTAGATGGGAGACCATTGGGCCCTCTGATGATACGTCACTGAGCCAGACACCCAGGTACTTAAATTCACTCACTTGTTCAATTTCCAGGCTACCCAAGGACCAAAAGTAGTCCTTTTTCCCTCTGTTGGAGTTCCCAAAAGTCAAGTTCTTAGTTTTTGATTTATTGATTGCCAGGCCGTTGGACTTCCTGCTTGCCACTCTTTTTCACCAGTTAGCAAGCCCCGCCCACCTGGTGCCTTCCTGCTTGCTGCTCTTTTTCACCACTCAGCAAGCCCCGCCCACCTGGTGCCTTCCTGCCTGCCACTCTTTCACCACTTAGCAAGCCCCACCCACCTGGTGCCTACCTGCTTGCTGCTCTTTTTCACCACTTAGCAAGCCCCGCCCACCTCGTGCCTTCCTGCTCGCCCCTCTTTTCCACCACTTAGCAAGCCTGGCCCACCTGGTGCCTTCCTGCTTGCGGCTCTGTTTCCCTACTTAAGGAGCCCACCAGCCTCTCTTCCTTTGCAGATGGGGAGCAGGAGCAAGTGGATCTAGATTACCTGGTCTAAGCACCACCCACCTTCTTAGCCCTGCCTCTTCCTTCCTGCTCTTAACTATTAGATCAAGGGCATCTCTTGCCGGGGCGTCTGCAGTGAAGGGCAGATAAAGAAAAGGCCAATTCCTGTTTGGCCCTGTGCGGACCAGGAGTACCCAGACCCGACCCCCTACTCAGACAGCAGGTAAGCATGCACCAACATGTGTTACCCCCTCTGTCCCCACAGGCCATCCCCACCCCCTCTGGTCCCCCTGTGATGTTCCCTTGTGCCCCCCCCTTCTCGCACACAGGTGTTGCCTGTTTTGCTTGATTCTTCTACCCTACCCCCCCTCAACCTCCTCCAGAGCACTTCTGCAGGAGTCTGTCCTGATTCATTCTGGTTTCACCATCACCGTCTTGTGGCCAATGCTGGTTTCGACTTTTATGGACTTCATTGATTCACAGTGTGTCACTCTTTCTCAACTCTCATGCTGGACTTCCTTTTCATCTTGTACTCATTGTGGCCCTGAATCATGCTGTTCCCATCTTCATCTTGTATCCTGGCTTGCAACTTTGTGTGTTACTACTGACTTCTGCAATTGTATTTGCTCCACTCTTGCTTCTCCACTCCACTCACAATGTGTCTGGACCATGTTCCAATAAAATAACACTTGTGAAAACCACTGCAAAACGCGCAAGGCCCTTTTATACAAAGAAGGGTCATATTGGCATACTCTAACTGCAAGGTAACAAGGACTTTTCTATATATTCTCTACATAAGAGGTATTGGGTTTACCTCTTCCAACCTGTGACCCTGCAAAACTAATTAGAATTCAAGATAACCATTCACAGAGCCCTGTTCGCAATCTAGAACCCAACCCTTTTCCCTATGAACTTATACAACACTATGCTTTGAAGTACACAGCACAAAGCATAGACCTTATTTAGAAAACTAACCGTATTCTAGGTAAGTCAAACCTTATCATACACATTCAGTATAGGCCACACCCATTTATTGGGAGTAAAACCATAGGTTACTTTCAATTACTTTGCAGTAATTCAAGGGTAGTAGAGCCGGTCAGTTATGCAGTGACACTCAACAAGGAAACTGCATAGTAGACCAACTTGCAAATTTACTTTTCTGAATAGTGGAACACAGATTCAAGGGACAGTATATATCTTTACAACGTTTTTGATAACATACAGTTATATTAGGTGAGTAACTCCTTTTCAGCATAATACAATTACAGTTGCTTGTCAGCTTAGTGGAACACAGTCTAAGATAAGCAAGAACTCTTTACACTAATTTTGGATGCACCAGGCAGACCAAGGTCAGCCGGACCTTAAGGAACACTTTTCAAGAATGGCACACAGCTATTCCAGGCAGGTAAAACCGAATGTTGTATATACTATTACAGTTGCTTTTCAGATCAGTGCAACACAGACTGAGGTGAGCAAGTGTTGGGCAGAAACCTGTGCAGGTCCCTTAGAGACCACTGCAAAAAGTTTAAGACTACAGGTGTTGGCAGTAAACCCAATTGGTAGGAGTCTGTACCACCCAGATTTACCTGGTAGCTGTGACTGAGCAGTCAGACTTCTCTCAAGAAGATCTAGGCTGTATATAGAGTATACACATTAGGTACAAAAATAAAGTAGCACAAGCAAACACTAACCAGAGCTTTGGTATAAAAGTATATAATTATTTATTTAAAAACACACTTGCAAAAATACACTTGCACTTATATGTCAAGCAAGTTCAAACAGTCACTAGAAATATATACACCTCTCGGATTAATTATTCGACAAGTCTTAGGAAAAGAACACCACTTATTATCAACACAGAGGTGAGCGCTTAACCAAGATGGCACTCCAATAATTATTTAAAAAGGGAGAGAAAAGGCAGAAATAGTAAAGCACACAATACCAACACTTAACAGAACCACAGCAAGTCAAGAAAGGCAGAGTCTACTGTAGAGCAAAAAGTTCATAGGCCAGGCCCACTCTTGGAGAGCAAGCGGAATCTGCCCAAGATCACACAGTTGAAGTACACTTTAAAAGTCTTTGCAGATAGTTCAAAAAGGTGTTGGATCAGTTCAGAAACGTTAGTTAACAGGTCTCAGGTCACCCCAGGATAGAGAGTCAAGGATTTACGGGACACCTTGAACAGTCTGTTGCTAGGGAGACCAGGCGGGACACAGTACCTGAAATGGTAAGAAAGCTCCAGCGGGGGCAGTTGTTCCTGGCAGCGGGTGCAAGTCGGTGCTTCGTCCAGGGGAAGAGAAGATCTCGACGTGGAGGAAAGCTGGAGGTCGTTGCACTGCCAGGGAAGAAACCAGCCGCGGAGTTTCCCGGTTAAAAAGGTACTACCCTTTTATTTGCGGTAGTGGTGAAGCGTGGCTATGCGGCCGCCGGGGTGCTTGGCACGGGCGATTCGACCACGAGACGATCCAGGAAGGCAAAAAGAGGGCGAACTGGTTAACCCCACCAGCTCAAAGGAAGACGATTCTCCAGGAAGAAGATCTTCTCTGTCGTTGGGAAGTGGTGAGTCGGTTCAGCAGGGCTCCACCGGTGGTGTCGTCGTTGCAGGTCGGCTCAGCTTCTCCCTCTTCGGATTCTTCAGGTCCTGTGGCGACTTCTGAAGTTCCAGTCCCCAAAGCCCTGCTTTTATGCAGAAAACCCCCATTCATTAGTCCTAGCTGTCACTCAAACATGCTAAGTGGTGAGCCGGGCGGCTCACCACTGGGCTAATCACACAAGAGTGCAACTTGAGTTGCCGAGGCAACTCAGTCCAGGGTGCCTATTCCCCCCTCCCACACATCCTGTAGACCCAGACAGAGTGGCACCACTTTTGGAGGCTTCTGTGTAGAAGCCCCCCAAAAGTGGAACAAAGGGCTCGACTTGGGTTGGAGTTACAGAGGCGAACACAAACACCATTTTAAAACCGAGTCCTGGCAAAAAGACCCAACCGGGGAATTAATATTAAATAAATAACCCGGCGGTATCTTTAAAATTGCACCAAAAAAGTGGTGCTTTTAAAATGAATGGGAAAATCCCATAGGAAATATTCCGGTGGAATATTTCGCGTGGTAACCACTGCCACCAGCCAGAAACTCGATGAGGGGGGACTGCACAGTGCCCCCTCGAAAAACAGACCCAGGGGCAAACTAATTACCCCTACCAGTACTTCCACAATATTATGGTTTGTACTGGTTCTGTTCACAATTTTGGACTAGTAAAGTCAATGGTGACTTTACATGCCCTGGGAGACAGTAATCAGTCCTAGGGTATGGAGTATGTTTGGGGGTCACTATGACACCCCTGTGTTACTGCACTGAGGGTGCTGTGTAACACACTTACCAAAAACACATGAAGCCCTATGGAGTAAAAGACCCCATAGCCCATAAAACACATTACAAAGTCAAAGGACATTCTCAAATCATGCCTAAGAGTGGGAGGAAGAGAGTCTCACTCTTAGCAGGAGAAAAAAATAAACCCCAAAAATCCAGCAAAGCTGCTGGGGGACTCACTAGGTTTGGGGAATTAGCCTATACAGAGAATTCTTCCTAACAGCAATAACTAACTTGTTTTAGGATGGCACACAGCCAACACAAGGTAATTAAAACCTATATACTTTTTAAAGGAGCGATCAGCCACTTAAGAGGCAAGTATAACCTAAGGCAGACTTATTCTGGGCATGCTAACAGCAAGTGAGGGGAAGCAAGACCCAATTGGGGAAACTCATACATTTATCCAAACAGGGATAGTAAAGTGGAACCAACAGCATTACTTTTGGGGAAGACTTTACATATACTATTCAGAATGGCAGAACCTTTCCTAGGCAAGTAAAATGACCTTACATATACTTTTACAAGTGGCAGAACACTTTTAAGGTAATGACCTTTGGAACTGTTCACTCGAAGAGTTACAGTTACCAGCTAACCCTTATACAAGTAAGTAAACTTTTCAACACTTGTTTTACCTTTCAAGGGAGACCACTTTAAGGATCCAGCCCTTCCCTATTCTACTGTATGAGTTATCTCAGAGGCAGAAAAGGCACCTTAGCGGTATAGGAGCCAGCTGTAAGCAGGGCGATACAGGGCTCAGTTGCAGGCAAAGTCAGAGTTCCAGAGGAGGACTGTTCAAACAAGTAAGTATTGCAATTTCAAAGTTAGCTGAGGTTCCAGGGACTTTAGAGGAGACACCCTAGGGGGATTACAGCAGGGGCCTGGGGGAACTGGATGAGGAGACTCCAAATCACAGGAAACACCCCAAAGCTACACAGGAATCACAAGAGACTTAAGTAATACCCAAGCCAACGCAGTACCTCAGCACAAAAGATTAGTTTGCAGCAGGAGGACTTCGGCATCAGCAGCCAAAAACCTGGTTGTTGCATTCCTTTATCATGAAACAGAAGACAGGACATTGGAAGGACTTTTGCAGCAAGGATCACAGGGAAGGCTCTAGACAAGAGTTTCTTTGTGGTTCTATGGTTTTGGTGCCGTTTTCAGGAGCCAGAAGAGGAGTGAATATTGCCGGTCAGATTCTCGTCGCTTGCAAGATCCAGCACTCTGGTGAGGGGACTTTTCAGACTCGATTTACGTCCCTGGAAGTCCAGCAGGATGCCCACAATATTTAAGTAAGATTCGGAATTTGCAAGAACGTGCACCACACAATGGTTCGAGGTCCCAGGGTATTGCAGCCCCACAAGGTCGCAGCACGACCAGGGATGGCTCAAAATGCAGGTCTCCTAGCATCTAGTGAATCTCGTGAGGCTCTCTGGTCGCTGGAAATCGTCTCAGCTGAGTTTTCTTCATCTCCCTCTTTGGATTTGGTTCCAGTGGTCGACTACCTTTTCAGCTTTCAGGATCTGACTTTTATGCAGGAACCCAATCAAACAGCCATGGAAAATTCAAACTTGGGCCAGGGGAGGGTTGGCAGACCTTTCAGGACAGCCAGCCTCCCAGTTTCAACAGGATTCTCGCAGTCAGGCTAGAAGACACAGGCTGCAGAGTTTTGGACTCCTCCCTCGCCTGGGTGGGCTTGACCGAGGTCTTGCGCCCAAGTTAACATTGACAAAGATTTTCCGGCCCTGGAGGTCAGGGGAAGGAACAAGAAAGGACAAGGACCACTAACATGGTGAAAAAAGAAGACTGGACCATTTTGGTAAAATGAGCACCCATGGGTGCCTTTACAGGGGTGGTGGAAACAGCCCGCGGTAAAGGTTCATCAAATTAGTTAAAAGGTTCACTGTCACCAGCTATTAATCAGACTTAGTGTGTGTCTAAGCAGTAGTGTTGGGCGAAAGTATTAACAGAACTCTAGGTTGCTGCTTTGCAAATGGAATAAAGAGGAACATGTGTAATGAATGCTATGGTAGCCCCTGTGCCCCGAATATAGTGCGCACTAGGCCTAAAGGGTAGGTGTTAGGGAGAATTCTCAGAAATGTGCCAATTCCCTTCTACCTTAGAGACGCCCAGCTCTTTTTGCTGGACTTTAGGACTTTTAATTTCTAACCCGGATAGAGTGAGACTTTTTTCCGCAGTCTCTCATGTATTTTTCGATTTGGACACAGTTTCTTTTGACTTTGGATTCTGACAAACTCCATAGGCATCATCTTTACATTGTGACACACAGCACCGTCAGTGCAGTGGCACAGGGATGTCTTAGATTTACCAAAAAGGTTTAAATACCTTCTCTTGGTATGACTACTGTTTCCAAGAGCAGTGAAGTGAAATTGACTTTACTTACATTGTGTAGCTTTCTAGACCCAGCACACACTATCTTGCAATAGGATGCTGGAGGGGTTACTTAGTATACCCTTTGTCTAGTTTTGCATGTAACATTTTTATGTTACCCTTTCTACAATTAATGGTTGGTGGCAGTGGTTTACTTTTTACTACCATCGTGTGTTTTTATCGCTGGCTGCAATTGCAGCTGCAGTAAGGCACCAATGGGCACCAATTCTGTCAAAACGGCCCCAGTCTTTTTTGCCATTTCTGGTTGGAAAGGTCTTTCTTGAGATTTACTCTGCGTGCCAATCCAGGTTTGGTCCCTATGTTCGTTTGACCTTTGGCGGGATTCACAAGTGAAGCCCGCCTCTGGCTTCAGCGTGTCTGGCAGGGGCAGGACGTGTGGGAGTGCCCAAAACTCCCTGTGCTTAGTCTCCTTGGTTACAGGAATGCACCCAAGGGTGATTGGCTGGAGGGCTGTCCTCCAAGGACAGCCACCCTGCTGTGCGAGTGACAGCTAGGCTGCGAATGAATGGGAGAAACCTGCATAAAATGGCGAGGCTTTTTGGCTTGAAAGGCAGAGTCAACCACTGGACGAAGGAATCCGAAGAACTTAGGAAGAGACACCTGCTGCAACTCCTGGACCGTTGGTTTGCCCAGTGAAGCCCTGATACAGTGCTGAAGCTCAGAATTCACCTAGACTAGAGAAGGCCTGCAAAGGACGACATCTCCCCTTGGGTTGGTGGGACCAATCGACCCAAAGTCAAGCTCATCTGGAAATCCTCTCGGAGCTGGCTGTACTTTCATTGCTGCTGCAGGAACCGAAGTGCCAGGGAGAGGAACACCAGAATCGAGTGAGTGTCTAAGTCAGACCCGAGCTCCAGGAAGATCCAGGAAGCCAGACTGACCAAGCCTGAGCCACCTCAACAGAGTGCTGGACCCCAGATGGGAGGAAAGTCTGAAGTGGTATCCGAGAACCGCAGTGTTGCTATTTGCTATAGACGCGAGGAGCTGAAACCGCAAAGTGCCGCTGAATTGAAGTTTGCCCACTGCTGCCGCCGACCTTTCCATTGCAGTGCAGGAGTCCCCCCACGTCTGAGGCCCTAGAACAACAGGATCTACAGAGCTGTACATGAACAGAAGCCGGCTGGAACCATTTCTTCGAACCAAAGGTACTGTGAAACTAAGGGGACTTACCTCTTGTTGTCTAGCCTTGCTTGTTCTCAGTTGAGACTTGTCTTGGTTGCTTTAGCAGAGTTGCTTGCAGCTTTGCCCCTCACAAGCCTCTCAGTTTGTGGCCCTTCTGTGATTCTTTATTTCTACAAAGACTTCTAAAACATTGTTCAAAACTTTTACTTACTTGCAAGAAGTGCTTCAGCTCACCTAGACTTTTGTTCAATTGACATTGGCTGGCCTGGCTCCTTGAAAGACTCTTCTTACCTCTGACTTTTTGGTTTACCTCTCCTCCAGGAAAGGGTTAAATTACTTTGCATAGGCAGATAAAAAGTACTTGCCTGCTTCAGAATTTGTGTAACCTTTGTTTTATTCGCAAACCCTTTTCTTTGACACCAAACTCCGTATTGCTCTAAACTTAACAGTGATATATTAATGTCCACAGTGTCCTAGTTATTTAAGTCACCTCAGGGTGTAGGAACCTTGCATGTGCCATCCCAAATGGGTACTTGCTGATTTAGAGAAACTAAGAGTATTTTGAAGTATATTTGTTTGTTGCTTATATTTTGCTCCCTTCTGAAGAAGGCTTATTCAACTGACTTAAATAAATAATTGTTTAATCACGAAACCATGAGTGTACGATTTTGTTTGAATACTTGTCACTGTGAATCTCTGTAAAAACCCTACTCCTCACATTGACCTCTCTTGAGATAAGCTTGGCTGCTCAGCCACACTACCAACCTGTGTAGTACAGACTTGGGTTCCTATTGCCAGGAGGTCAAGGTTGCTCTAGTGCTCCAAATGATACTTGCCACAATCTTACCCAACAGTAGATATCTCTTGGCAAGAGAGTAACACAGTGTGATGCAATTTACAATCCACTTGGAAAAAGCGGATTTAGAGATAGGGTCCCGTTCTATCTAGCTGGCACAGAGACAAATAATTGGTTGGTCTTTCTCAGTGGTTTAGTCTTTTCAGGGTAGTATACTACTGCCCTCCTTAGATCTAGTGTAGTGAAGTTCGATTGATTGGTTCACATGGAACTTCTAGATGAATTTAGGCACAAAACATGGGTGAGTACACAAAACCTCCTCGTCTTTGTGAATAGTTACAAATGGGTCCTGAACTGAGAGGGCCTGCAGTTTACCAACTCTCCTCATCAATGGCCACTAGGAAGGCAGTCTTATAGGGCCTTAAGGGTAGCCTTGTGCATAGGTTCGAAAGGAGGTCCCATTAACCTTATAAGGACAACATACAAGTCCCATCCACAAGATGGGTTGGAAATATGGGGTGATGTATTTTTACCCCTTCCATAAAAGCCGTAATGACAATTTCCCACCATGAAACCTTGCTCTGGGATGTGGTATACACAAAGAGAGCAGCCTGGTGGACCTTTAGGGAATTGAAATCAAGTTCTGAGTCTAATAGGGTGTTAGAAACAAGAAAATATCTTTGGGGGAGCAGTCAAAGGCAATGATGTTCTTACCATTGCACCAGATAAAGCATTTCCACTTATTGAAGTAACAATGCCTGGTGTTGAGTTTCCGTGCTTACCAGAGTATGTCCATACATCTCTGAGGAAGCTGGAGGTGCCCGAACTCTTATGACTTTAGGAGCCAAACTGCTAAATTGAGTGTCTCTGGGCACGGATGCAGCGTTTCCTCCTGGTCTTGTGACAGCATGTTGTACGGCATGGCAGTTTCCTGGGAGGGGAGACTGACATCCTCATGAGCTGGGGGAACCATGGCTGCCGGGCCCACAAAGGTGCCACCAAGATCATTGTGTTTTTATTTTTTTATTTTTTATTGAAAAACTACAGTTTTGACAAAGAAAAAACTTTTGTTTCAGAAACATCAGCTCTTCATTCCTTTACTGCAGGCACAGTGGTTTACAGACATGTCTGCAAACTCGTGAGGCATCAGGATGAACTCCCCCTTATGTTCAAGAGGAAGCTTCAGGAGTGCATTTAGGTAGTTTACAATAGCGCAAACATGTTTGATATTTTGTCCAGAGGAGATCAAATGCCACCATGCCGCCATATCCCCATCCAGAGGGGCGAATTTGCCTAGATAGTCAGAGCGGTGGTCGCAGATAGCTGAACACTTTAGAATTAAATGTTTCAACGTTTCGACTGAAGCAGCGCAAAAACGACAGATTGTTAGTTACAGTTGGATGTTTCCTTTGAAATAGAATTTCCTTCGAATTCAGGGTGTTTAAACGAAAACGAAGGAATTGTTCACGATAGAAACGGGAATAACATTGAATCAAATATTGAGGTTGGCAATTTAGTTTTTTTTGTGCGTTGCCTAGCCATTGCGATGACACAAGTTTTGTACGATTTTCAACATTAACGATCCATGACCAAGCTTCAAATTTTCTTTTGGCAAGTTGGGGGCGGGAGAATAGATCAAAGTTGTTAATTTCTGCAGCAACAATCCAATCTTGAACTCTTATGTACCATTGATCTAACAGGCAACACATTTTTGGGTCATCAGTGGTAGTAAATATTTTATAGGCTGGCGCACCACCCGCCTCTTTCATCTTCCACCACAGCAGGATGGACTTCCAAATCACGTGAGTGTACAGGAAGTTCAACAATAGTTCATGGCGTATCAAAATGATTGAAACACAGGCTGGAAGATTGAGAACGCGTCTCCAGAAGAGGCCCTCCAGTTGATTCCATTGTTGCTCACTGATATTCCTGCTGGCTTCAGCGCCAAATGTTAGAATAGGAACTACCTTTTGGAGGTAGAACGTTAGGACTGGAATTAAGGAAAATTTTCCAAAGCTTTTATTGAGCTTAGCCGCTTGAAGCGCTAATCTTGTGGATTTCAGTTCTAGATCCTTTAGCCACTGCTCTTCACAGATTGAATTGTTAAAGTGAATTCCCAGGTAGCGGATCGAGTTGACTGAGATTAGTGGCTGGCCGCCAACAGCCCACTTAAATGCACGATCTTTTTTACTGGTTATAGAGCCGATTGACAGAATTTTCGTTTTGTCTGTATTGATTACGAGTTCATTGATGGTTAAGTAATCAAAGAGACAATCTAAAAGGCGTTGTAGGCCAATCTGTGTTTTGTCGATCATAACCAGGTCATCGGCATATGCGATGTATCGTACGAAGGACTTATTTAATCTTGGAGGAAAGCAGTGGGCCTGCGCAAGATGAATCGGGAGATCTGCCAGAAATAATTTGAAGAGGTCGGCAGCAAGCGGACAGCCTTGCTCGACTCCTCTTGTAGCAGAAATGCTGTCAGATAAATAGCTGTTCTTGTTGATGCGAACACGAAATGAAGTGTTCGCATGGAGAGCCATGATTGGGTTGAGGATGTCCCCTGGGCAGTTCCATTTGATTAATTTTGCCCAGAGCAAATCACGGTTAATGCCGTCAAACGCTTGCTTCATATCAATGAAGGCTAGGTGAAGTTTGGTTTTTCGTTTTAGGGCATCGAGTTTCAATGTTGTTAAGATTGAATAAGATTGAAAGGTTTACATCCACTCCTGTTCCCTTTCAAAACCCTGTTTGACGAACATCTAGAATTCCCGCTTTTGTCGCCCAATTGACCAACTTCAATCTTAGGTTGGAGCCGAACAGTTTGCCAATACAGTCCAAGAGTGCAATGGGGCGATAGTTTTCAGGTGCATCCCAACTGTCTTTCTTGTGAATCGGAATCACGATTGCAGTGAGCCAAGACTTAGGCAGTCTATTAGAACTAGCAATCTTTTGGAAGAGACACTCAATAAAAGGGGCCCAAATTTGTAAATTTATTTTTAGCATCACGTTGCTAATCATGTCTGGACCAGCTGCACGAGAGTTTGAGCGTATTGATGGCATCCACAATTTCAATATGCGACATTTGTACATCCCAAGGCACTCGTTTAGCTTCAGGAACTGGCTTGTGCGCCTTAGACGGACTATTAAACACTGCCGTGAAGTGCTTACACCAAGTGTCGCCAGGGATCGTATACTGATCATTGTATTTGTTCCTGGTGCATCTTGTGCACTATTCTGAATTCCGGGGAGAAGTGGAGGGGTAAGTGTCAGCAAAAACTCCCTGACAAAATACCAAAAAACAGGGCAATAACTTTAAATGGGAGGGCACGGACAAGCCGTTGGATTCCTTTTAACCGTTAACGGGAATGACGTGGTAGCACAAAAACAACGGTTTTATAGGAATGAAGCAATTCAGTAGTTTCTATGAACAGATATGACTAACATGATAAATTGCTCAGACTGGAGTATAGGGCGGGGAGTGTTGGAGAAATAGAAGGCAAATCCACATTGGTTCTTGTGAGCACTGTCCAGAACTTGGAATTAGATTCTGAAGTGGTCTTGTTGTAGTCTGAACGACCTGGTAACAGGTCAGCTATTCGTATTTCTTTCTGTGTGTAATTCTTTTAATTGTTCCCATAGGTCACATCAAATCAGAGATACTAATAGTTCAAAATGTGTGGAGAAGCCTGGTGAGCTAAAAGTGGGCCATGGGGCCGTTGAGAAGGGGAGGCTCTTTTAAAACTAGCACACTCCTTTCCCTTCTGAGTGTGCGCAGGAATGGTTTTAAATTGCAATAAGTGTATTGCATTGAGGTAACAGCCATTTTAGCTCACAAGCATGCACCCCCATTGGGAGAGGGATCCTGCACCAGCCCCTTCCCTTCCCTCACCCTGGATGATGAGGCCAGTCCACTGGTGCCCAGGCACTTCCACTTTCCTGGTAGATGTAATGCACCATTTTTGGCATGTATTCTACTCACACTCGAGATAGGGCGTTTTAGTCTCCCTTCCCTCTTTCCATTTAGGAACTAATCCACCCCCCTTCTCAACCTCCTGTTATCCCCCCCTCCTCCCCCTTTTGTGTCCCTGCAGGAGATCCCTGCCAGTGTTCAGCAATTCTGGACTATTTTGGATCCGCTCTACCCCTGAATCTTGGTCCGGACGAAGATGGCTACAGCTATTAACGCCATTGAAACCGGTCGACCCAAGTGGTCATGAGGGCTCTCATGACCCTTTGCAAATATCCCGAGTCCAAGGAAGAACATATTGCAATTTAAAACCATTCCTGCGCACACTCAGAAGGAAAAGGAGTGTGCTATTTTTATAAGAACCTCCCCTTCTCAATGGCCCCTTGGCCCGCTTTTAGCTCACCAGGCTTCTCCACACATTTTGAACTATAAGTATCTCTGATTTGATGTGACCTATGGGAATAATTAAAAGAATTACACAGAAAGGAATACGAATAGCTGACCTGTTACCAGGTCGTTCAGACTACAACAAGACCACTTCAGAATCTAATTCCAAGTTCTGGAGAGTGTTCACAAGAACCAATGTGGATTTGCCTTCTATTTCTCCAACACTCCCCACCCTATACTCCAGTCGGAGCAATTTATCAGTCAGATCTGTGCAGCAAAACTCCCCGACCATGTTATCCAGAGACCGTTCCCCTTGGAGCGCTTCTGTGGGTACCTGGAGGTGTAATCTGGTCATTGGGTGTTATCCAGAGTCACAAACAGCAAAACCCCATTCTGCAAAGACTTGAGCAGGATGTGCTCTTGCAAGTGGCACTCGTGCTCTACGGATAGGGCAAAGTCTCTGCTGAGCACGTTGCCAGAACATTGTGTCCCCCCGGAACGGTTACATGCGATTTCATCGAAAGAAAAAACAACAAATTATATTTTAACGAATAAAAAACAACTAAAACCAAAATAACTAATTTCTGACCCTTTTTTTAATAATGCTTTGCCCCAACCGCAAACCCATTTTTAGTTTTTTCCAAAATGCGTTATTTGTTTTTTCATTCGTTAAAATTTCATTCAATGTTTTCTATTCGACCAAATCACTGCATACCCCTGGAACATGTTGTGAGAGAAGAACATGTTGTGTTTGAGTGCCCATTTCCAGATGTTCAGGAACAGTTTGGATAGCTCTAGAGAATGAGTGCCACCCCCCCACACCCTCCGCCTCCCCGTTTGTTCAGATAGTACATGGCTGTGGTACTGTCTGCAAGGACGAGAAGCGTTTTCCCCTGGAAGGCTTTTACGGCTTTGAACACTGCAAGCAGTTCCAACAGATTGATATGATTGGATGCTACTGATGGGGACCACATGCTTTGCGCAGTTGAAGGGGGTGCCCCCCCCCCACTCCACCAGATGCGTCCATGGTGATAGTGGCCTCTACTGAGGGGGCAGTGAAGGTTTTCCCCTGCAGAATGTTTTCCCTTGACGACCACTGCAGAGACTGCACAAGGGCTGTCAAGACAACCACTAGATCTTCTCGCTGGGCGCTGGCCTGACACCATTGGCCCGAGAGACACTCCTTCATGGGGCGCACGCGCAAACAAGCGTGAGGAACTAGGAAGATGCAGGAAGCAATCATCCCTAGCAGCCACATGGTCTTGCGAACAGTTACCCAGTGACTGGCTGCATAATGAGGTATCTTGAACAGTATGTTTTGAACCCTGTCATTGGAGGGGAAGACAAGCCTGTCTTCCGTCCGAATCAGGGTCCCTAGAAACTCTTTGGGCCTCATTATGAGGTTGGAGGTAGCCATGGCGCTATTAGCTCGTTCCGACTCCAAACTCGTTCCGACTCTGCCCAGGTGAATGGAGCAATTACCGGTCCATTCCAAGGTTGGCGGGACCGGTAATTCCCCATTCACAAGGACCATTCCCCATTCCCATTTGAGCCCCTATAGGGCTCAATGGGAATGGGGAAGGCGCTAATAACGGTACCGCAAATTGCGGTACAGTTATTAGCTCCATAGTCCCTTTGCGGGTCCCGTCCTTAACGCCTGGATAAACCAGGCGTTAAGGGAGGACCTGCAAAGGGAATTCGTAGTAGGGCGGTAAGGGATTACCGGCACCAGTAATCCCTTACCGCCCACCTCGTAATGAGGCCCTTTGACTTGGCTGGGGACCAGACTTGACTTTCTGGTTGATGGAGAATCCTAGATTGAATAGGAGATCTACTGTCTTCTGGTTATTTCTCAGGCATGTTCCATACGAGTCTCCGGTTATGAGCCAGTTTAGGGAGAGATGACCGGAAGGGAAGATGACAAATATTACTTAAGAGTAATAGTCTTTCTGTAGCTTGCATGTGCTTAGAATCGCATGCTTTGCATCGGCCGCATCTAGTGGTTGGTGCAGAGTATTCCATATAGTTTTTCGAATTTGAAAAATGGGCATGAACAGTAGCATACCTGTAACACTATCCCTACTCTATGGGTATAGGTACCCATGATCCTTCATGCTTTTACGTCCTTCAGCCACTGACGTTGGATGCAAAACGCAGAGTTCCGGAGAGGAAGCACGTGCAGATTGAACACTGAGGCCTACCCGCACGACAATAGAGGTGGGCAGATTATGCCATGGGGTCCAAAAAAAAGATTTGACGAATCGGCCACTACCATGGAAGACCTTGAGGCACAAGAAGTGGGCATTGGTTTCCAAAGCAAAACCGACGAGCAAGAAATGGAAGAAACCCAGATTGCTTGCAGCCGGCCTGCAGCTCTATATGGCCGACGCCAGGGTGTGCTGTGGAGACAATACCTGGCCTCCAGAAGGCTGCAATCAACCCCAAGCCCAAAGGAAAACCAGAGACGCACCCAACAAAACACTCATCCGACCACCACACCAAAAACACGTCGGCTTGACACACATTGGAACTAAAACATTCCACATTGGCTTACAAAACAAAGACACCGACGGAACAGGGCGGGGGCGCACACAAACATAGGACCACATTCGAACACTCGACATCTGCACAGAAAGTCACGACACCCGAACAAACAGTAAAAAGACGATTCGGCAGGTGATGAAACCCAGCGTATCGTCAATTCTTCCATAGAGGGAGCCCCTTTCTATGAGGCCAGGGTGGTGAGGCCACCAGCAGATACCCCCTCTGGGGGTGGTTCTCAGGGGGTGGATCTCGTGGGAGGGGAAACCCACTGTGGGACCAGTGACTAACTTGTTGGGAGAATGCAGTAGCCCCACCAATCACCTGACCCTAGAACCCCTTTTCTCGACCTTAACAGCCACTTCCCTCTTAGAGTCATGAGATATTGCCATCCTAGCATTCCCCTAGCAAGTACTGGGACGAGGAAGATTAGAAGTTACCCAAGTGAAGATCAACTTCCTAGTACTGCGACAAGGAGGCCCTCCATTAACCCACAAGGTAGCCGGACGATCAGTGCTGCGACAAGGGAGACTCATGGAAGCATGAGGATCCCCTTTTAGAACGACAAGGAACAGTCTAGTGGATGCTGATTTCGGATCGGTCCATCTAGAGTAGAAATAGATGGAAACCAGGAATTGTTTTCAAGTCTTCCCTGGTGGAGCAGGAATTCAGTGCTGGAGAAAAAGGGGCTGTGGCCAACTGCAATGCCCAGAGTGAGGGGGAACCTTTGATCCCCAGCAGTCTGTGGGGTACTGAGGGAAGCTGGAGTCTACCTCCCTGGGGGAACCAAGACGACCAGCGTGCCTCCCAAAAAGGAGGGAAACCCTTGAGCGCCAGAAGTATGCTGTGGACTAAGGGAAACAGGAGACTCCCTCACTAGAAGAGATCAGTTGGGGAGCCAGTGAGACAAGACCGCGAGAGCCAGTTGAAAGCAGAAGTTTACCAGTGTTGCCGAGGACCGGAACTCTTGCAGACAAAGTGCAAAAAAGGGGGACCGAGAAGGCATAGGGAGACACCAGAGGCTGTGGCTGGCAAGGGGGGGGGGGGGGGATAGAGCACCCCAAAGAGAGAGAGGCCTGGCAGGATAATGAACTGGGCCTAGCCAAGAGACATTCCAAGGTTGTCAGAGAGGTTGGGATGCTATCATTAAGAAACCAAGAGAATTATGTACACAAGAGAATGCCTGGCAGGCTAGTGAACCGGGCCTAAGAAAAACACTTACAACCTGAGAAAGGGAAAGGGGTCTGGGACCCATATGTGAAGAGCAAAAGTAAAAGGGCCTGGGACCCAAGGCAGTCCCTGGCAGGAGAGTATACCAGTGATACCAGCTGAGCTGTGACATTAAGTGGAGGGGTCTGGGACCCATATTTGAGAAGCAACAGAAAAGGGGCCTAGGACTCAAGGAAGTCACTGGCAAAAGTATACCAGGGCTGCCAGCTGAACTGTGCAGCAGTCATCCAAGACACAGTACCTGGGTGAAGGGTGAAAGATGGCTGGCTGTGCAAGGCAAAGCAAATAAGGTGAAGAGAACATTACCAATGTCCAAGTTGGAGGAAGAAAGACTGACCTAGCACCTGGCAGGATAGTATACCAGGAAAGCTGTTGGCGATAAGAAGCTGGTGAACTGTATATTGCGAATTCTGTGAACATTGTAACCAGGGAAAGAGAACCATTCCACCTGGCGCTGTTTGTAAGAATACTGAGAAGCCAATAGAGGAGAGGTGTCCTCTTGGCGCAGTCATTATAACCAAGGGAAGGAGGCCATTTGCCCCTGGTGTTTGTGAGAACCTGGAGAAGCCAAAGGAAGAGAGTTGTCCTCTTGGTACTGTGAACTTTCTGGCGAGCCGGAGAGGAGAAACCTCTTGGCATTGAAAATGCTGTGACCAGGGGAAGGGAGTCCTTCCCCCTGATGTTGCCCAGAGATCTTTTTGTTAGAACTTTTACTTTGGTTGAACCTGGAACTTCATGTTGGCCTTTTTAAAGGCGAACTAAAACCTGAAGAAGGGAGCCACTCTCGCTGGCTACGTTCCCATATACAATTGGAGACTGCGCAGAAAAAGGAAGTCATTCCTCTGGATCAGGAAGTCCCTTTATCCCTTGGTTATTGGTTAAAGGTTTTAGGGTTGGAATAAGGCGTTTTGACACACACAGGAGGGTGGACTATTTTGATTTCAACTGGACATCCTGCCAGAGTCCTTAGTCTTTTTGTTGAGGTAGGTAACCCCTCTTAGTCATAGGTACAAGTTGTGTTTTTCCCTTATTTCTTTTATAATAAAAGTCTTTATTAACCAAAATACCACCACTGTGTCAGCACCCTACTTCTCCACCCTTACAGGCAGCTGAACCCAAAAATCACACCCTACACAGTGTCAAGTTGTAGAGGAACCTCATCGACAGAGGGGAAAAGCACTCAGACTTCTGCTATGAAGAAAAAAGGGAGCACCATGTCTATAGTGTCAGATTTTGAGGAAGATATTAATTTAGACCCACACTACTCTACCCCACATGGAAACCTTTGGAATGAGTAAAGTTTCAATTTCCTCATTGGAAAGATGGACTCATTCATGGAGTTCTGTGAGAGATTCCAAAAAAGATAAAGGGAGAACAGGGAACTGAATGCTGCCCCAAGAGACAGAAGACTGCTCCCTCTGAGTGAGGACAGCCGTTGATTTGCCTACTGCGAACAAGCTAATTTTACCGTTCTTTTTATCTGACTGCTTTGAATTTTTAACCTGCATTAGAAGAAACATGTTTTATTTTGAATTTATATTTGAATTTATATTTGTACCATGTGTGAATGAAGAGACTGAATGCCTGCTACTCACTTTGTGACACTCTCGTTTTACTCTATTCCGGCATTCTGAAGGTGGGCTGACTGGGCTAGGACTACTCAGCAGTCCTTTCTATGCCCGTGAGCCCAGCCTCCCTGCCTCATTCCCATTTTGATCCGTGCACTTATGTGCAGGATCGCTCGCCCGTGCCGCGGGCGGGCGCAGCGGGTGCGCTTAAGGCAAGCCTGTCTGTGCCGGGAAGGGCCAGAAGGAAGGCCTTGCTAGGGGTTTTGTGCTCTCCTTGGCACCTGCTGATACAGTCTGGCTAGCTGGCTGGAACCACTCTGCGCCGACTTCAGATCATACCCCTGATATTGCAGGATCATGCTCCTTCTCATGGGGAGCCTACATTAGTTGCCCCCTCCTTATGCCTACTAAATACTAGACCCCTCCAAGTTCATACTGGCGAGATCTGGGACCTGATTACTAGCAGGAAACCGGACCTGCTGTGCTTACAGAAACATGGCTCACGCCGTGTTCAGCACCGGCCTTAGTACAAGCAATCCCCCCTACCCACCTCATTATTCACCATGACCGCCCGCCACCTAAACGGGGCGGAGGGGTCGCCGTTATTTATAATGAGAAATACACCGTGGTTAAATTACCCTGCTCCCACACACTTAGTATGGAAGCACTCTTTATCCGCTGCTCTATCCCTCCTTCTAGGACTATTCATCTCCTGCTTCTCTATCGCCCCCCGGGTCCATTAGGACCCTTTGGCAAAGGGCTGGCTGACCTTATAGCAAATTTGAACTTGCGTTTTTCTAATCTTGTAATCCTAGGTGATTTCAACCTGCATTCTAATATGTCTAGTCCGGCTGAAATTACATCTCTCTTTGACAGTCTGTTAGATTTTCAATTGCATCAACTAGTCCATGCTCCTACTCATGTACCTGGTAATACCTTGGACTTAGTGTTTGCTAATGACTCTCTGTTATGTCCTGGTCCTATTGAGCCAGTGACATGGTCAGATCATTACCTAGTCTCGTGTTCTTTTTTACCTACTGGTTCCTCCTCCAAAGCTCGTCCTCCTAAAATGCCTTTGTGCTCCTGGCGCTCAGTTGATCTAAAGGCACTTACTGATCAGATTGTTTCTAATTGTGCCCCCTTGAAGCAACTATCTTTAGCCTCACTGTCCCCACTCTTTAACCACCGTGGCCGACCTTTTCGCCCCACTGAAACTGATTCAAGGCCGTAGACTCCCCTCCCAACCCTGGTTTACTGACCAGCTCAAAACGGCTCGCCTCCAACTCAGACAAGCAGAACGGAAATGGCATTCTGGCTATAACCCAAAGTTTAGAGATATATATATAAACACAATCTGTCCACATACCTGGCGAGCGTTAAACTGGCAAAATCCTCCTTCTTTGCCCAGAAAATTGAACACGCTCTGTGCAAACCAAAAACTCTTCTCCATTGTGCATTCGCTATCCTCTTCGGAGACCCTTAACTCTATGGTTAAGCCCTCTCAGGAACTGTGCAATGACCTGGCCTCCTTTTTTACTACTAAAATTGATGCTATACGAGCAAGCATTGCTAAATCTCTTGCGATATTGCCTCCTGAAACCCACAGCTTTGTGCCTTCTACTGATACCTTGGCTAGTTGGTCCTCCTTCCCTCCATCTACCGGGGCAGAGGTCTCGACAGCCATTTTGAAGATTAAATCATCATCTCCTGAGGATTCCATCCGAGCCTCTATTATGAAGGCTATTGCACCTGACATTCTGACTGAGATTACATTGGCAATAACAACTTGTGCCAGTTGGGATTTGTTCCCCCAGAACTGAAATCTGCAAGGGTTATTTCCCTCCTTAAAAAGCCTTCTTTGGACCCCACTATCCCGGCTAATTTCCACCCTATTTCTCTGCTTCCGTTTCTGTCCAAACTGCTGGAATCACTGGTCACACCACTTCTGTCCTCTTTTTTGGAATCTTCCAAAATATTGAATCATTCCCAGGTGGGTTTTAGGCCTGGGAGAGGTACGGCAAGTGTCCTTGTCTCGGTGCAGTATGACATGTCCAGACTTGTCGATGCTGGCGGAGTTGGGGCCCTGATCCTGTTAGATCTCTATGCCGCTTTCGACACGGTGGACCACTCCATTCTTCTCTCTCGCCTCTCACAGATTGGGATATCCGGTGCTATTCTTGCTTGGTTTACTTCATTTCTTTCAGATCGCACACAGACCCTCGCCATGACACAGTTTCTCTCCCCTTCTTGTTTTCTCGCTTGTGGTGTCCCTCAGGCAGCCTCTCTATCGCCAATTCTGTTTAACATCTACATCTGGGCCCTGATTTGTCTCATCCGCTCTTATGGGCTAAATTGCTACTCATATGCAGATGATACCCAAATCCTGATCCGTCTAGACCAGGATCAGTCAGACCTCTGTCTGTCTCCACGACTGCCTTAGGGCAGTCGGGATCTGGATGGTTCAGATAGTACGGAGGTACTGTTGGTAGGCTGCCCCCCTAACGCCTCCTTATGGACCCCTGCTTTCTGGCCCTCTGCTTTGGGCCCGCTACCCAATCCAATTAGCAAAGTCAAGAATTTAGGAGTTATCCTCTCCGCTTCTTTGTCAATGTCTAACCAGGTTGCGGCCGTGTGCCAGTCCACTCACCACCAGATTAGAATCCTTAAGAGGGTCATGCCCCTGATCCTGGTAGCCCTCCGCCCCCCCCCGTGGTAGCCGCGTTAGTCCTCACACGACTAGACTACTGCAATTCGCTCTGTCTCAACCTATCGGCCTTATACACCGCCTTCAGCGTATGCAGAACCTGGCTGCTAGGCTGGCTACTGGCTCCCCTTATGGTGCCCGCATCACACCAGTGCTTCGCCAACTGCATTGGCTCCCGGTGAACCAACAAATTCAGTTTAAATCTCTGCATTGTTCCCCGGGCAATTCATGGTCAGGGTGCCGAATTTTTGCAGCTTAAATTCACCCGATACCGTCCGGACCGGGACCTCCGCTCTGCTACTTCTAACCTGCTTACTGTCCCTAGGTTTAACCGGGCAAGGCTCGGTGGTAGAGCTTTCTCTGTTACCGCGGCCATACTTTGGAACAGCCTCCCTGAATCTCTTAGGGCCACCGTTAACCATCTTGGATTCAGAAGAGCGTTGAAAACCAACCTGTTCAAAGCCGGACCACTCCATTGGTCTTCTTCGACTGGGTAGCTTCCTTCCAGTGCCATGATGCCTTTGGGCGAACGCGCGCTTTACAAATGTTAATAACATAACAGAAGACAGTACCCCAATCTGAACAATTTCAGGAAGAGGAGGAGCTGTTAGAAGAGGACATATACTCAAAAGGTAGAACAGATTGTGGGGGATGAAGGGGAAACTGAATTAGCACTAGATCACTATACTCTTCCCAGACCAGGTAGTACCCTAATTTTCATCCTTTCCTACAGAGGTCCAAGTCTTGTACGCAGAGCAGGGACAAGCTCCAATATCCAGCCAGAAGGACCCCAGGAGGAGACAGCCTTTATTGAGGATGTCCTCAAGGAGAGAAGGTAATTTTGTAATTCCATTCCCTTACTAAAGAGCATACTTGAGAGGGTTACCCTATCCTTATCCAATCTAGTACAGACTAAACCGATGGGGCTGACGGGGGTACTGTTTTAAGAGATTTCGCTGAGTTAATTTTTAGATCTTGTGATCTTATTATGCGTTATGTGAAATTATGACCTCAAGTGAGTGTTGTAGTATTTGATTTTATGTATAAGTGTACTGTTGTGAATATGTTGTTTTAAAAGTGTGATGAATTTTGTAAAGGTTTGACTAAACCACATACAAATGAGAAAAAAAAAAGACTAAACCGGTAAACCCAAGATTGAAAAAAGGCATAAACCAGCATCTAGTGATCCCCTATACATAAGGCACCATCAAAGGGTAGACACTTTAGTGGCAACCACAGCGAGAAACGGGGCTGAATATCCCCCCCATGACAAGGAGACTGTACTCTTTTGGAAGGACTGCCACATCAGCAGCCCATGAGGTCGAATCGCCAACACCACCACACTCATGGCGAGGTACACCAGAGACCAATAGGATGAGATGGAAGAGCTCATCAGCCAAGTTGCACGACCCAAAAGAACAGCCATGCTGATCATGGCATTTCATAACTGAAGGGAAGAACTCTACCAATGCATTCATTAAAAACACCATAGATGTTGCAGACATAGCGGGAAGAATATCATCAGGATCTAGCATCATAAAGAGGCATGCATGGCTCAGAGGCTCTGGGTTTAAACCTGAGACACAAGCTAACCTTAGAGACGAACCACTAGAGGACAACTATCTTTTTGGCCCAGCACTGGATGACGCACTAGAAAAGGCTAAGAAAGCATGAGACATTAAAGAGCCTAAGCAACATATCAGAGATCATTCCAACAAAGCGGATCATTCAGAGGCAAGCAACCCTTTCTAGTACAATCATACACTCTTACAGCAGGGCATTCAAATACACAACATGGTGCCCCGAGTTACCAAGGCTCCTACACTCCGGGGAATAGAGGATACTCAGCTACATAAGATCGCTGCAGAGGATGAGTCATGGCTGAGGACAAGCGTCTAGAGGCTCAGCTCCCGCCCCAAAGTGACTGCCCAGTAGTAGTCCCCTTCCATATAATCCCAGTAGGTCTCATAACATCCTATAACCAAATATGCGTGGGGATAACGTCCGACAAGTTGGAATTAAAGCACAGTAAATAAAAGATGGTATTTTACCGAGCTGATAAAAACACAGCACGATCAACATACCAAAAAAAGAACCTAAAAGCCCTACAGGAGGAGATCTAAGCACTCATCCTAAAGAGAGCAATAGAAGAAGTACTAAGACACCAGGTAAAAACACAGTAATCTGCTCAGTTTACTTTCTAGTCCCAAAAGAGGACAAAACTATGAGGCTTGTACTAGACTAAGACACACAAATATGTAAAAACGCAAACATTCTGAATGACAATCCTTCAAGGGGTCACAACGTTCCTAAAGAGGGGTTTTCTTTATTGGACATTTCTATATTTCTATTTCTAATTATTATTATTTTATTATGGAACCAATACACACGTGTTTCCAGGCGCCACAAGACAAGATTGGGGAGGGTGGGTGGGCAGGGATGGGAAACACAAAAGTATAACAAAATGTTATAAAGGCCTTGTGACAATCCTACCGTACAAGTGCAGGACAAGGTGGTAAGTGCGGGGGGGGGGGGGGGGGAGAGAAATAGAGGGAGTAGTGCAGGAGTAGGGTGCGCACAGGGTGGGGGGTGGTCAAGTGCTGGGCAGGCCAAGGTGGCAAGTGCCAGGGGAAGAGGGTGAAAGGGAGGATGAGTGCAGTGGACAGGGAGAACCAGGTTGGGCTAGTCCGGTAAAAGGTAGCCCAAGGGCAAGTGCTGGCAAGGGATGCTGGAAGGACTGGTAGGGAGTGGTCTTTAAATGGCAACTTAAGATTTGCAAGATGCATACTTTCATTTTTCAGGTCATCGAAAGTACCTCCGATTTAAGATACTAAAACACTACCAATTCAAAGGCCTCCCTTTTGGAATTGCATCTGCACCTCCTGTAGTCACTAAGGCGCTAGCAGTGGTCGCAGCAGAATGATGCCGCAAGGCAATCCCAGTGTACGCCTGCCTGGACGATTAGTTAATAACTGGAAGTCACAGTAACCGAAAAGACAGGGCTTAACTTACAAAATTAGCCATTTGGACCGCTACACTCGTCAAATGGCCACCTCACAGTAAAAATGTACAGGTAAACACAAGTGTACCAAACATGTTTTAAAATAATGTACCACTACCACCAGCCTATTTGGGTTACACTCACTAAGGCTAAAGTGCCTTAAAGCAAAAAAGGAGGAACAGGGTTGCTCTGCACTACTGTGTTAAGGGAGGAGGAAGTGCTACACAATATCCATCAACTTCAATGATAGTTTTAAAGACCATGTTGTGCCACCAAAATTAAATGAGTTGCAATGGTGAGTGAGATTTAAATGACATCATAAAACATTAAGGATCATAAAACAGTCAGATGTGCTGGGGGATTCACTAAATTGAGTGGGAAAGCTGCAAAAAGTATCACCCCCAACAAACATGGACCAGAATCCTCAGATCTGTAGTTTGAAATCTTACTGTTCAGTCAGGATTACCAGTGAGACTTTGGTCACACTTGGTGGAAATTCTGCTGGTCCACCATAGATTTGTCTCTCTGAACTCCTCATCAACGATGATACCGAAAAACCTCTGGTGGTGGCAGTGTTGGGATTCACAGTGTAAGAGCTCAGTGAAACATCACAAAGGTGATTAAAATGGGTAAATAAAGTTGGCTACTCTAGGTAACTTGCTAGAAACGGGATCCCATCTTACTATTTCATTTTTAAAACCCTGACAAAGTCTCTTCAGGAAGTCATTTGGTCTGGATTCATAAGCTCCTTGCCACTTGAAACTTAATGGCCCCCTCAGACCCATTGACGTTCCAATCCTGTTCTTACTGGCAAGTACTTATCTGGTGTTGGTTGTTCTATTGTTAACGCACTCAAACGCTGTATTGTGCATGCTCTTCTCCCTGTTCCTTCCCTTACTCTTATCAGAAATTCTGCAAAGCCTATAAAAGATAAGATTGTCTTCCCTCTACAGTTTGCTTTTGAGGTGGGGAAAACTGCTGTTCTGGCAGGCACCTTATAACATTAATATAAAGAAAAACATGTATAGCCGACTACCTAGGCAAATGGAAGCTTGAAAAGCTTAAAGAATTGTGCACTGGCAGGATTATATGTCCAAAGGCACGTAGGCTGTACTTACTAAAGCCCAGTGTATCCAACAGGCTCTTAATAATGGGATGAATGATTGGGCAGCACATCTACTGTCCCTACAAACTCTAATTGCATTTCTAATTTTACCTTTATTGATGCCCTCTTGAGCGAAAGACCCAAAGAATTAAGAGCATCAGAGTGTTGGCTCTGAAACGTAGCCAACTAGATGCGAAGGATACACCATGAAACAACAAACAAGAGTTGGAACAGCAAAAGGTTTGAGGCAGGGTTACTAGGAAATAATGAAGAAAGACCAGTAGCAAGAGTTAAAGAAATTGGAACTGAAGGCAACAACAACGTGAGGGTCTGGCCCTCACAGAGATGGGGATGCCTCTAGATCGTTTATAGTCCCAAATTGCCTAATGCCTTGTTTGAGTAAATATTTTCTTTTTGCTGCTTAGACATTTATGCAACCCTCCCCTACCATTGGCTATTGATATTTACCTATCCTGACATTTGGAGGTAAAGTGAAGCCTTTTTACTTCACTTTCCATGCTAAACTCATCTGTTTTGGGCCAGATACCAGTCCCTATTGTTTTAAGTGCAGAACATTGTTCCACATAGTAAAATTCTGTTTTACACTGCACTCTTCACCTTACAGTAAGGTGTGGTAGGGATAACTGTGTCCCTTTAAATTGGTTTTTGGTAACTTTGTGGTAACTTGCATGAATCCAAGACAGGCTGGTGGCAGTAGATATTTTTCTATTAGGTTTCTTTTTAGTCTTGCATGAACTATTGCATTTTACTGCTTAATGCCTTTAGAGTACCATATCATCTAAAATGGCCATGCCAAGACATATTCACCTCTCCTTTAGCCATCTTGTATTTTGGCATTCTTCCTGCCCCCTCATCGCCAGATTTGCCATATTTGAGAAGCCCTTTCCTGTGTAAAGCAGCTGTGTGTATGTTTGTGGCTGCATGTGGGTGCTGGAACCGTCTGGTCCCAGTCCATATCCATGCCAAAGAGTCTGTTGCTCTGCAGATGTGGCCGCCAGAGGCTATCAATGATACGACAGCCCCTGCCAGTTTGAATGATGCAGATCCCTACCATTGGCGGGTTTGAGGGGAGACTCCAGTTCAAATTAAGGATAAAAGGAGGACTTTTGCAGCCTCTTATTAGATTGTTGTTGGAGCCAAATCCTCCTACAAAAAGGAGAAAAGCGCCAAAGATCCCAGAACTCATCATTGAGACCAACCAGCATTGTCTTTTGCAACTGTCCCAGCAAATCCCTGCGCCTTTGCTGATCTCCAGAGTGCTTCGATCCCTGGAGTGACAACCAGCCTATCTCTGGCTTGTGGATCTTGCCTTTGGAGGTGTCTGAGAAACATCAGGTGGGCTATCTTGCTGCATCAGTCACCATCCCAAATTCAGACCTTGGGTCTGCAGATCCTCTACTTGTGAAACGAGAGTCATCGTCCTTAAATTGCAGCTGTCCAGCATGAAAAGGGGCAATGCATGACCAGTTTCTTTACTTCTGCAAAGAGGGTTGGCTCTTGCCATTTCTTCAAAGTGGCCATTGCTGATGTTCGCCTGCATCGTGTTCTGGGGGTCCTCCGAGGTAGTTAACAACCTGTTAGTACTTTCTTCATCGTGTCTGGGTCATCCAGCTGTATGGGAGCTAAAACCAGAACCTGGGCGTCAGGCATCATCCAGTAGGCAGGAGCTTCCGCTCGGGAAAAAGGAGCGAGTATACAACCCACCACAAATCTAAACGTCTACATGAGATGCAAACTAACTTTTTCTCCATCATGTATGATCTAGATTATTCTTGATTAACATTCTCAAATACTTAATTTAGTCATGTATTCATGTTCATGAGTCACCAATTGGCCTGTGGAGCCAAAAGTAGTTCCTGTAGCTGTTCACTTCAAGCTAACCAGACTCTCCCAGGCTAGAAGCAGGAGCTCCATAGCTCTTCATCTCCCCTTCTGGGATATTTTCAGCTCCTTGTGCAATCACATTCCACAACTTGTAGCTTTACTCGCCTAACGCGCATAACAGGTTGATATAAGAAAAAAAATCAGGGCCCACTGAAAGTTTGTATTTTTCTTATTTACTTAGTGGTATTTTTTTTCATCGTTTTTTTCATTCTGTAGTGCTGTATTAAAGGGCAGCAGAGCCTAAGGAGGACACTTATCTAGGATGTCTGTTAGGTTATCTTGGATAATGTTCTTTGCAGGATGAGAATGTTTATCAGGGGTATCAAACTCTACTTCAGGGGAAGCATCGAGTCCTCTGGTGTCTTTTAGGCAGGAGACTGGGTCTTCCATCTGCACTTTTCTAAATGAATTCTTCAGAGACATCTGGAGCCCGAAAACACTCATACCTGAAGGGAACTAAGTCTTCCTCTTTTTCATCCTCTTAAAAAATGGAACCAAAGGATTTAAAGAACTCAGTCTTCGACTGTGGTTTGTAACTCGACATTGAAGGTCCTTTCGACTTTGTTGATTCCTTCGAAAAGGAAGTCGATGCAGCCTTTTGCGTTGATGCTGACCTGGTGGTTGATGGTGTCAACGCCATTCTGGAAGACAACTCCTGGGTCTTCCGACTTGGGCATTTAAGCACGCGGGTCGAAGCCTTAACCGTTTCCCTGCAGGTCTTAGAGGAGGAAGTAGTATATACAGCCACCTTGGTCTCTTTCGAAGGGCTAGTAGAAGAGCCGCCTTCGTTGATAATGCCAACATTTTCACTCTAAAATGTTTCCATTCAGCCGCCTAGGTGGTCTTCTTGGGGAAATGTACCTGGTGCCAGACAGGTGAGGAATCGGACAAGGACGTTCAATGGCGTTGTCTTTGATGAAGAAAAATTACACAAATCACTCATGGATCTAGATTTTTTGGATCGTTTAGATCTTTTCTTGGGCCTTTCAGGAGATGTCTCCCCTGTGGAACTCCTTCGGAAGAGTTTCTTTTTGAAGGAGTGGGGGGCGGAGATTTAGAAACTGACCGAACTAGGACAAGCTTTGATCTTCTCTCCTTTAAAGCCTTACTCATCTAGGCTGGTAATCGACTGTCAAAAGCCACACTATGACATTGTGAGCTTCGCCTAGGCAACAGAGACAAAGCCTGTGCGGATCAGCGCTCGACATATTCGAATCACAGTCCCCATGTCTCTTGAAGCCTGTTTTGGCATAGACATTAAGACAGTCGCCAATAATCAAAAAGTGCAAAGAAAAAAAAAGGTTTTTGCAGAGGTAAATCCAACCGTTCCGAGAGTGCTGTGCATGCAGGGAAACAGAACTGAGCTAACGGGGCATGGTGCGTGCTATCAACCACAACACGTCTGGACGTGGCAATGGTAACCGTTGAGGGACATAGAAGCTGATGCCGCACAGCCGCCTCCTGCTGTAGAATGTCTTTAACAAGACTGGAAAGCAGGATACGAATATATCCAAGATGAGGAATCAGTGGGAGGACACAATCCATTAGAACATTCAAGTTGTTCTTTGTGACCAAGTCCCCTGCCAGACGGACTCCATAGGGATCCACTGTAAACACTGCCTGCCATGCATACATGGCAGGCAGGGTTTATTACTTTTACACAGCGAAGTGCAATAGTGCAGGGCAAAGGTGGCGTATACGCTTGTACACTGAATTTTGCCCTGCACTTATGCAAAAATTCAGCAGCAGGGACCTGTGCATGCCAAAGTGCATGTTCACAGGTCCCCATTGACAAATTACATCTGGGACTCAGTTTGCACACATCACCTCATAGTTAAGTGCTGTTATGATACTTTGTATCCTTCTACATTTTATATAATATGGCTTTTTGATTACTTTTACAATATGCCTAGAACGAGCTGGTGGCAGCTGATATTATTCTATCACTGTTTTGTAATTTTACTCATGCACTTTTGGATTTACCGCAAAGGGCTACCAACGGTGGCCATCAACCTAAGATGCCGTGCCAAAAGGTTTTCGCATGTCCTTTGGCCATATTGTTCTTTGGCCATATTGTTCATTGGCCTTCTTCCAGGCTTCACAGGTCAGAAAATGCAATATCTGGAATGTGCATTCCTGGGAAAGCTGCTGCTCTTGTGGGAAAAGGGGTGGACTGTTTGAGAGCCTGCACGTGGGGGCTCAGACTGTCTGGTCCCAGTGCACATCCTGGTGACAATGTCTGTTGCTGGGCAGATTTGGTGGCCAGTGGCTATCCATGATAAGATGGCCACTGACAGTTTGAATTAATCAGATCCTCACCATTGGTGGGCTTGGGTGAGCTCCCAGACGAAATCTTGCATAAAAGGACTCCTCCTGCAGCCATGATTCTGATCACCGTTTAAGCCAAGTCCTCTACAAAGAAAAGTAGAACATTGACGACCTGAGGAAACCTCTGCAGCCGACTAGCATCGACTCCAGTGAAGTCCCAGGGGAAGCCCGGCTTCCTCTGTGTTGATCTCAAGAATGCCTCTTTTGCCGCTTCAACCCGTGGGAACAACCAGTATTCGCCTGCTCGAGGATCTCTGGACTGCCGAGCCTTTGGAAGTGTCCATGGACCAAATGGTGGATTGACCAGCTCTCGCTTGTAGTCATCGTTCCTTGGAACTTTGCAGATCTTCAGCGTGTGCTACAAGTCACCTCCTCCTGCTTTTTCAGCCATCTCACACTTGGGGAAGAGGTGCTGGGCCTGTTTCTGTGTTCGCCACTGGATGATCATCTGATGCCGCACAACCGTGGTAAACTTTGTTGAATCTTGTAGTCTTTATGTCCATCTGTCCCACAGTAGCCTAAGTACTGTGTTCAACACTAAAACCTGCAAAACGAATCCTGCGGATCCCTTATGGTAACTCTGCATAAGGCCTCCTCCCAGGTTGCCAGTGGAAAGCAGACGCATCCTGATCCCAACCCTAGGGGTGGTGTACTGCGAGTGGATCACCCAGGTGGAGACAAGGCCCAGGGAAGTGAGGAGATTCCAATGGACGGGACACAGTATTTTTCCTCTAACAGGGAGAATCTTACCTCTGTACGGAAGAAGTTATGGCTTACTGTCATTTTAATGTGTCTAAAATGTCTATTAAATCTAAAATGGTAAACTCTAAGGTTGTAACACCACAAAATATTACACCAAAAGGTGGTCTCTTTTTGGTTCCTAAATAGCCTCTTCAATACCAAAGGGAGACTACAAGGAATGGCAGAAATTGTGTCTTTTCTAAATAATTTTGCTCCAACGCCGTTCAAACCTACAGCCCCTCTGTTATAATTACTAAGGGAATGAAATCTACCCGTAAACATTTTTCAGAAGTAGAAAAATCTTACTTTGATGAAGTAAACAACATGTCCCAGAATCCAACAGGGACTGAGACGAAGAAGAGGACTGAAGAAGCAAGTAGATGTAGCCAGGCAATTGAGCCCAACAGCCTTCGCACAGGTCAGGCAATTGAAGTCAATGGCTTGCACCTGAAGCCAATTGGCAAACCTGTGAGGCATAAAAGGCTGCAGCAGGAGAGGAGAGGGAAGGGAAAAGGAGCTGTAACAGGAGTTGGAAGGCTGGCAGTAGTAGCAGAGCACAAGGCTGGCAATTCATGAGGAAGTGTGACCACAGAAAGGACACCGAAGCAGGGAGACAACAGAGTCCACCACCAAGTTCTCAGAGGGTCCTGTGGTCACAAACCTTGCATTGCCGTGGTTGCACTGAAGAAGACATGTTGAGAGTGGAGCTTTCCCCATGTGCGCCTCGTAGCTGGGATTGCCGAGCCGTGACCGTGCTGAAGCCTTAGGCCTATAGCAGAAGGAGCTGAGGGACTGAGGAGTGAAGGAGACTCCCAATTAACATGGCTAGACTACAGACACCTGTGCAGCAGAAGGGAGTGGGTCTTTAAGAGTGGTAGAAGCGGTAGTAGCAGTTGAAGTTGGGAACGTGAAGCAGCCCGCAACCGCAATGTTCCTGGAGCCGATGAGTGAAGCTTGGCTTTCAGGTTCACTTTACAAGCCTTGCCGGTAACTGTTACTAGCTCAGAAGTAACTTGCAAGAGGTTTACAGCGAGTATAAACTGTTTGTCGTCATGGAAGCTCTTCTCAATAATGAAAAAGTATCACGCACACTATTAATGAGATCAATAGTGTACGCGTAAGGAGAGCCTGTTAAATCCATTGTCGAAGAATATACTGTTGCCGGATTGGTCGCGTATGCCTCATAAAAAGTCAAACGCTTGTTATAGCCACTCCTAAAACCTTACTTTAACTTCCACAAGGGTTATATGAATATTCTGCATCAAAGTAAGGTCGCGTGTGTCCCCATTGTATTTCCTTACAGGAATCGGAAGCCGTCTGTGATATTAAATAAGAAAAACAATCACTGGCATATCTTTAAAGCTAAAAATGTATATGTAAGAGTGAGCACGTGTACATAAATCTTGTTTTCCTTTGAAAACTGAACTTTGCAGTAGTTGAAACATGTATTCTTGAAGTCCTGAAGTTGATCCATTGACTAAAAGAAGAAGCATTACCCAAGCCAAGAGGCAAACCCTTTCCACATTAAAAACGGCCCTATTAAGAACTATCCATCTGGTTTACGGGGTTGATAAAGGTCCAGTGTCCTTTGATACAAGTGTAGCATTACTACCGGAAGCTGGACAAGTGGCAATACAGCTTAAGGGTAGTTACAGGAACCATGAAGGTGTGAACAAAGCTAGGAAAGGGAGGAACCATGAAGGTGTGAACAAAGGAAGCTGGGTACTTGTAAAGAGTCAAGCAGAGGTACTTAAGTGGCAGAAAGGCAGACGATAGAAGAGGCTGCCCTTTTCTTAAAGTATAGTAAATAAGAGTGCATTGCCTACCTGTACAAGTCGAAGAGTCTTATCTTTATATGCCTAATAATTCCGAATTACCAAATGTGTAGAATAAGAAGTAGAAGTACCTGAACTGTGGCGGCGTAAACTATCAGTAGATGTCGCTTTGCAGTTGGTTGAATTATTAGTGTACTGTCGAATAAAGGAGACTGTTCCCACAGTAACAGCAGTAGAAGGTTGATTGTCAAGAGTAAGGCAACAAACCAAGAAGAAGCATCCTGACAAGTATATCAAATGTGCTGCAGAGGTCTTCACTAATTGTAAAGTTGCTGAAGAAGAAATTGTTAGCCTTATCTTTGAACTGTGGTTATTAATCTTGGAAAGAGAATGTCCAGGAATACCATTGGCGTTATTTTCTTGGCTGAACTTGGAAGGGGACTTTTCAACTGAAATCTGAAGAATTGTTACTAGTGGATTTTTGTTTGATAAACTTTTTTATTGACTTTGAGCTCATAAGAACTGGTTCAAGACTTTCTTTTCCCTTGAACATTTGGAGAACTGACTTGAAATACCCTGGGGACAGGATTTACCCAGGACAGGTGAAGGTCCTCCAAATACTGGTTACATATGGTTTATCCTTTTTATGTTTATGATTTCCTTTGAATATTTTGTTGTTTAGTTTCAGGGCGAGTTTATGTTAGGAGATATTCCCTTAGTTCTTAGACCAGGTAGGGAATTCCCTAATACAGTATGATTAATAAGGATTTATTTGCAAATTGGTTTCTTAATAAAACATCTACTCTTAAGAAAAACACAAGCAGTTGTCGTTCTCGCATTACTGACACCCCCACACTAGACAACCCTTGCAAACGGAACAAAGACAGGAGAACAAGCCTGCAATGAAGTGTGGAACCTCCACAAGCGGTATACGGAGAACGCTAGATTAGATACTTAGCCTTAATGCAAGCATACCCATCGACTATCTCAGCCATCAATTGGTCTGATCACCACCTCATCTGCTTCCGAATTCTTACACAAGCACAGTAACCAGGGACACGACACCCCTTAGCCCAATTGAAAGAAGAAATACAAAAAACCTTTCAGCTGAAACCATCACCCCTGTCCTACTATAGGCACTCGCTGCACAAACCAGCATAGACACGGACCCTAGTTGCCTTGCAGATTCCTACCATACCTGCCTCACTACCACGATCAACGCACTAGCACCAATCAAAATGAAAATACCACGGCCAGCTAAACGTTCCAACTTCTGGTTTAACGATAAACTGTTAGTGTTAAGGCGCAATTAAAGGGCGCTGGACAACATCCACACGAAATCCAGAACTATAGATTTGGCAAAGGCATTCACCATAACTAACAAAATCTACAAATCCCCCAAATAGAACAAAAAGACAATGCCTTCAATACACGTATCAATAACGCGTCAACTACAAAGAGCTCTTTGCCATACTGAAAGAATTTAAAAAGCCCTATATGTATGACCACTCCCATAAATACCAGCAAAGCATGGTGTACCACCATACAAAATGCATTGACATCAAAAATCGACATGCTCCAAAACAAAATTATAGTCAAAAAACCCATTACCCTACTGTTGGACCTAGAACCCAGAAAACCAAAAACAGCATTTAAATTCTATCAAGTCAGCCAAAAGCAAGTCCTTGTACCATCGCCAAACTCAACGCCTCTAATTGTAAAGGAGACTGTTTCCCAGCCAAACATGTCAAACTATGCGCTTTTACCCTATCATTACAAAACGTGTCAATGCCTCATTTGCTTACAAGAAGGTTCCCTACCAGCATCAAAGAAGCATGGGTCAGCCCTCTGCATAAAAAAACAGCTCTCGACCCTGCAATACCCATAAATTATCCCCCAATAACCATGTCCCCTTTCTGCTCAAAATTATTGATAAAATAGCATACTCCCAAATTCAAAAATATCTGGAGGAGAACCACCTCCTAGGTGCCAGACAATCGGGCTTTTGGCCTAACCACAGCACCGAAACGGGACTTTTAGATTTAAAAATCCAAATGGGCATTATAAAGGGACACCGGAAACCTTAGCATCCTACTACTATTAGACCTATCTGTCGTTTTCGATCTGGTGGACCACAACAAACTATGCAATACCTTTCTTAACCAATTTCAATTTCAATTTTCCCAAGAAGCCACACTCTCAAATCATTTCTATCTGATCGTACCTTCAGAGTCAGCATTGGAAAGGAAGCAGCCAACCCTATCCAAGACCCGATAAGAGTGCCACAAGATTCCTGCCTCTCACCAACTCTCTATAATGCCTACAATAAGTTACTCTTCGCAGCACTTGATGCCATGGGAGGAATCTATACGAATTGTGCCGAGGATACGCAGATTCTTATCCCAATCACAGGCAACCATGAGCAAGACACAATTACAGTCAACAAAATCTATGCTATCATCCAAAACTGGGTGGCAAATAACTGTCTAAATGATGAAGACAGATCCTCATAGTGGGGTCACCAGCAAAAATTAGAGCCCTCGACTGAGATTAAGACTCCATCCCTATCGATGGCACACCTATGTCCATTCTCAACCAAGTCAAAACGCTAGGGGTTCACCTTGACACCAAGGTAATACTGAGGAAACAGGTCACTGCTCTCTCTTCAGCCACATCCTACACCTCCAAGCTCATTGTCCTCACTGTCCACGCTAGATTACTGCAGTATATTAATGCTAGGTGCCTCCAAATCTAACATTGCCAACCTCCAACTCCTAGAAAATAAAGCACTGCGAGCAGCACAAGGCATAAAAAAATCCGACCATATTTCAAAGATCAGAAGGGAGGCCCAGTGGCTCCCTATCAAAGCTATTATTTCGTTTAAAACACTCTGTATCAGCCATAAGTGCCTCAACAATACAGCTCCCACTTACCTTAACGATGCCATCATCCACAAAAAGAGCATCAGAGTTCTTAGATCTAGCAACAACTCACTACTCTTCGTCCCCCGTTACCAAAGATCTAGAGCAGGTGGACACAGCTTCGTGGTTTTAGCCCGAAACTATGGAACACCCTTCCATCCAACATCAGATGCGAGCGTTCTCACCAGAAATTCAAGAAAATGTTAAAAACCTGGCTTTTTAACTTGTATGAATGAACTAAAACTACAATTTCTCTCTGTAACATTAGATGCACATTAGTTCCCGTGTCCTGATTAGAACAACCTTTTTTTTCATGTACGAGTGTAATTCATGTAATGATTGTGCCCTGTAAACAGAAAAGCAAACGTCCTGTGATTTATGTAATGACTTTGCATTGTAACCAGAAAAGTAAGCATCCTGTAACCTATGCCGTGATACCTCTGGTTCTGGGCGTATAACAAATAACATAAATAAAAAAATAAAAAATAAACTGAGCCAGGGGAGTAAGTATACACCTGTTGCCTTTCCCCCCGTCTCCGATAGGCCAACAAGGGCATACAATCCTGATTTTAACTCCATCTGACCTGAGTTTTGATGGTCGAACCTGTGCTAAGACTCCCTCCCTAGGTCTATCGTAATCCTAACGTGTTGGAGCACACATATTGAGGGCTTACAACAGAAAACAAAGAAGGTTTTAAAGTGAACTTTGAAAGTCTGGGTCAGGAATTACACAGTTATCCTTCAAAGAGCAAACCCAGAGGTAACAGGAATTACATAAAGAACAAGCAATAACTATGGGAAGCAAAGGAGGAATAACTGAAGTTCAGCAAGATTGAAACTATGCAAGGAGAAATATCAAGAATGTTGCCCAGAGCATATCAAAGAAATATGAGCTCTTGAACTGAAGAAGAATTTCAAGATTTGTAATTATTATCAACACCCAGTTCAAAGTGTTCTTACATCCTGATGAAAGCCCCTTGTGGCGAACAAACGTGGTTGTCTATATTAGGCATGGTACATCCAAGTGGACAGAAATTCAATACGTCGACCCAATGTCTAACGCAGTAATAAGATAGGTCAGGCACCCCATTTTTGTGACCGATAAGATAATTTCCGCTCCACTTCGCGATATCTTTCAGTATACTACAAATGAGTGAGCAAATGTGTGTACGTTTCAGACACGTCTCTGGGGAGGTGCAGATATCACCCTATGTTAGTGTTTTTGAAATAAAGAGACTTATTCTTGAATAACAGTCAAAGTATATTAAAGATATTAGTGGTTTGATGTTATAATGGTGTTGCCCACTATCACTGTGTTAGTCTAAAAGTTTCTTAATTGTAGTTATTTTGTCACAATCATTTACTAAGCCCACATTGTTGATGAGGTTGTTCTTTTATATCTGAGGTTTAGAGACCTTAGCTTCTATGTCAAGCATTGGTCATCTGTACCTTGTTTATGTATAGGCATGTTTGTGTGTGTGTGTGTGTGTGTGTGTGTGTGTGTGCGCGTGTTGTTTCTTACTATGGAGTTTAGTACATTAAATTACTTTTTAACATATCTTTGACTATTAGCATTAATTCCATTCCAGTACAGGTTATAGCTGCAGCCCACAGACATACTTAAGTAAGGGAGGGAGGGTTAGCCTGTTTCCTTGCGTTTACTTAGCTTATGTTATATCTTCTCTCCATGAAACATGCCACCACGTGTTGAAAAAAGTGTGTAGTACCCATAGTATTTTCTATGTTGAATGTGGAGCGCCAGGCAGCTGGTCGCGTCTGGTGATTTGTCAAGTAAGATCAAAATAGGTTTAAAAGCATAGCCCGTGTGAGCCTCGCCTCATGGCACGGGGATGAGGGGCCTGCATCAGAGTTTGCGGTAGGCAATCCGACAACTGTTGCAGTCAGTCAAGTAGGTAGTCGTGAAACTTAAGCGGAGGCATGCTACGCGAAGCTGAAGAGTCACATTGGGTGAGTTTTGTACAAAAGTAGTTGCAGGTAACGATACAGTGCTAAATTGCAGGACACCAACAAAGAGAATTCCTTACAAAGTAAACGCAGGTAATGCAAGCAACACAGGGTTGCCAAGACATAATCAGGAAGGTTTCGCAGCAATAGTCAGGTGGGATACAGGTAAAAAGCGAAGAACGACGCAACGGCCCGCAGGCAGAGTCAGGTATGTTTCACAGAAAAATCGGTGTGTAGGGTAGAAGCTTGTAAGGCAAGGTCCAGTAGCTAGGTAGTACGACATTGACCAGGTCCGGGAGAGCCGTGCCACTGGAATGGGTCTACTTCAGACAACAATGTGATAACAAGTGTCACAGAGGAGGAGTATAACAGGAGTCTTACTATTGGTGGACAATTCAGTGAGGCAGTACATTAAGGTGGTAGTGTAAGTCGCTAGAACGGGCGGTGCTCGATCGGAACCTACGGCGGAGCCAGAAGTTGTTGAGGGTGAGAGAATGCCAGTCTAGTATCTTGTATTTCATCCCAGTGTGTGTTAACCTTGTTGCTGTGATGTCATGAGTGAGTGATGGAATGAATACATATCATGGATGGTTCCTTCCAATAGGTTGCAGGACCTACAGTTGGAGATGGCTACCTGGGTGGGGTGGGGACCGGTGGGTCTTCTCCTTCCCCTATACTTGTAACTTGTGTACCTAAGATCGAATAAACAAACCCACTTCTATCTACATGAGCCTGCAGGCTTTGTATTATGACACTGGCGACAAGTGGTCCTTGAGGGGGTGGAGACGGATCTACCATGCAATTAAAGAGTTGTGGAAGGGGGACAGCCAGATGAGAAGACCCACTGCCCCAAAAAGGATGACCCACCACGCAGGGATAACATCAAGAAAAGGTAAAGCGCTTTAAGCTGGGCACAGAGCTATAAATCAAAGTTAACGAGGCCCTGGGACAATCCTGCGCTTCAACCTAGCTATAGCGCTATGATAGAAGGAACATGGGACAATATTAAGAAAAAAGTGAAGCGCTTCAAGCTGGGCAAAGCATGATTAATAAAAAGAACCCAAAGGTTAAGAAAACCATAGCGCATAAGCAAAAGACAGCACTATTAATTAAAGGAAGCAGAGCATTAGGAGACCCAAGTATAGCGTCATCATTGAGTAAACCACTATGGAAATAAGTAAATGCTTGGAGTACTTTGGATAGTTATTAGCACAGTGAAGAGTGCTATATTTGAACTTACTGCTAAAATTAATGGAAACCTGCTGATATCCAGAAAATGATAGTGCTGCAGTACATAAAGAAGATGAGCATCTGCATATGTTTTGCAGCGTTAGTCCAGAGTAATGTACATAAAAATGACTGCAGCGGAAACAGTAAAACTTTTAGTATCTTTGCAACGTTGAAGTCAGAATATGTGTGAACAGAGTGCTACACTTAGCATTGCGTTACATACAGAAGAGCTCATGTGCTTTGAGGAAAGGTTAAAGAAAAAACATTTTGGAAAAGTATTTGAATGCCCGCTGTAATAGCAGTGATGACGGTCTCCCAAATTCGGGGAAGAACATCTGAGATGGACTACCTCTCCTGGGCAGCTGACTGGAGAAGGACGGCGTGTCATTATTGTAAAGAGATATGGGCCCTTTCTGTGCTTTTAAACTATGAATAGTCTTCTTTTCAGAGGAGATTTCATCGTTTACTAATTTTATGGCATGTATTTGATGAGCAGCCCCATACCCATATTTTTTTTAAATAACCATACTGGAAAATACTTATACAAAGGTGTTTTATTTTCAAATGGGACATTAGGATAAATGCTAACATGCTACAATGCTGATATGACATTTCTGAAGATGCATACTACATATTTCGTGCTGATGATGACCATGAGTTTAAACATTAAGTGATTTACATGAACATGAGGTTAAAAAAACATAAGTGAGGGCCCAGCGTTGATCTAGAGATGATATTAAAGCAACAAAGATGGTGCGTTTGGGTGGCGAAAGTCAACTTGATAATTGTGTTTTAAGATGAGCAGTAATGACGAATGTCATTTAAAAACAAAAAAGGCTATCCAATTGTCCAAATGTTGATTGTGAAAGATCATTAAGTCTGTAAAGGTGGTGCATTTGGTTAAAGTAATTAAAAAAAAGTGTGGGGCTTCCAAATGTTAATTGGTATTAGTTTTAATGCCATAAAGGTGATGCACTTGGTTAAAGTGACTTATGTCACAGTACTTTATAGAAAAAGGAGCCAAAAAAGGTGTATTATTGTGTGCGTATGTTTTCTAGAACAAACGTCATCCGTACACAACATGTATATTAGGAATGTTTGTTAAGTACTGCAGAGTTGGAAATTTAACTGCAGTAAATCATGCATTATGATGGGAGGGTGTCCTCACTTTTTGGCAAGAATGGGGGGTCAGTTAAGCAATTAGTTTGGGATGGTGGTATTGTGTGCCCCAAAAGGGGGAATCCAAAGAGGAATTGTGAGGACTATGGGTGTCCCAGTATTTCAAGGAATTTACATTTAAATATTGGAATTAAAGAGGTAGAAAATAGCACCAGTAAGTATACACGCATTTAGAGGTTTTATGCTGCTGCAGTGTTTATTGCTTCCATTTGACAATGCAAGTGGAATGACATAAATCAGTGTATGCACGCATTTATATGGTGCATGCTGCTGTAATATGTTCATCTGTTTAACGCAACTTCCATTTTCTTTGGTTAGTCAGGATGTGCGTGTGCCGAGAGCGTGGTGTTTGTGGCCTCCAGAGAATTGTGGTCCTGAATGTGAGTGTTCTCTCTCCTGTCATTGAGTCTGTATGAGTCATCTGTCTATGCGGTCCCTGTTCTCTGTATCTGGGTGGGGCGTTTTTTCTTTCAGTTCTATCTGTTCCAAACCTCTTACTAGATGGCAGTGCGTCTGCTGTGCTTTACTCTCCGTATTTCTCTGACTTCAGTATGATCCCTTAGCTTCTATGTGGTTGATAGGGAGGTGTGTGGTATCCTGCCCTTCTTCCCTTTATCTTTTTCCTGTGTATTTATTTGTTGTGTAAGAAAGGGCGGTGTGTAGTATCTTGTGTCCCTTCCCTTCCCAGTGTGCGTTAACCTTGTTGCTGTGATGTCATGAGTGAGTGGTGGAGTGAATGCATATCATGGAAGGTTCCTTCCAACAGGTTCCAGGAGCTACAGTTGGAGTTACCTGGGTGGTGGGAACCGGTGGGTTTTTCTCCTTCCCCTATACTTTTAACTTGTGTACCTAAGATCTAATAAAGGATCCTACTTCTACCTATGAGCCTGCATGCTTTGTATTACTACAGGTGGCTACTGCGGCCAGGACCGGACAGGGGTCTTGTGAAGAGGCCTTAAAGGACAGCCTTTAAGGGGTTGGCATCATCTGCCAGCTCCCAGGAAGCAATGGTTTAGCAAAGTCAGGCAGCCTATCGGCTTCATAGGAAGCAGGGCTTAGGTGGTGGGCCTGTTTGGGTTGAGGTAATTTAAGGCCCATCCGCAGAGTTACATGCCAGGAGCCTGCTAATTGACCGACCAAATCCTAGCACAACTTGTCTCTCACTGGCTTCTTCAAAGTAAAGTCTGAAATCAGTTTTGGGGAGTTTGCGAATTTAGACCATCTTGGATATCTGGGACCGGGAAAGAACCAGTCACATTTTGTAAACCTGCCAATTCAGAAATCCAACCCCAGCACAACTGACCTAGCATTGAACTCTTCAAAATAATGTCTCCGATTACCATTATAGTGCAGTTTGGATAAGTTTAAGATAAGACCCTTTGCGCCTGGGGAAGAGTCAGTCACACATTGTCAGTCACATATTCTAAGTCTGCCAATTGACTGATCCAAACCATACCTAAAATGATCAGAATGCAGCATTTGTACTTCGTTCAAGAAAGCATGCCCCTTTGTTGCATGGGACAGAGAAGGGTAGGTCACATCTCAGGGACCTGCCAGTTGACTGACCCATGCTCACCCCCATCTCCCAAACATTTTCTTTCTTAAAAGAAGGCCTCTGGTTATCACCAAGGCATATTTTTTACTGAGTGTAACAAACTAGACCATGTGCTTGTGTCTTGGGCTGGAGACTGGCCAATCACATGTTAGGAGCCTGGCAGCGGACAGACACATTCCCAGCCCAACTCATCACCCACTGGCCTCTTTAAAAGAAGTTTTACAATCATCACTATAACTCATTTGTTAGAGTTTACGAATGAAGAATCCTTGGTTATCTGGACTGGGGAAGGATCTATCTGGACTGGTGAAGGATCAGTTGCATGTCAGAAGCTTGCCATTTGATGGACCCAACCCCTTCCAAACCAGCTTTATATCGGCCTGTTTAAAGTAATGTCTCAAATTATCGATAGTGCTCAGTCATACTGAAATTAAGAATGTAGTCCACTTGTGTGTGGGACTGTGGAATGGGCGAGTCTAATGTCAGAAGCATACCCGTGGCCAATCAAACATCTGGCATAAAAATCTTCAAAATAATGTCTAAAATTAGCAATCCAACTACGTTTTTTCAGAAATGAAGGAAACAGGAACGACTGTAAAATTAGCTACATAAACGTAGCGCCACTGGCAATCACACTGTTCATGCAACATATTTCAGCCTTCGGTCTTCATAACTATCCAAATGTAAGTAGTATTAAAGGGAACCCATAACATGTTGCAGGGGAAGATAGATAGGAGAGAGGAAACATCCTGTTTCAGGACATTCTGTGCCTGCAAAAACGTTCAGGGCTAAAGTAATAAAAACAGGTTAGTACGTATGTGCGCGTTGCAATAAATAAATATATGGCATACATTACTCACCGTAATCGTATTTCTAATACTTGTATCTGCTTAGATTCACATGCTGTGCACAGGCTGACATCTAGTGGAAGCTGCAGAGTATTACAGTTGTTGTTTTCGAAACTCGAAAAGGGATGTGGACAGGGCATGCCAGTAATACTATATCTAGTGTGACGTCCACTGTACCCATGATCCCTCACTCGTCGAGGTCCCTCAGATTGTTTTCTCTGACATGAGGTAGCATGAGGTGTAGCGTGAGTACAGTTGTATCCAAGCAGATACGTATCAGACAAGCTCATAAGCATCCATGCGCCTTCTCTCCGAGGGCAGTAAGGATGGGCGCATGTGAATCTAAGCAGATACAAGCACCAGAAGACATGCATTACTTACCGTAAAAGCATTTCTGATGGTTGTATCTGCTTAGATTCACATGCTGTGCATAGTCCGACATCCAATGGTTACTGCAGAGTATTGCATCTTGTTTTTCGAAAGTCGAAAAGGGGACATCGACATAGGCGTGTCTGTAATATCCCTTCTGAGGCTTGTGGAATCTGCTTAGATCACATGCTGTGCATAGATTAGCAAGCAGTGTTAGAAGGAGGAGGGATGTGAGAAGGTTCATGAGCGAACAGATGTCTTAGAACTGCTTGTCCATCTGTGTACGTGTCTTGGAATGAGTGTCAATTCAGTAGTACTGAGTGAAAGTATGTATTGAGCTCCATGTAGTTGCTTTGCAAATGCTGTGTAGAGGGACATTTGCAATGAAAGCCAGGGTGGCTCCTGTACTTCTTGTGGAGCGAACCCTGGACCTAAAAGGCAGTGTTTTATTTTATAGGGAATAGCAAAGTTGTATACATCTAACTATCCACCTAAAGATGGCATTCTTTGAAATGCGGTCACCTTCTCTGCCTGGCGCTACAGAGACAAACAGTTGATTTGTCTTTCTAAGCGGTCTGGTCTTGTCTACATAGTTGAGGACCACTCTTCTCACATCTAGTGTGTGGAGTTTTACCTAAGCTGAGCTGGTGGGTTCCTGGAAGAAATCCGGTAGCTCAATAGACTGGTTTACATGAAATTTTTAGATGAACTTAGGGGAGAACCAAGGGTGAGTACGTAAAACCAGCTTGCGCTTGTGTACAACAAAGAACAGGTCCTGTACTGACGATGCTTGTAATTCACGCACTCTTCTTATGGTAACGCATGTCAGGTGATTAAGACTTGACTTATGCATAGGCTCAAAAGGTAGGTCCCATGAGCTTTGCGAGTACTGCATTGAGATCCCAGCCTGCCAGAGGGTTTGAAATCGGAGGGTGGAGTCTTACTCCCTCCATGAATGCCTTAATGACTGGCCCATTCCACCACGTTATTTTACTTTGAGAGGTGGTCTAAGCTGATAAATGAATACTAACCCCGAATCTAGCAAGTGGAGCATATAATTAAGAAAGTGGGAAGGAGTACATTCTATGGTGTTTATTTGATTAGACTGGCAGCAAATTCCAAATCTTCCCCACTTGTCGAAATAACAGTGTCTGGTGTTTGGTTTTTGTGCCTCTTTGAGGATATCCATACACCGTTGTGGTAGATTAAGATGTCCGGACTCTATGATCTCAGGAGCCATGCTGCCAAGTTCATTGAATGTGCTTGAGGGTGCACGGTTATTCCCCCCCCCCCCCGTGTGGGGTCAATAGATTGGTCTGGCACGGGAGTTTGATGGGAATCGCACATCGCCAGCTTGCGCAGATGTGGATACCATGGCTGTCTTGCCCACATGGAAGCAACTAGGATGAGCATCACCTGTTCTCTGTGAATCTTGTTTACTACCCTGCTCATTAAAGGCGTTGGGGTAAAAGCAAATTTCCCTGACCAGCTCATCCATAGGGCGTTCCCCTTGGAGTCTGGTTAGGGGAACCTGGACGTGAAATCTGGGCATTGCTTGTTTTCTCTTGTAGAGAACAAGTCTAGCGTGGGGTATCCCCAATGTGAGAAGATGTGGTCTACGACACTTGAGTCTAGTTGCCACTCGTGTTCTTCTGGTAGGGGATCTCTGCTCAGAGAGTCTGCTAGAGTGCTGAGTACACCTAGAACAAGTTGGGAGGATAGGAACATCTCCCCGCCTAAGTGCCCATCTCCATACGTTCTGTGCCAGCTTTGACTGATTTGGAGTGTGTGCCCCCCCACTTGTTGATGTAGAACATTGCAGTGGTGCTGTCGGTTAGGATTTGTACCGACTGATTTGTCAGCTGCGCTTCGAATGCTTGAAGCGCTTTGAATACTGCTAGGAGTTCCAGCAGGTGATGTGCTTCTGCGCTGTGAGTCCACAGACCATGCGCTGTGTGGTGAAGGTAATGAACTCCCCACTCGGAGAGTGATGAGTCTATTGTAACAATCGCTTGCACTGCCGGGTCGTGGAAGAGTTTTCCCTTTAACAGGTTTTCCTTTGTCCACCAGCGTAGGTTTTGTACTAGTGTTGGCAAAACGACAACTAGATCGTCCCACTGACCACTTGCCCGAGACCATTGTTTCGTCAACCACTCCTGCATGGGGCGCATGCGTAGACGTGCGTGTGGGACCAGGTATATGCACAACGCCATCGTGCCTAGTAAACACATTGCTTTGCGGACGCTTATCTGGCGAACGGCTTGATACAGAGATATTTGCAGTAGCATGTTTTGAACCCTTTCCATGGATGGAAAGACTAACCCTGCTTCAGTGTTTAAGACACCTCCTAGGAACTGTTGTCTTTGGCACAAGGCTTGACTTTTTCTCGTTTGTTGAGAAGGCCAATTGGAAGAGAAGGTTTATGGTTCTTTGTGTGTTTTGCATGCAAAGATGGGGTGATCAGCCAGTCGACCAGGTAGGGGTACACTGGGATTGCTTCCCTGCACAGGTGCGCTGCCACCACTGCTAGTACCTTGGTGAACACTGTAGGGGAGGATTGGTCCAAGGGACCTTCCTCGCCCACGTTTTCTCCTCAGGTGAGGACCATGGCTCATTGGGTGACCCCTCATACCACCCGGGCCCAGGTGGTGGAGGGTCCACCTGGTGACGACATTGCCCACACGTATCAATTACATATATATATGGATATTAGCTAGGCCCAGAAACCATTTTCGCCTACCAAGGATGGGGTGAGCTCAGCGCACTGTAGCGCGGCCCCCACCTTTGGAGGGTTTTTCGAGTAAGCCCTGTTGCCGCAGCTCCCTGGCAGATCCGCTGCAAGCACGTTCCCACGAGCAAGACGGACATGAGCTAGCACAATACACTGACACTGTATCATTTCACCGTCCGCAGTGTATCACTGCTCCCTGAATGGCCCGGTCGGCAGGGCCTGGGTGATGGGAAGGTCTGCTGAACGGTCCTCTGAGAGAAGAGGAAAAGTACCCAGATACGAATGTAAAAAACTACTTGTTGTCTTCTCTCCATACACGCCATGTATACCAAAGATACCTGTAGAATTGTGTAGTTAGTGTACATGACACCAGCCATGAAGGACCCATACCCCTATAGGGGTGTGCCAATGACAAAAGCATTCCAGGGGAGTGGTCCTTAGATGTATTATTAAAAACAGTACACCCTGCGGTCCCGCGCCATAACTGAACTAATGCTGCTAAAGTACACAAGAAAACGAATGTAACCATACGGGAGGCGCCTGTGAAGGGTGTGCGAGAATGTACTCGTCACGCATGAATGTTCAAAGCCCCTTGCGCGCCACCACCGTCACATACAGTGGCGGTTCATTTTCTATGTACTACACCAACCTCAATGCTACCTCACTTACTGCCAATGTATATGCATATAGCTATAATAATGGAGTCGTCGAACCATAGTGTACGTATAAGGTGCTTAGGCTGGATATAAACTAAGACACCTCCAGCGAAGTGAAATGTATGTTTTCAAGTAGTTCAAACAAATATTATAAAGTGTTCTAATGATTGTGATGTTTGCGCCTCTAAAAGCCGGCAACACGCGAGGAAGATACCTTTGTAAGAATGTGCCAGGCCATTTTCCCTCCCACCCTGCAGAGCCTGCCAAACATGAGAGCAGAGGCCCGCGCCGCGCTGCCCCACCTCCCCCAACCAGACTGGAGCCGCTTCAATGATGTGCAACCCCCTCTGCCGCACCCAAGGCCACGGGCCGCCACCTGCATTATTTACAGCACAGCAGTAAACCTCTGCCTGAACCCACACTTCCAAGGGCGCCCCCTCGTAAACCCCACAAACCACCAGAGCATCCTAGACTTATGGCCCTGTGCAATCAGGACACCCAACACTGTGGCAACACACCACGGCACATTTATAACCACATCTAACAAGACAGGGAGGCTTGTACCGTCCGTCCCATGCCCTGAAGCTTAGCCCCTCAACCTATGACACCGGTCAACAGGACGCTGGTAACCATGCCCTGATGAACGACCATTAGACCCCTTACAAGGTGCATTCCTCCTGTGTTGCATTAACCTGTAGAGTAACCTATTGGAAGATTTACTAAAGAAGACAATATTGTAGTGACTGAATGACTGCGGTGTGCATGGCCTAGGGCAGATAAGTCAGGAAAAGACATTCATCTCTGACACTGGCCGCAATGGCACACCAACACCGCCCGGATGAACTCTGCCAACCTGCCAAGCCCAGCCCAACCCACGAGGCTGACCAGTGACGTTCTCCAGCCACGGCCAACCGCATCGCGGAAGCACCTATAGTTAGTCATCGCCACCCAATCCCATTGTATTTGTGCCCCCTATAGTATGTAGGTTCTTATGATGTTTTTTGTAAATATATACGCCTGTCTTTGCTATTGTCAGACAGAGCGCTCTTGGAGTTTGCAGAGTTCTTTGCATGCCCTATTCTGATTGATAAACTCCCATTTAAGCTCACCCGCACTCTGTCTTGGCTTTATTCCCTACCCGGGAGAGTCCTTCATTGTCTCTCATTGCGGGGAGGATCGTGCTGGCTGGGGACGCTTGCTTTCAACACCCTTGGAGCAGATGCTATTGCGAAAGGCAGCACCTTGAATTGGTAGTGCTGGTTTGCTATCTTGAAACGCAAGAGATTTCTGTGCGCTGGGAACATTGAAATATGAAAATAGGCATCTTTCATATGCAGTGTTGCCATGTAGTCACCCCACTTTAGCAGAGGGATTACCTCTTGTAGCGTTGTCATGCAGAATTTTTGTGGCTTTACATAAGTGTTTGCAGGGTGTAGGTCTAACACTAGGCGCATAGATAGATCTTTCTTTGGCACAAGGAAGTAGGTTGAATAAATATCCTTGTTTACCTCGTTCGTTGGTACGACCTGTATGGCGTGTTTGAGTAGCAGCTCGGCGACTTCCTCGAGAAGGATGAGTTCTTCCTTCGTTGAGTTCCTTTGACGCAGGGGATGGTTCAATAGTTTTTGGATGAGCTCCACGCAATAACATTCCGCCACGGTAGATAGCACCCACTTGTCTGTGGTGATTCCCTCCCATGCGTGAGTGAAGTGTGAAATACGCCCTCCTACTCGAGAGGCATGGGAGGGGACTTGTAGCAGGCTGTCATTGTTTAGGAGGTGTACCTCCACCTCTGGATGTGGAGGACCTCGTCCGGCAACGATATCAGAGCAGTATTGTACAAAAAGACCATATCTAAACGGTTGCATGAACAAAAAGTTCTAAAAATGCTACCACCAAAGGTTTGAACACCAAAAGTTCGAACCTTTGGTTGTAGCATTGCAGGTAAGTTAAAAAAAAAAGAAAATTACTAAATAAATAAAACAGGGGCTGTGGGGGTGTCCCCTGTAAAAGAAAAAAAGAAAAAAGGACCCAGCGGCACCAGTTCCCGATCACAGAAGTGAAAGGGAACGGGCGCCAAAGGGACTCAGCCTGAAGAAAAAGGTAAGTGGGGTTTATGTTGGGGGTGTGTTGAGGGTGTTGGTGGGGGTATGTATGTGTGTTTGCATGAGAAAACTGCAAACATTTGGTGGTTCGCACCTTTCCCAGGCGAACCTTCCGGCAGCAGAAAAATCAGCCGCGGTCGGATCATGTAGATCCATCAGCGCTGGCCTCTCTGGAATCCCTGTGAGGCTTGACCCTGGTTGTTACCCCAGGACGAGCATTGACCTTGTCCGTAACCCGAGCCTCTCTAAAAGTTTTGGCCACGAAACCGACGAAAATTGCTTCTGCCTCTCTGGCCTGGTTTGTCAGCTGGCCTAGAGATTTAAGGGTATCATATTCCTCTTTGGCCTACTTTAACGCGTCTTCTACGGCTTTCCCGAATAAGACATTGGGTTCCACCGGCATATTAAGGCGTGTAGCTTGGGTTTCAAGTTTGAAGCCAGACTGGCGCAGCCATACGTGGAGTTTGCTGATGGTCCCGTCGGCAATAATCCTGCCCGCATTGTCTGTGGCATTTAGGTTGTTTTTCAAGATGCAGCTGGATGTTGCCTTGCCATCTGCTGCTACCAGGGCCAGTTGCGACTTCAGAGGTTCGGGAGCAGAAGCTATCAGTTGAGTTATCTCGTCCCATTTGTGGCAGTTATAGCTTGCCAGAAGTGTTGTTATTGGCGATCCTTGCCTGGAAAGCTGCTGAAGTGGCTACCTTTCTCCCTATAGTGTAGATTTTTTTTGCTTTCCTTATCGGGGGGTGCCTCTGACGAGGCTAACAGTGTTCCGGTTTTCTAACGAGTCATGGTAACCACAAGCGAATCTGGCTTAAATTGGCCCCTAATGTAAAGTGGGTCAGATGGCGCTAGGCGTAAAGGTTTCAGCCCGCGGGTGGACTGCCTGTGTCTGGTTTGGTGTTTCCAGAGAAGGTTGAATCCTCCTTTGCACAGATTGCAGAAAAGGAATGAATAGGGTGGCGGCTTTCTTGTCCCCCGAATATATCTTTTACAAAATGTTTATCGAGCTGAGTCTCTTGGGTTTAGATTCCAAAGTGTTCAGCTGCCTTTTTAAGTATATAATTATGGAGTGGCTGAATGTCAACTGGTGAATCAGCCACTGGCGAGTCTTGTTGATTTGGTGAGGCTAGGTTATACACCTCCTCTTCCTCATCATCTAATGACCTGTCTTGTGAAAGGTTTCATTGTCGTCAGTGTCTGTGTGATCATACAGATCACTCTGGACTGGTCTGATTGGAGTAGAAAAAGAAAGAGTATTAGGTCTTGTTTTCTTAGCTGGGGCTTGGAGGTCAAAGCCTCAGCTGTTGGAGGTGTGGTTTTGAAGTTATGATATGCCTGTAGGGTTCTTCTCGAAGTTGGCCATAAAGGTCATCCTTGTCATGACCCTGTCTGTGTCTTCGGCAGTCCACGTGGCTGAAAATGGAATGACACCAGGATACTGAGGAGTAGTGGCCTGTCCTAGGGATGTAGGTTGCCCTGGGTTGTAGACTGGCCCCGAGTTTGAAGCAGGCCTTTGTTCTTTAAGGCTTCTGCCAAGGACCCCTCCTCCTGGTGAACAGTGTGTTTCTCCCTGTGAGTAGTGGTAGGCTTGTCCTTGTTGGACTTCTCCTTATGATTGGAGCTCTTGGAGGAGTGTTTCTTTGAATGTTTAGATTTAAATCAGGGACATGCCTTTTCACTAAGTGGGATAAACTAGTGATTTTAGAGCGTACACACTTTTTCCACGTGCGGTGTTGACTTTCGGCGGTGGGGCTGATCACAACCTCATCTTCCGAGGTTTGTTCGATGTTTTGGGCACAGCCGATGTTTTGGGCACAGCGTCTGGTTTGCCTTTTTGACTTACGGGGCCTGTCGTGAGGCGATCGGGACCTTGAGTGCTCAGAGGGCAGGGATCATGTGGACCTGCCCCATTGACGCTGTGTGTGGGCGTGTGGTCGACAATGGTGTTGATTCCTTGGCCCATGCTATGTGTTTAGTGCTGGGAGTCATGAGTGCTGTCGCCACCGGGTGTTCCCGTAACAAATCCGCACACCTGTCTTTTGGGGTCGGGGGCTTGCACCTGGTAACCCAACTGTTCCCTGTCGCCATCCGTAAAACCGCAACGCCGCCATCACTGGAGGCTCCCTCCACATCCATGGCGGCCAGGGCCTGCATGGCGTGATGGGCCCAGCGTTCAGTTCTCTGGTTCCAAATTGTTTTTGGCTTGAAGAGCTTGCAAGCTCGACAATGCCCCTCTGCCTCATCACGTGCTAGACACAAATTGCACACTCAGTGCCGGTCTAGCCAGGGGAAATTTTTATTGCATGTGAGGCAAAACCTAAATGGAGTGGCCGAAAGGGTCAGTCGAGTCGGGATTTCTTTCGGCGGTCGTCCTCTCCACTGCGTCAATGGAGTAGTCGAAGTCAGTTAGGAGAAATGACAGAAAGAGTAATTAATCTTAATTTTTCAATAATATTGGCGTTAGCCTAAATGAACTCTGTGATTAAGCGTCCGTCACAATGGTGAAAAAAACAATCTGAGGGACCTTGACACGTGGAGGACTATGGGTACAGTGGATGTCACACTAGGGATAATTTTACTGGCACGCCCTGTCGACGTCCCTTTTCGGGTTTTGAAAACAATAAGTGGAATACTCTGCAGCTTCCACTGGTTGTCAGCCTATGCATAGCATGTGATCCTAGCAGATTCCACAAGCCTCGGAAATATATATACATTAATAGTTTACAACAGGGGTGGTGAAAAATAAGAATCAGTCATCCACTGCAGTAAAAATAATATGATTAAAGTCAAATGTAAGAATCCCAGAACACCTTCGAAGAGCGCATCGTAAAAGGGTACTTTGCTCCTAAGCATGCACCAATATTCTCGTATTATACCCCTACTTTTGTACAACTTCTCTTTGGCGCCCTTCACAGAATAACAATTGGTGGCTGGTTTTCTTTTGAATCAGGCATCAATAGAAGAACTCATTGTTTTGAAAAAAAAAAAAATCAAATCAATATAATTCACTAGAGATTACATTTGGACGAAAAGTAACATTTTGTAGAAACAAGCACTACCCCTTAAAACTCTCAAAGAGCGGTCTCATACTAAGCCCAAACTCAAAGAAACACCCCTCCTTACTTCTCAGAAGTTGGTATGCTGCATGTGAAAGGGGTGATGGCAAGGGATCTTTAGCCGACAGGTCCAGGACCTAAAGGTTTTCAAAAACAAAACTGTTATATCTAAAGATTCCTAGAAACGGGAGGTACTGTGAGAAGCCATCTACAGGAGCAGGGGTGTCAAAATGCAGATGGCAGCAAACAGTACTGTTTAATTTCTATGTTATGCTTAGCTAAACTCACCACTGCATGGAGAGGGGATGGTCTCTAGGAGTGCGCAGAGTATCTTTCAAGCAACAAGAGTCGCCATTGTCACAAATGGCCTCCAAAATCCAGAGAGCAATTGGAAAGCTGGGACAGAAGAAACTAAAGGTGAGCCTACGGCTCGCTCTACATCCCCTGTGGGCTCCCTCAACCGAGCCCAGGCACCCACAGACTATTGTGATGAATCCTGCAGAGTCATCACTGATCCCCAGCCTAAAATATCCTCCCATGTGGCTAGGGGAAGGCAGTCACTGCTTGATTCTGGGGGTGGCATGATTACAGAGGATCACATGGGAGGAGATGGCTGTCGGGGAGAGGTGGTGGTTCCCTGAAGGGAGACGTGGTATTCTTTTTGAGAAGATGAAGATCCTGTAATCCCCCAATACTGATAGCATGCGGTCACTGCTCAAGTACCAAACAACATTATATGAAAAACCCCATAAACGGAATAAGCTTTACACTTTAGAAACGCATGGGTCACATTTGACATCCCTTGATTATAATGGTTCTATCCTGGGTAAGAGTCCTAAACACAATATCACTATACATTATGTTCACATAACTCCTGTTTCTGACAAACTAAATTCCAACGAGCATTAAAACAAATATAGCCTTGGAAAGTTTAAAAACAATATGGACTTCAATTCCCATAACCCCTATGGTAATGGGACAAGGAAGAGGAGAAAAGAGTCAATGTGGATGTGGGGAGGTCAAAGAGGCAATGGAGATAAAAGACAACTGCATTCTAACTTTCAGACCCAGCCCCCAAAAGGTTATATCAGCAGGATAAAACAAAACTACATGTCCCATAAACCACCATGAGAAATGGAAACAAGGTGGGGGGAAAGACAAAATGGACAAAGGGAAGCGGTATAGGTACAACCGTGTCATGCGGTACAGTGACCGGTACACCCATAGCAGTACAGGTTGGGATGGACAAACAGTGCATGGAGCGGGGTGGAGGGGTGTTAGGGAGAATTCTCGGTTTAGGATGAATTTCCTAAACTAGTGAGTCCCCCAGCAGCTTTGCTGAATTTTTGGGGTTTATTTTTTTCTCCTGCCAAGAGTGAGACTCTTTGCCCTCACTCTTGGGCATGATTTGAGTGTGTTTCTTTGAATCTAGAGGTGTTTAATGGGCTATGGGGTCTTTTACTCCATAGGGCTTCATGTGTTTTTGTGATGTGTGTTACACAGCACCCTCAGTGCAGTGACACAGGGGTGTCATTAGTGACCCCCCCAGTATAGACTCCATACCCTGGGACTGACCACTGTCTCCCAAGGCATGTAAAGTCACCATTGACTTTACTAGTCTTAAATTCTGAACATAACCAGTACAAACCATCATATTGTGGATGTACTGGCTGGGGCAATTCAATTGCCCCGGGGTCTGTTAGTCTAGGGGGAACGTCTCCGTCCCCCCTGATCGAGTTTTGGCTGGTGGCAGTGGATACTACTTTTTATATTCAACCGCGAATATTTTCCTATGGTATTTCCCATTGTTTTAGGCTACTACCTTTATTTAATTATTTACGGTAGCCTCGAACATACCGCCGGTTTATTTAATTAATATTCATTCTCCAGTTGGTATTTTTTGCCAAAACTTGATTCTAAAATGGCGTTTGTGTTCTCTTCTGTGACTCCAACCCAAGTCGAGCCCTTTGTTCCACTTTTTGGTGGGCTTCTCCACAGAAGCCCTCCAAAGTGGTGCCACTCTGTCTGGGGTACTTAGGAGGGGTGGAGGGGAATTTAGGCACCCTGGACTGAGTTGCCTAGGCAACTCAAGTCGCACTCCGTCCTGATTGGCCCAAGTGGTGAGCTGGCCGGCTCACCACTTAGCATGTTTGAGTGACAGCTAGGCTGAGTGAATGGGGGTTTTCTGCATAAAAGCAGGATTTTGGGGACTGGAACTTCAGAAGTCGCCACAGGACCTAAGAATCCGACGAGGGAGAAGCTGAGCCGACCTGCCACGACACCACCACCGGTGGAGCCCTGCTGGACCGTCTCACCACTTTTCCCAACGACAGAGGAGATCTCCCGCCGGAGAGTCTTCTTCCTTTGACTGGTGGGGATAACCAGTTTCACCGTCTTTTCGCCTTCCCGACGTACCTCGTGGCCGCCTTGCCTGTGCCAAGCACCCGGCAACCGGGATACCACGTTTTACCACGACCGCGAACAAAGGTACCACCTTTAACCGGAAAACTCAGCGGCTGGTTTCTTCCCTGGTAGTGCAACGACCTTCATCTTTCCTCCAAGTCGAGATCTTCTCTTCCCCTGGACGACGACGCGACTTGCACCCACTGCCAGGAACAACTGCCACCGCTGGAGGATCCTTCCCACTTAAGGTACCGTGTCCCGCCCGGCTTCCCTTGCTACCGACTGTACGGGGTAGATTTAGCCCCCGGCTTTCGAACCTGGGTTAGCCTGGGACACACTGGCTAAACTTTCCTAAAGCCTCTCTAAACTCTTTTTGAACCCTCTGCAAGACTTTCAAAGCCTAGTGTAACTGTGATCTTGGGCACATTTGTGCTCTGCTCTCTCTAAGAGTGGGCCCAGCCTTTGGACTTTGGCTCACCAGTGACTTTTGCTCTTCTGCCTTGCTAACAGTGTTCCTGAATCTTAGAGTGGTGTACCTTTCCATATTCTGTCTTTTTCCCTCCCTTTCTCACAAACTTATTGGAGTGCCATCTAGTTAAGCGCTCACCTCTGTATGAAAATAAGTGGTGTTTTACTGTGACTTGTCTGATAAGGAAAAAGGAGTGTATATAGTACAATAGTAACTGTGTTTAGAATATTTTACAATAAGAGTGCTGGAGTGTTTCAAACAGTGCATTTTTAAATAAATAATTATATACTTTGATACCAAAGCTCTGGTCAGTGTTTGCTTGTATTGGTGTGTGAGTGCCTATTGTGTATACTTTGCATACTGCCTAACTCTTCATGAGAGAAGTCTGACTGCTCAGCCACAGCTACCAGGTAAATCTGGGTGGTACAGACTTCTACCAAGTGGGTTTACTGCCAACACCTGTAGTCTTAAATCTTTTGCAGTGTTCCCTAAGGGAGCTGCACAGGTTTCAGCCTAACAAGGGGTGAAGGCAAACTGGCTGCAGGTGTGGGAAGTGGGCAGGAAAGGCAGGTGAAAGTTGAAGGGAGGGGAGGAGCAGAGCATGGGTTAAAAGAAGCCCCCGGAAACTCATCAGGTGTCGCTCATTACAGCAGCAGCACTGGCCGGAGACCACAGAGGAGTGGGAGTTCTCCCCAGGTGATGTACATGGGACGTATTAGGAGGCTGAAGGAGCGGCATCGCGGAGATCCTTATCAAGAGGCAGACTCTCCGCCAGGAAAGGCTCGAGGAGCGGCAGCGCAGGGAAACACAACCGAGGCAGATTCACCGACAAGGAAAACCTGGCCGTAAGCCATTTTCAAAGGACAGTGTTTCCGTGGGTTTACCATCTGTTTTTTTTTTAAAACCCAATTTGGACAGCTGGCGAAGGAACGGAAAGCTAGTGTCCGAGGAAAAGGAATTTATGTGAGCTGATTATTTTTCTTTCAAGGAAGAGCGATGGCTAAGAGGCCATTCATACAAACTCTAAATTGATTCGCCCATTGCCGCGCAAGCCTGCTGAGCCACATTTAAGCATGTTTTGTTGTTTATACTGAGGGGCTGGTGGAAAGGTTAACACAGCAATAAATCTTAACTTGTTAACCCTGCATTCCGACTAGAGTCTACTACTTTACAGTGTAATAGAAACAACCTCAAGCTAAAGATGCAGGCTAGTTGTTCAAAGAATCATCAGCTTGGCAGGAAATTTGAAAAGGGTGCTTCTTGCCAAGCACGGCATAGAATAGGAGGAGGTGGTCGCAGTTCGAATGAAGGAGAAGGAGCAGAAAGCCATTGAGCATGCGAAGCGGAAGTTGTACTCCAAGGTTGAGTCATAGCAGTGAGCCATACTGAAGGAGGACGAGGCACACAGGCATCCGCCTGGAAGAGTTGCGTACCGGAGGAGCAGGACTCCGGTGGCAGTCAGCTGCTGCAGGACCAGAGACAGTCTTGCGGGATGGCAAGGGTTTCATTGGCAGAGGCACGAGAGACCGACACGGGAACCAAGAGAGACTGTGTAGGCAGGGAAACCGGCCCGACAAAGGTTCTTTGTTATCGGTACACGTTAAACCGATGAGCCAACCAAAAGGAGTTGGGGGCCCCGGGACATGTTATAAAGTTGAAGGACAATTGGGGAGGCAATCTGGATACCGACCAAGTAGAAAAGAAGGGCAAAAAGGGTACAATTTCCCTCACGTGAGCTGTCAGTTTGGGGAAACCTGGAACCCACATTGCCATAAGCCAAGAACCAGGCAAATATTGTACGATTCTCCTCATATTGGATGTTGGTGTGGAGAAACCTGAAACAAACATTGCCACAAGCAGAGAGACATTAACGGTTGTGCAAGGTAGAAACCATTCTTGGCAGGCGACCAACTATTGTACAACAAGAGACATTTGTTTTTGCCATTCTGACAAAAGTATTCTATGAGTAAAACACTTACTCTGACCTCCTAAGAAAAAACGTCTATGAAAGTAACACTTGCATTAACATCTTGTCTCGGGAGGATAGCTCAGGGGCAACGCACTTGCCTTGGAAGCAAGACGACGCGGAGAAACACATGTTTGATCCACAGGTCCGTGCTTAGAAACCTCTGGGTATTAAGCGTGTTATAAATAACCAATCACAAATACAATCTTGAGAAAGGTATTCTATGGGAAAGACTGTTACATCCTCCTAGGTAATCATTCTGACATCTTGAGAAGAATAATTTAGGAAAGAAACAGTTGCTTTAGTTTTGAACCAGTGTTCTATGGAAGAGACATTTATTTGACAATTTGAGGGACGTGTTGGATGAAAGTGCCATTTTTCATTGAACTGAAAAGAATATTGTTGGAACAGGACTCTTTCAAAAGTCTTCCTTAATTGATTCAGGGAGAGGGAGTCAAACCCTGCACACAAGGATTGCTTTCTTGGAGTTAAACTTTTGCAAATTTTTGCTGAACTGGAGACAGACATTTACCATACACATTTTGGTTGTATATGTTAGAGTGAAGGTCAGCTATGTTTGGACACAAGGTCAATTTTCTTTAGTTCGATAGCGAGGAACATTCTCGTTCGGATAGGGACAGATATACCTTTAGACCATCCACTTTTTATGACAAATGTTGAGAAAATTACAACTGTGTCCGCATCTCATTTCCGACCCCTCATATATGGTGTTAGAAGTGGTACAAACCAGGAACCCATTAACTATATCTTTGTGTTTTCATGAAACGTGCCATCCAAAAGTTAGAGAAAGAGGATTTTGCACTTGAAGTAAATCCTCAAGATACTATTTTTAGAAGCAAAGAATGTTGACCAGATTTGCTTTTCCCATACACCACCAAAACAATTTTTTTAAATCATCGACCTTTGTTAGACTTAAAAATGGTATTGGATTATAATTTATAACAATATGGTAAACTACGTTTGGTTGTAAAAGCGGAAGATTTAACTTCAAGTACTCTTATCAACATTAATCCTAGTCTCAGGAGATCTACCCAGGTCCCCGTCGCTCTGGAGAAGTTACCAGAATTAATAGAGGTATACACCCCCTGAAGAAGTAGTAGTAGTACTAAACCAAATAGCTGAACATTTTTATAAAGTGCAATTCAAACAAGCTATTTCTTTGGTTGAAGAGGATCCCAAAGAAAGTAAATAAATGGCAACCCTAAAGGGTCTTCTAATCCAGTTGACTGCCCATCAAATTCTGACAGAGGAAAGATTCCAGGCTGGGCTAGAACAAATTGATGCAACCTCAGAGACCCTCAGTACCTCAGCAAACTTATTGAGGGGGAAGATCTAGGAATTTGCTTTCTTAATTTTGAAATTCTGGCTTGTCAGTTTCATTGGAAGGAGGAATTGAAAACTTGTTATTTGGCCATCTTACTAAGGGAAGCAATTGCACATTTTTATCATTTATTGAATCCTGAGGGAACAACACCTTTTCATTAAATTAAAGGAGGGTTATTGAAAAAAGTGGGACAAACCGAAACATTTTATAAACAAAAACAGACATCAATTAAATACAGATGAAACACCAGTATAATTATCTGCCAGGACACAGAATACCTGGTCGTTATGGGAAGGAAATATATCATTACCAGAGGTCTTGGAGACTTTAATCATAGAACAATTTGTAAATTCAGTAACCAAACCTAATTTAGCTTTGGTTGTTGAGACAGCTCAGAATTTGTTAGAAACTAATAGTCATGTGAGAAATCTTCAAAAAGGAGAATAGTCTAAAAGAGATCTAAAAGAATCCCTTTGCACTCATCCTTTAGTAGTTAAGAATAGAAATACATGGTAATCCATGTAACATTTTGGTGAAAAACCTGAGGAAAGAAATCCCAGTTTGGTTAAAGTAGTGTGCCAAGGTATGGCGAAGGACCAATCCAAAGACCTATAACGAATATTATGTTTTTCTTGGGGGCAATCTTGACATTTGGCCCAACATTGCCCTTCTAACAAAAGAGGAACCAATGGAGTTTGGTTATATGAAGAGGCAGGATTAGGAGGAGGAAAATTTAGATGACGAAATAGAGGTAGCTAGTAATTTGTTCCTTGGTAGTACATTTTCTAAAACTCATGATTCAGCAATAGTCAACAGGGTTCGTGTCAAAGCCTTGATCAATTCTGGAAGCAAATAAAAGGCTACAAGATCCAATTTAATATCTCCTAGAGAATGGAAGAAAGGACACCCGATTAAGGATACTTGTGTACATGGAGACGAAGAGAGCTATCACCGAACCCCAGTCACTATTGAGATTCAATGGGAAGCAACTGAACTACAGCTATAATTTCAGGACTTTCGGAAGAAACTATTATTGGCACAGATATCCCTAACTTTGAAAAACCTCAAATAAATGCTAATAAAACAACTTTTTTCTTATTCCCAAGTTGATTCAACAGGCCCGGTTTGGAATTGGGAAACTCAAACCCAAATGCCTCCTTCTTATATAGGGGAGGATATCCGTTCTGGTCAAACCAATAAACCTAGAGCGGGAGGCTTGATATTTAGGGGAAGGGTATGTGATGGATTCTGCAGAGTCATCACTGATCCCTATGTCCTAAAATCTGTGCCAATGTGGCATGGGGAAGGCAGTGGCTGCCTGATCTTGACCCTGGGGGTGGCATGATGCGGGAGGATCACATCGGAGATGTCCGTCAGGGAGAGGTAGGGGCTCCTTAAGGGGAGACGCAGTATTCCTTTTGTGAAGATGAAGCTGCTATAATCCCCAAATACCTGATGGCATGCGGTCACTGTGCAAGTTCCCCTCATGTTAAAACTCGAAGAACATTATGTGAAAAAAAAAAAATCTACAGAATAATCTTTACACTTTAGAAACACATGGGTCACATTGGACATCCCTCGGTTATTATGGTTCTGTTCTGGATAAGAGTCCTGAACATATCACTAAATATGATGTTCACATAATAACTCCTGTTTCTGACAAACTCAATTCCAACAAGCATTTGAAACAATATAGCCTTGGAAAGTTTAAAAACAATATGGACTTCAATTCCCATAACACCTATGGTACTGCGACGAGGAAGAGGAGAGAAGAGTCAATGTAGAACAGGGACAACCTTAAGCTAACAATACAGGCTAGTTCAAAGAATCATCAGCTGTGCAGGAGATTTAAAAAGGGCACGTCTTGCCATGCACCGTGTGGAAGTAGAGGAGGTGGTGGTCGCAGTTCAAATGAAGGAGAGGAGCAGGAATCCACGAAGCAAGCGAAGCAGGAGGCTAATTCCGAGGTAGAGTCACATCGGCGAGCCGTGCTGAAGGAAGACGACACAGGCATGGTGCAGGTTGAGTAGACCGGCTTGGCCGAATCGGGACTCCTCCCTGGAATCCTTGTCGGCACAGTAGAACCTTGCGTGGAACTTGTTAGGCAGAATCCTGGGCAATGCCCTTAGGGACCACTACACAAGATTAAGACTACAGGTGGTAGACAATTTCACCTTTGGTACAAGCCTGAGAGTGGTAGCAGTAGCGGAGCAGCCAGATTTATCTCAAGAGCAAATGAGCAGTAGTAGGGATTACACAAAGGACTACAATTACTGTGACTCAAACAAACACTGACTCAAGGTTTCTGGTTAAAAAGTAAAAGTACATTTATTTTTAGACCATCTGTTCACAAAACACCTACTTCTATTAAATTAAAACCACACTTCAACTACACTACACACAACCAATTCCCCTTGTGCAGAACAATTCAAGGTAAATACCTTTGGATTTAACAGACCAGTGTTGTGAAACAAAGACGTTACCGGGGGTTATTACGCAATCACTTTTTGACAGTAATAACAGTTTGGTGTTACGAAAGAGAAGCGCACCCGCGAGCAGAAATGTTACCGTAGTCAAACACACTTAGCACATGAATTAACACAAGAGAGTTGGGGATAAAAATCATAGGCAATACTTTTGTCAAGGCAGATGAATCAAGAGACACTTTCTAAAACATAGATAAACGTCAATAGGCCTGCGCCAGTGTCAATGGGACAGGAGTCCTGTTGTCGAGGATCACAAGGTTAGAACAGTTCACGATTCGCGATTGCCAGGAGTACTTAGATATTGTCAAAAGGGAAGCAAAAGTTATAAGAGGGAAGGAAGATAAGGACAAGCCTTTGGTGTGGAGAAAAGGGGTTCACCCTAGTTCCAGTACCTTATTCGTATGAAGAAGAGCTGGCGCCACAGCAGTTGTTCCTGTAGACTCACGGTTCCTGAAGCTTCAGTCGTGGGGACAAGAAGGACGTCTGGAGCGATTTGCACTACCCAGGGATGAAGCCAGCAGCAGCAAAAGCAACAGTGAATAAAAGGTGCACTCCTTTAAAACAGGCGAGGCTCTTCGGATGGCTATCAGGACACTACAGCCGTGTGAAGAGATTTCGACGAAGAAGAGGATCCTCTGCCTGTGAAAGGTGAGCTGGTTGATCCCACCAGGCTCAAGGGAAGAAGACTCCAGACTGGATCTTCTCTGTCGTTGAACGGTAGATAGCTCAGGCTGCAGCAGGGCTTCACAGGTTCTCTGGAGTTGCAGCAGCCATCTTCTTCTCCGCTTCTCTTCGGTTCTTTGCAGTTCCAGTGGCGACTGACTTCCAGCTCAAGAGTCCTGCCTTTTATGCCAAAATCCCCCATTCATACAGCCTGGCTGTCAATCACTCAGCAGGGGGGTTGTCCGGCCTGGAAAATCACCTCAGCCAATCAAGACAAAGTTCGACTTGGGTCTCCAAGGAGACCCTGTGCAGGGGGTGGCTACACCCCTCCCTCACATTCAGCCCACCTAGACACCCAGACGCCAAAGGAGGGCTTCTGGACAGAAGCCCACCAAAAGTCGGCGAACAAAGGAGACAAACCTGCTTTGCCGCGCAAAGTAAAACACAAGAAGAAGTATTTGGTCAAGCGCGTTTAAGTTTGAGGCTGATATAATAGCCTAAAACAGTACCAGGTTTATATAATATAATCGCGGTAGAAAAGTTAGGGTAGATACCACTGCCACCAGCCAAGTCTTAGTGTTAAGAAGCAAAATAAAGCTCAGAGAGGCACAGACAAAAAGGGGTAGGAATTAACCCTTTCCAGTACTCCATGTAAAATGGGGTGTCCTGGGTCTGCAGTTTAAATGACTACATAAAGTAAATGGCAACTTAACCTGTTTCTGGGGGACAGTAGTCAGCCCCAAAAAAATGGAGTCAGGGGGAAGTCTCAAAGACAACCCTGTGTCACTGCACTGAAGGTGCTGTTTAACACACAAACAGTGGGGCTCATGGAGTGGTGTAGCCCCAGAGCCCTAGAGCACACAAACAGTAGAAATGCACATGGCAAAACACATGTAAGAGTGGGAAAAAGGCTCACACTCTTACCAGGTGGAAAACATAAACTCCTGAAATCCAACAAAGCTGCTGAGGGACTCACTAGGTGAGGGAAATTAGCCATACATGATAATTCTCCCTAACAGATCTCCACGTAGCAGCCCTGCAAATGTCAAGGAGGGGCACACCAGAGAGAAATGCTGTCGTTGCTGCGATGGCTCTGGTGGAGTGGGCTCTTGGCCGGCCTGGAAGAGGTCTGTTAGCCAGACGATGACAGTGCATGATGCAGCGGAGGGCCACCTGAAAATGGAAGCCTTCGACAAGGCCTTCCCACGATTCATAGGTCCAACATTGACAGATAATTGAGAAGTCTTCTGAGATGCCCTTGTGCGTGCCACGTAGAACTTCAAAGCACGAGCAAAGTCCAGTGAATGCAAGGCCCTCTCCGCTGGCGACAACGGATTTGGGAAGACAGGCCACACCAAAGGCTTGTTGAGGTAGAACTCAGACCTGTACCTTCGGCATAAAGGTGGGGTGTGTACATAGTACCAGACTTGAAGCATGGAAGGACAAGTATGGCTGCTTGCAAGACAGAACCTGGATTCCCCCCCCCCCCCCGATCTGACTGGTGGAGGTGATTTCCCACAAGGAAAGCGGTCTTCCACGAGAGAAACTTGAGCGGGTTTGATGCATCAGCTCAAAGGGCGCCCCCATGAGTTTAGTCAAGACCACATTGAGTTCCCCAAGCTGGAGCAGGAGCCTTCAGCAGTGGAAAAGTCCTGAAGAGGCCTTTGAAGAACTTCTTGACTAGTCTGTGCAACCATAGGGACGGCCTACCCGGTGTCCTGGTGTAACGGGATATGGCGGCTAGGTGCACCTTGATCGAGGCGTGAGCCAGTCGAGCCTTGGCCAAGGAAAGCAAGTATGGTAGGGGCTGTGATATGCAGAGGAGTATTCTTCGCAGTCCGGAACCACACAAACGCTTCCACTTGTGGCCGCAGCACGTCAAAGTTGAAGCAGCTCTGGCCTTGGTCAGAATGTCCTTACACTCCGCAGGTAAAGGTGGTGTCCAGTCAAAGGATCGAATGACAAAAGGTTTGAGTCAAAAGGAACAAAAAAAAGAAAAAAGTTGAATGCCTTTTTTTAAAATGTATATTTTGTTTGGCTTCCGTATAGGTAAAAAAAGTTTTTTCACCAAAAACAGGGGCTTGGGGGGGTCCCCAATAAATAAATAAATAAAATAATAATAATAATAATAATAATAATAATAATAATAATAATTCGACCCTTTTTTTCGGTCCTTTTGATTCAACCTTTTGTCATTCGATCCTTTTCATTCGATCCTTTCACCTATAACCGGTAAAGAATAATGTCCAAATTCTGGGGCTGCAGAATCGCGCCTCCCGCTCTGGAGAGAAGATCGGGAAGTGTGGCAGATGTAGCAGGTCCGGATACCAGATTTGCTGTGGCGACAAGTATCTTGCAGTGACACAGTGTGTTGATCAGTCATAGCAGGAATGGGAATAGAGGAAAAGTGCATCGGTAAATTGCGTCCTATGGGAACGAGAACACATCTTCCATGCTCCAAAGCTGCGGGAAACAGCTGGCGAACATTAGAATTTGTCACCGTCGCAAGAAGGTCGATTTGAAGTTGACCCCATTCATGGAATGGAAGATCCACTTGGTCCTGGCTAAGCTCCCACCTGTGGCAAGAATGTAGCTCCCTGCCGAGTGTGTCCGCAATGGTGTTCTTGGTGCCCACCAAGTGGAGAGAGACTAGAAACCGGTCCTGACGAACGGCCGAGTGCCACAGATTCTGGGCCTCCCTGGAGAGCGCCTCCCACCCTGCTTCTGGATGTAGACCGTGGTGGTATTGTCCGTGAAGATCCTCACCACCTTGCCCCTCAGAACAGCAGGAAGGAACAGAGGGACCAGAAGACGACCCAAAGCTCAAGGAAGTTGATGTGAAGGGTCTTTTCTCCTGCCGGCCAGAGGCCTCTGGCATGCAATTGTCCGCTCCCCAACCTTCCATGGAAGCATCTCCGGTGAATGTCTCCTGGCAAGGAGGGACTTGGAATGCGAACCCATGCATGAGACGAGAGCGCACGCCCAACTACTGTATTACTTGCCGGAACTCCTTGTTGAGGGTGATCTTGTCCATCCATGATCCCGAGACTTGCAGACACCTTGCATCCAGAACCTCCTGGAGAGACCTCATCCATAGTCTGCAAAGGAGGACAAGTTTGATGCAGGAGGACATCAGTAACTGGATGGCTCACACCGTAGGATGGTTAACACCTCTCTTCCGAGGGCGACGCGAGACAAGTTACTGTGTTCAGTTGGACACCCATAAACACAGCGTTCTGTGAGGGCTCCAAGCAGGACTTTGGATAATTTATGACGAATACCCAGATCAATCAGCAGACGCACAGTCTTTGCCAGGAAAGGGTAGATATATGTGCCCCTGTTCGAAAGCGTCAAGCACTCATCTGTCGGTGGTGATGGACTTCCATGTGCTGACAAACCTTGCCAGTAGGCCTCCCAATGGGGTGCACCAGTAGGGGGGTCTGAGTCCATGGCCGTTCAGGCCTGTTTCAGGGTCAGACACTACAATGCAGGCGGCGCCGATGCTGTCCTCTGCTACCATATGCCTGTGAACGACCTCTGTAGGCTTCAGTCGAGGAGCAAGAAGGCTGTCAATAAGGGGTGGTATATCCCTTGGAGGACCTGCTGGACTTTCTTCTCGAGGACGAAAGGACTGACGTAGGGTACCCAGTGAACGGGGCTGTCTTGATAATTTGCAGAGACTCACCAACGGTCCTGCCAAACAGATGGTCTCCATCGAATGGCATGTCCAACACCTTGAACTGGACATCCGATCTGAAGTTGGTGGCCTTCAGGCATCCCTGCCGACGGAGATACTCCATTGCCCATTTGACGGAACCCAGTGTCTGCGATTTCCAACACCACTGTAATTGCATGGTCGATGCCACGCCCCCCTATTCTGGAACAGCGCAAGAGTTCTACCTTCTTGTCCTCGGGTAAGAAGTCTAAAATAGGGTCCAATTAATATCAAAGTTCCCGATCATAGTGGGACAAAATGGCCAGGGCATTAACTGCAACATGCAGTCTAGCTTCTTCCCCTCCTGGTCCGAGAGCACCATGGACGAGGACTACTGGTTTGCAGAGTGTTTCCTGGCTGAGACCACAGAGTCAGGTTAAGACTCGGACCTCAGACACTTGGGGGCAGAGTCCGGAACTCTGCATTTCTTTGAGCCTATCCCGCTTAGGTGGAACAGTGCATTGATTCTTCATTAGGGCCAAGCCCTTATCCCAGATCTCATCCAGCAAGGGACCAGACATGATGGTCTTCCACCTGGACTCACGCCTTTGGTAAAGGAATCTTTCAGTTTTAGTCTCCTAAGGCACCAGCTGAAAAAGTTCTGAGGCGCTGGACATCAGTGTGAAAAGACCCAACCTCATCCAGTGGAGAGGCCCTGTGCGGGTCATCCGCGCGCACTGGCTCCCCGTCAGCTGGTACAAAGTCATCTGCTTCATCAGTGTTCGTAGCTGCTATATCCATGCTTGTATCTGTGTGTGTGGCAGGATCCCCAGTCTGGGTCAAGTCTCGAGGTGGCAGTGGTGTTGGTTGATGCCTTGGACCGGCAGCATCCTTTGACCTGCGCTTGTGTCTGGGAGGGTTTCCAGGAAGCGGTCTTGGAGAATTCCTAGACGGAGCAGGGACCGGTGTGGGTGGCAGTCTCTGTTGGATTTATGATATAACCGTGTGCAGCAGGGTCAGAATGTCCTAATGAAATGTCCCTGGGCTGAGGCTTGGAAGGAGTGAAAGGTGGAGGCTCTGGCCTCTTCTGGCAAGGTGGAGTACCGGGCTTGCCTCGTGGTGACCCACCTAAAGACACAGGTCCCCAACCCCCTTCGTGGTCCGAATAATAGTGTTCAGGCAGATTGTCAACACCCTCACTGCCTGTGGTTCCGTGTCCTTCTTAGGGTTCGCCAGAGTTTTACTCTTCTCTCCCTCTGGAGACTTTTGGGGAGGAGCGGCTGCTGTCCCCATTCCAAGGGCCTTTGCCGGAGCTGTGACAGGTGCTTCACACTGTGGCAGAAGGGATACCCGCGGGACGGCCATCACGTGACAGTGGCCACCACCTTTGTGAAGATGCTGGTATCGGTCATTGTGTCTTCTGCACCTGCCAAATAAGCCTCCATTGTTGTACAAAAGCAGTACCTAACAGCGCTATGATGATGGTGTCAATTGGGGTTTTAAAAGTACTTCGCAATACAAACGATAGTGCGATGCAAACTGGCCACCCCATCCCTTATGGAGATGAAATTGACCGTCCATATGACATTGTTCCTGACCCTGAGAATTATGAGGAGGAGTTGATCTACCAGGAGATGGGGGATGCATTTATACGACATGCACACTTGAAGAATATGCACGATCAGGAGAAAGTCTGCGGTTACTGTATAGGTTCTGGATACTGGATACCAATAAAGGGGAATACACCATATGAAGAGGCAGTAAGAAGGGAGAATGAACGCATGTGTGTGGGGGTGTTCGTGAAGGGAATTACCCCATCCCACCCCCCCTCCCAGACGCTTTAGGGTGAGGCGAGTCCCACTAGGAGACCTGTGATGTGCCGAGTACTAATGGGCCCTGTGCGGTCATAGTATTACACAGATTTTAGATGTTTAGACCTAGTGTGCGCATATAAACAGACGCCATTTTGTAGCTATGGCAGAACCATAGGGCCTGCGTGGAAGCGCCTTAGACACAGGACGCGAACCAGATGAAGAAATCTGAATAGTCTCAAGCGCTGATGAGATCCGTGCTGCTAATTTCCACGGACACCCTCCTTTGTTCTAAAACTATTGCCAATAAGTTCATCCCGAGAAAGAATGTACCCTTTACGGTCATGAGAGAGTGCTAGGCACCTCACTGCACATGTTACCATAAACAGGCCAGAGAAAGCCTCTGACCCCCACCCAGCCAACTACGAGTTATACACCCTACAACTGTCTGTGTGCCAAGACCCCTAAATTCCAAGAAAGCAGCCGACCTCAGGCCAGCCAACCATAAAAGATCCAAAGAGAATGGTCACCCTATCTTTACTTTATAATGACATTTGTAATGCGAGGTACAGCGAGGGATAAATTATAGTTCAAAAGTGAGGGTGGAAGTCTTGGAGGCGCAAGACGCGACTGGGATGAGTGAAATGTGCGTGGGTCAGAGTGACCTCGAGACTCCCCCTGTACCAGCCTATGATCATGCCAGGTGCCCTGCATAGTGACAGAGTAGCACTGTTAGTGTAGTGTAGCTAATTGTCTTTTCGACCTTGGTTCCCTTGAGATGATTAACCCAGCTGACCCCACATGATGGAAGACTGACAGATGGACGGGGCTGGGGCCCTATAGAGTAGACTGTCCATGTATAGGGTCACACCAACCAGCCGTGCCAGTTTCTACTGTATATGAATAATGCGCTATCCATGCACCCTCTTTGCTCAGAACGTTCCTAGGCAGCAGTGTCCTTTGCTGGCACACCTATTTTTTGTATAATCAAAACGGGTTATCCTTGCAAGAAACTCTTGGCTTTTTTTCCCTAATGGGTTGTATTTTTTCTGGTGTGAACGTTTAGGGGTGTGCCTTCACTGCAGATGAGGACGCTGAGGGGGTGCAGCGAAGGGCCACTTTTGGATCTCTATCTCTTTCGTCGCAGTGTCCGCCGATGGGAAGTGAAGTTTATAAGGAGTCAGTGGGCCTCATTACAAGCATGGCGGTCTGGGAACTACCGTACCGGTAAGCATGCCGGTACGGTAGTTCCCAGACCGCCATACTACAGGCTGTGCTCGAAGGTGCCTGACAGCCCGCCAAGTTTTTCCTGGCGGGCCGACCGGCACCCGCGAGCACAGCCCGTAGGATGCACCAGCACAACTCTGCATGTGCCGTGCATCCGACGTCCCCATTCCCATTCAGCCCATGTTACTGGCACCCGCGAATGGGCAATTACCATGTCCGCCGAGTACGGCATGACCCGGTTCTTGCCCAATTCACGGTTGCTGGAAAAAATGCAACTCCGGCGGCAGCTGTGCCGTTTTTAACGGCACAGCTACCGCCAGAGTTGTAATGAGGCCAAAGGACTTGTTCTTGGAGGGAGCGCCCCTCACTGATCCGCTTAACGTAGAAGTAGTTGGAGATGGTGACCTTGCCTTTCCAGAGCTGGGACCTGCAGCATCGGCGAACCCAGTGGGATCAATGACATGTGGCCTTGCCTTCTTTTGGACCCCTGAGGGAGCGGCGTCCTCAAAGGATCCGATCTCTGCTGGCACACCTATTTTTTTGCATAATTAAAACTTGTTATCCTTGAAAGAATCTTTTATTGGTGCCCCCTGATGTGATCCCAGCACCCCCCCATACATGAGGGGTGTCCAGGCAGCTTCTCCGAAGGGGCCGCACCCACCTACAGCGACCAGTCAAAAAGCCACATTCCTCAGTGGCCTTGCAGGAGCCGTCTTTGCAAAATTCCTGTCTGCTCTTTGGAGCGGGGCGCGACTCAGAGGAGAGTGCAGGCCGGTGTAACTGGGACACCATGACGGAGGAGTTCGGGTGAACACACACACACATGAGTATAGCCCTGCAAGTGATAAGTAGGGGACAGGTGTATTGGAGAGTATGAAGAGACTGAATGTGCGTAAAGTGAAATTGTTTGTGTTGTGGGTGTTTGTTTTATTTTTTGGTTTTTATTTTTTAAAGGAGAATATTAAGGAAAGGAAAATGGAATGGTGGAGAGCCTCCCCGAGAGAGAAAGTGGTACCACAAACATTGTAGAACGGAGGAAAAAAGGAAATGGGAGCCCTGCATAATAAGTGGGCACAGGAACAATAGTAGTTCTTATTTTTGCTTGTTTTGTTTGTGTCTTTATTATGTAGGGTGGAGACCCGCAGAGGGGTGCTTTTTGATTATTGGTGTGGGATTAGTGTGAGAGCGGCGGTGGGAGAAATCATTTTTTTACTTTTTGTTGGGAGGGAGGTGGTGACAGACTTTTTGAAGAACAGCGCAGTAACAGAGGCATAGAGATAGTGAGGCGCACAGAATATTACAATGGGTGGAGAGACACCCGTAGAGTATATCTATAAGGCCCTGACACTGCATCAGGACAGAATTGGGAAATACCTTAAGCAGTGGGTGGCGGACAAAAGAGTAGGGGGAATGACACGCTCATAACCAGAGCAGGCATCCCATAGCAATGGAATATTAGAACACATGTCTACATTTCTAACGGCCAAGTATAAGGAACAACAGTTACAAAAGAGGAAAGAGATGTTTGAAGATATGGAAGATTTTGGGGTAGGAAAAGCGCAATGTGAAAGCACCGATGACTGTACAGAAAAAGAGGGCAGGGCACCAGCAGAGTGCAGGGGAATATAGTCATCGATGCCCATATATATACCCATTCATACTGGTTTTTACACCAAAGTGAGTGCATGCTCTCTGTAACTCTCTCTGATGATTTCATATCGCAACACTAAATCTCTTACTTTGGATAAAATAGAAGCACTCACCACTCAGACTTTACATATCCTAGAGACAGACGACACTGACATGCTCTCTAAGAAAATTAGTTCTAATCTTAAATTGGTAGCGGACTCTCTCGCACCTATGAAAGTCAAAAAAATATCATCTGAAAGGAAACCCTCCAATCCTTGGTTCTCCTCTGAACTTCAATCCCTTAAAGCTGCCTCTCAAGTTATTTTACTTCTGGAAAACTAACCAATCTCCTATAGCATTATCTAACTATAAAGTAGCCACCCATAACTACAAAAGAGCCATCACTGAAGCCAAGAAATCTTACCTGGACTCCAGAATCCTACGGGCCACCTCGAACTCTAAGGAATTATTTAAAATTCTGAAAGAACAAGAGACTGTTCCAGAACCTGCAGTATCGATGATCATAAAAAATGACGACTGGTGCTTGGATATTCAGAATGCCATGGCTAACAAACTGAATGGGATCCGAGAATCCATAGCTACCAAAAAAAGTGCATTTAATACACAGGGCACCCATATAGTCAACAACACTTATCAGGGATCCAGCCATCCCTATCTTTGACTTTGCACTCATATCAGAAGAGGAGCTAGCCTCTATTATCAACAAACTCAAAGGAACTAATTGCACAGGTGATCCATGTGCTTCTACTATCATCAAAACATGCCACCCCACTATGGTACAGGCCAGATGTAAATTCGTTAATGCCTCTCTTCAGAATTGCACGGTCCCAGATGACCTGAAGCAAGCTTGGGTTACCCCATTATTGAAAAAAAACTATTTAGATCAAAATGTACCCACCAATTATAGGCCAATAACTAACACCCCTTTCCTATTAAAGATATTGGACTGGGTAGCTTATATTCAACTAGTTCAACATCTTAACTCCCACCCCATCCTCAACCCCTTCCAGTCAAGGTTTAGACAAAGCTTTGGCACCTTGACCTCGTTACTGGATCTCAAGTCACAATTGCTCCAAAGGATGGACAATCGGAAGGTCTCTCTCCTTATTTCTCTGGACCAATCGGCAGCGTTCGACCTCGTCGACCATGCCATATTGGCAGAAAGGCTTATGTCAGTAGCCAACTGCGCGCGGGCCGCTACTAACTGGCTACTCTACTTCCTATTTAATAGATCTAGTAGAGTATGCACCCTTAATGCCAAAGCCCCGGCAATTCAGATACACTTTGGCGTACCTCAGGGAGCCAGTCTGTCACCTTGCATATTCAACATTTTCATGACTCCCTTTTTTGCCCACCTTGTCCAGGAGGGCATTTTATTCTCTAACTACGCAGATGACACCCAATGTGTCATCCCTCTCACTGGGCAGCATGACCAGGATGAAAAAGAACTTAACCGTATTTTCACCATCATTGAACTTTGGATAATGTGGAATAATCTTGCTCTTAACCGTGGAAAGACGGAACTTATGATTGTGGGCTCTGATAGCATCTTGGCCAAATTAGACCCAGCCTATAAACGCTTGCAGCTTGGAGATGACTTGATCCCCACTCTTCTCAAGGTAAAGATTCTGGGGGTGGTTCTGGACCAATCGCTCACCATGATCTCTTATGTGGCCAGTACTGTGTCTTCCGCCACCTATTATATTAAATTGCTATCCCACTTGCGACCACTTATCTCTCAACCTAATGCAGAGTCCATTGCTTGTGCTATCATGGGTTCAAAATTGGATTATTGCTGCAGCCTATTAGCAGGTGCCAGCAAAAAGACCATTAGCCGCCTTCAGGTGGTTCAGAATGGAGCAGTCAGAGCTCTCTTTGGTCTTGCCCATAGAGCACATGTATCTGAGGCACGTCGTGCCTTGCACTGGTTGCCCGTGGAGGCGCGTATTACCTTCAGACTCATGGTCATCACCTTTAAATGCCTTAAGGGCACTATGCCTACCTACCTACAAAGGTATATAGGAATAAAACCTAATCTCAGAAATCTGCGCTCCAATAATCAGAACATGCTTCACCAACCCAAATTCAAGACCAAAAAAGCACAATGGGGTGCTTTTGCCTTTGCAGCACCGGCTATCTGGAATACCTTACCAGGTCGGCTGAGAAACTCTGCAGACCTAAGCAACTTCAAGAAGGACCTAAAAACCTTCCTCTTCAAGTAGTAGTATACGATTCTCAGACTATCTTCTCGGTTCCCGGTTCTCACGGTCTCCTCTTTCTGTTTTTTGTTCTTGTCCGCACCCTCACACCTATGGGTTTATGGCTGCACAATATACATGCAATAAAGTAAAAGTAAAGTAACTGGTCTTGTGTAGTTTAAAAAGTTGACAACTGTGTTTCGGCCTAAAGCCTTTTTTGTGCGCTCCATATTAGATGGGCCTTCATCAGGACTGGGAATTGAGGTCTGTTCTTGGGTGATTGTCCGTGCCTTTATGGGTAAGCACTTGGATTTACTGATTTGGATACAGTCCATCTGTAGTCCATATGGGTGTTATAGCTGGCGAGTTATCTGCAGTCTGTGAGGTTCTGAGTAGATATCGTCTGGTCACAGTGGGGTCCAAGCGGGCTTACAATATCCCTGTCGGTTGTCTTATTGCTTGCCATTCCATGGTTACGTGTAGATAGGATCCAGCTTGAACTCCCAGATGGACTACAGGGGGACTGTATCTGAATCAGTAAATCCAAGTGCTTAGCCATTGAGGAACGGACAATCACCCAAGAACAGACATCAATTCCCAGTCATGATGAAGGCCCACCTAATATGGAGCACACAAAAATGGCTCTAGGCCAAAATACAGTTGTGTCAACTTTTTAAACTACACACGACCCGTTACAGAGAGCGGGCACTCACTGTTTTAGCTGTAAAAACCAGTATGAATTCCTTCCCAAAATGTTTTTCGGGGCAGATGATTTATCCATGTAAAACTCCTGTATGTACCCGGTGTTATGGTTTCTATACAGTACACAGTATGATAAATGTTGGGAATTAACTAATTTTTGAATGTCAGAATTATGTATTAGGCTGTGAAATATTCATTAAACCACTGACGGTCATTGTGGTTATGGGTTCATCTTGATTATTTGTTTATTGAAGTGTAGAATACCTGGAAGGATCAGGGACTAGCCAAGCACCCCTTTTTTATACCATGCCTATATAATACATAAATTGTGCAGGCTAGCAGCAGAAAACAATCTGCCACATGACTTACTGGCGAAAAAACCCTTGAAGGGGCTAAGAATGTAGGGTCCCAGACAAGAAAAATGATTTGGGTGTTGAAATAAAGCAGGATCCTCAAATATGTTATCTCAGTACCGTTCACACATTGGAATTATGCTAAACTTTACTAGAGTCCAATGCTGCTGCTACAAAGCCTTGCTTTGTCAATGCTATTGCATTCATCTACTTACTGCACATCACTCTTACATATATGCTCAATTTCCAATGCTAAGGGCATTACCACAATTCCACCAGTGCTACATCTGACAACATGCAAGATAGTGAATTCTTAACATCTCACATTTGTTATCCACGCTCGCATACCCAACTACACTTCTTACTGAACACTGCATTTTTAGTTTCATTTCTTATGCCCATTTATCATGAACACATACAATTCCAATATACAGAAGTATTGGCTTCCAAATTAGATACTACAATAAAAATAGTGACAACTATAGCAAACCTAACCCCCACGCTACCAGCGCTCTAAAATAAACATCATACAATTGAACTCCTCGCCCATACAATACACTTAATCTCGCAGCACTAAACCCATCCATATTAACGCTTTCAAAATCCATTGCAAAGATTTGATCTCCCTGAATATAACAGAGATAATCACTGTGTAGACAACATTGACTGTTAGCTCCAAGCAATGTCACTTGCTAAGGCACCATTTCTATGCGCTCCATGATGAGCATACTAAAACGCACAGCACCATAAGACTCCTTTGCAGCAGCCTTCTACACTTTACTTTGAGGCATCTATGCTATTCACTTCTCTTCTCAATCCTGGCGCTGTTCTTCACATACAGAGGTACCTGGACCATTTGCAAATGTACCACTGTATGATGGCGATTCTTCTTCTACCCAGCAGCATGTTGCTCTATAATACTTCTTAGCCATGGGAAACTGCTCTATGCCCTAGGCCTTCTACTGGAACATAGTACCATATGTACCAATGACTGTGGCACACACCAGAATCATCAGTCCCAGACCCTCACCCTTCACATGGTGTTTAATACCCACACATAAGAACTAGTGCAATTCATGCACTGTCAATACACATTACGATTCAGACACATATCTTCATATTTTTGTAAAGTTTTATTAAAATACCCACACTACGATATAAACCTAGTCCTAGACCATCCTTAGCACTCATCTGCATCAACTCCTCCACATGACATTTAAAAATACTGCCTCTGACCTAAATGTCTGCAGCCGGCTTTGGTGCACTATGCCTGCAAATCCTCAAAAAGGTTAACCATACTCTTGTCACTTGTAAACCTAACCCCCTTGCCCATTCCTAGTAGCTCACCGTCACACATTGCACACGAACCTGACGCACCTCCTTGCCACCATTGAGGGACACAGCAATTCAAACGTGAAATACTTCAAATGTGCTACTGCATTGAAACTCCTGCTATGCACTAGTTCTAATAAACGCATATTACTATGTAAACATTCAAACACTCGCCACGTTGAATTATGGTAAACTTACCTAACTTGCACTAATTAGCATTAATACTTTTGATATTGCTAAATGCTTAAAACCTAAAAGTCCTTGTTGCTTCCATGCAATGCTAAAATTCCTCAAGCTGGTTAAATTAAATGAACATCTAAACTCAGCTATAAACATCCTCTCACGCACACACTGCACCATCCACACACATACATACCCATCCATTGCCTCAACCAAATCCTTCTGGCGCATTTCCCAAAATCTTTCCTGTGCTTGAGACATATTTCACAACTCTCATGAATGTGCATATATTTCCTCATACATCAAATTAAACTATGTCACTTGGACCGCCGTATGGTGCACATAAATATAACAAAGCTGTTAACGCTACTAAAAGGTCTCATCCTCACTACATTAGCGCGTCTTAATTATCCTCTAACGCCGCTCAACAGCTGATGCAAGTAATGTCATTGCAGCCCACCTCCAATGCCCACCTTGAGCCTACCAACTGCTTACGAATTCAAACGCCTTTAAAGTCATGCCGATGGCACAGTGTATAAAAATCAATGGATCCCCTTTTTGTCAGCCCCTTTTTATTAAGAGGCGCCAGACTTCATACACCAACTCTGCCCTCACAACAAACACTGTTCCTCCAGCGCAACCTTTACAATAGAAACGCTGTTCCTCCTGCACAGCGTTTTACAAAAGAAATGCTGTTGCTCACACACCACACCTTGACCATGCTAACAGTACCTCAGTTTAGCCGCAGTCCATCACTGGCAGCACCTGCATATCTCCCAACATCCAGCCCTTCCACAAGTGCATACCGTGTGACATCACCACGCACCATCACGTTCAAAAGGTGCTTTCCTCAAGTGCCAAGCTGCGTTTCTGAGAGCTGTTCATACTTCGGTGTTCCAAGAGAGAGTTACATCTCTCGCCATCACCCAGCACATAGGGGAGACGTCATCAAATCGGCCCTGAATGCAGAACTTAATTGAGCTCCTGCCTCCAACCGTCACATGGTTAAGTAATGTGCTGTCAGTTTCTGTCTGGGGCACCGAGGGGACACTTTTCTTCACCCTGTAACCTGGCACAACACTCTTTTGTGATGTTACTTGTACTGACCTCCCCAGGTTCACCTTCCTAGAAAACCTCTGCTCTTCTCGGTCTCCAAGTAATTTCGTTTCTTTTTTTACTGGGATAGGGAGTCCTTCAAAGTTGTCTAGCATTGGCAGTCACTTCTTCCTGTATACCTAAGGCATTCTTTCTTTCCGTGTCCTGGGTGGTTTTTCTTCCCAGCATGGGCACATACTATTCTGCCGAGTGACCCAAAACTGCTTCCACCCTAGATGCTAGCCTCTTTCTGCCCAGCTCCCCTTTCTTCGCCTGGGCCTTTTTACGGGGGCAGAGATGCCATTTTTATTTGCCCTGGGTGATGGGACTTACTTGATAGGGGCAGTGGTTCCTGCACCCCTGCAGCAGACTGGTCACTAACTTCTTCCAAGTATGTCCGTCTCCAGGCCTCACACGGAGACCAGCTCGTCGCCAGTGAAATAAAGCAGGAGCCTCAGGCTCTTCAAACAGGTTACCAGCAAGTTGCTTCATTCAGTTACATCAAGTTACAGAAGATAGCTTGTAGGAAAACTACTGGCACCCATCACCCAGGTAAGCTCTCTAACTACCTGTGAAACTCCAGTAAAAGTTCAACCAGTGGAAGAATATCAGTTCTGTTTGCGAGGGCATGGTAATGTTTCCGTGGGCACTAATACCAAGTGCAACGAGACAATCTTCATTCCAGATCTTGTAAACGAACAGCGGCTCTGATGGATCTGTACTGGGTATGTGGTCAACAGGAATATCTCCATCTTCCTTCTTCCTGGCAAGGTACGAGTGTACTAACAACTTTGCACTCAGCTATCCTAGCGTGGCCTGAAGCTCATATGACAGTAGCATCCAAACATGGTATATCACAATCCAACCCAGCTTCAATCCAACCCCCGGGACGAAGCGGCAGTCGGTGAAGTTGCGAAGGAAGGGATCAAATTATCTGTCAGAAGATTCACCCAAGCTGCTCAAGGCAATTCCAGACAAATACCAGCTGTACACCAAGACAGAAGTGTTATTTGCCTCTTTACTGATGCCAGGGGTCCAGGCTGCAGCCAATGCAAAATGGCTGCATATGGTACGATGGGAAGTGATCCAGTTGGCAAAGGATATCGAACAAGGACTAAATACTATCAAGAGTGAGTTGGTGGCGATCTGGTTGATGACATTTCAAAACCGTTGCATCCTGGATCTTCTGACGGAGATGTAAGGGTGTGTGTGCGCGCAAAAAAATAGGGTTCTCTTGCTGCACCTACAATCCCCAAATGTTGCACGGAACGGGCCCCTAACACACATTACAGGGGCCATGCACAAGTTAAAAACTGGCATGGAAAGTGAAAAGGGTGTGCATGCCGAAGATTGGTTGGACATGTTCTCATGGGCGCCATCCTGGCTTTGGGCAGTGGTGAAGCTATTGGTTCTGATTGTGGTGTTCCTACTGGTGTTCTGCACGTGTCAGATGTGTCAGATGTTGCTTCGATGCTGTGCAAAGACTATACCAAAAAGCGCAATGATGGTCACCATTGGGACTGGAATGGCTCTCCCAGGTATAAAGGATATACTCAAACTGAAGACCCAAATAAGCCACGTATGGTCAGAGTTGAAAGACCCAAATACCCCCTCTCCCCCTGGGGCCATTGACCTCTCCCCCACCAGATCCAGAAAATTATACCGAGCACCAAGTTTAGAAACAGACGGGGACTGTATACATCTTATGTGCTCTGGAGAAATATGCCAGGGAAGGGGGAAAATTTGTGTCACATGTGCAGGGCATGGGTTCCCAAGGATGAAGCTGATAGAGAGAAAGAGAGAAGTTAATGGAAGATTAACTTTAGGGGGGAATGTTGGGATGCACGTTCAAATAGCAGCTTCTCCCAAACAATTTATATTATGGAAAATATATTAGCATATGGGGAACGTGTACAGGGTGGTGTAGGGGGCAGGGATTGTTCAGATAGTTTTTCTAAAGTCCAACTAAGGGCTTCATAAAACTGTACATCTGAGGCAGTACATAAGCTTCACTCTTAGTATAAGGCTGTACACCTGAGAACGTGGAAGCATGGACAGAAGCCAGGCTTATATTAGGAGGGAGAGATGGCTTTAGCTTGTTACAAAAAAAGTGTAGCATACATATGGTCCAAAGAAACACTGTATTGTAAAAATAAAAGTGTTTATTTATATACAAGTAGGCCCAGATAAATCGTGGGGCAATAAGTACTATAACATATTACAAACACAATTATAAAAACCAACTCAATACTTATGGGCTATAACCCAATGTATAACCTTATTGGGAATACATTCAGTAGCCCAGTTTAGTCAAACCTATAACACATTCAGAATGGAAGTCAGCTATTCTTGGGTACTAAAACTAGGTTATATATACTTTCAGAACCCCATCAGTAATTCAAGGGTAGTTTACCCAGTCAGTTATGCAGTGACATCCAGTTATGAAATCACATAATAAACCAACCCTGTTAAAAGTATACACCTTGCAACATTACTTTTTAGAACTCAGTTCAGAGCTAGTAAAACAACTCATACTTTCTGGAAGGGACTCAAGCTACTAGTATGAACACTTAATAACTATTTTATAACGCGCTAAGCAAATCAGGGAAATCAAACCTATTAGACTTTAAGAAAGATGCAATGTATTTCAAGGTAAGTAATTGACCTATTGGTACATAACTATCCGCTACCCAATAGCTAATTATACCTAGTATCCTTAAGAAGTGTACAATACATTTTCTACGGTAAGTATGTCTAGGTGCCAGCTGTAGGCAGGTTGAGATAGGGTTCAGTGGCAAGAAAGACAAAATCCCATAGGGGATCGTCTTTAAGTACTCGCTTTCAGAGTTAAAGTGCTCAGTGCTCAGGGACTTCACAGAAGGTTCCCTATATGTGTTCCAACATTAGGCCTGGCCAAGTGGTATGGGCAAACTTCCAACCACACAAATCACCCACTCAGCCTCGCAGGATGCACCCCAGACTTAATGTAAGTAATACCCAAGCCCACACAGTAGCTTAGGAGAAAAGAAGAGCTGTGTGGATGCCTTCACGATGCAGCAGCACAGGACCCGGTCCCTGGATTCTTGGTCTGGCGACAAAATAAATGGACACTGGATGAGAACATGTAGCAGCAGTCGTCAAAAGAGGATTCCAGCGAAGGTTTCTTCATGGATTATCATGTCTCTGTGGACTTGGCATCTATTTACAGAAGCCAGTTGAAGAACGAATATCGCTGGTTGGATTCTCTTCACTCCATCGGTCATGCACTCTGTTGAGAGGACTTCAGGAATTTGAATGGTGTCTCTGGAGATCCAACAGTAGTTTGACGGATTTGGACTTTGGAGGCCCATGCAGCAGATTCAGGCTTGAGGTCCCAGGCTATAGGCGGTTTGCAGCCCAGGAAGGTTGCAGCACGCCATGGGATGGCTCAAAATGCAGGTCTTGGGACTAGTGAATCCCACAAGCCTCTGGGTAGGGGTCAACGTTTTCGGGACCCCCAGGTACATTGGAAGGAAGGGTTGCATTAGGCTCTGGTTACACAGCAGGCTCTCCAGTCGCTGAAAATCGCAACAGACGTTTTTTCTTCATCTCCCTCTTCAGTTTCATCTTCAGTGGTCGACTTGTCAGCAGCTTCCAGGTTTGGAGTATTTATCAGGAACTACAGTACAACATCTACAATCTCTCCCTGCAGTTTACAGAAACGGTGGTCTGGCTGTCCAATCAGAACAGCCAGCTCCCCCTCAAACCCCCCCCCCCCCATTGAGACTAGGTTCTGTTCAGGCAGGATGAAAGACAAAGGGCTGCAGGGTTTTGGACTCCTCCCTCGCTTCCTGCCTTCTCAGACACACTGGAGCCTGGACATGGAAAACAAAGTACTCCAGCCGAAGAAAACGCTTCCCCTGAGGTCGTTCCCGCCTAGAATTGCGGGGGTAGACCCCAAACTACAAGCAAATGAGAAATGTCGAAAAAAGAAGGAGCCCACCCTTTTAGCAAACTGGTGGCCCTTCTGTGTGTTACTGAGGCTGATTTAACAGCCTGCGAGTAATAAAATTTAAATGTCACTAGGGTAAAACCACTGCCACCAGCCATTCAAGTAAAATTGCAATTCTAAGTAAGCAAGGGGATACATTGTATCCCCCAGCACTCCACAAAAGGTGGAGTAAGCTGCCTCACTATATAAAATTGATGAAAATCCCCCTTTACCCCTTGACAACAGTAGTTCACCCAAGAACATTAAAGAGAAATTAACAGGGAAGCCCAAAGGGGCCACCCTGTCCAAGTCCAAAAGTTATAGGAAACTATAACTCCAATCATACACAATGGAGAGACATTACAAGGGAAACTAACCATTTACTTTGCAATAGTGTTCTGTAGAATGCATTGCATGTGTGGGACATCTATAACCTGAATTAATACTGCATTTGAGAGTAGGCCTAAATCCTCACATGCTGTGTTGGAAACACATAACAACGAGGTCCCTTCTCTTGCTTCGTTATCTCATTACAATTCCCAGGCACAGTAAGGAACCCTCAGGCATACTCGCATACAAATGTATGTCGTTAAACCTTTGAACAATGCGAGTAGCTAAATTGTAGAAGGGCTACGACACAGTACGAAGGCCATACTCATGGGAGACAGGGCAGAGATTTTGAGCTGCCAAAACACGAGCTGAGATTTAGGACACCAGCACCCCCCAGAATAATGATCATTCTATTTGAACTATGTAAGAAACCTGAAGGCGTCTGCACATCTACTACCCTTGGGTCCTCTTCTACGGTAGCCAGGGAAAGGCCCTCCCTTTTGGAACATGCCCCTGGCGGTGGAGAAGCGAGGGAGGATCATCTGGGTGGAGGATCCTTGGGGATGGGGAATGAGATGTCCTCGGGCTAGACGTGGTGTTCCGCATTTCCCTTTCAGGAAGAACCCTCTATCCCAGAGGCAGTTATGGGGTATTGCTATCGCGGTCATACTGGACAGGAAAGTATCCAGGGATATTACCACTCTAGAAGCACCAGAAAGTGGGTGAAGAGGGGCCCAGGGTGAGACATGGTATCTCCTTTCCATATTAAAGACCAACCTAACCCTCCCCCGGCCTCTGTGGGCTATTGTAAAAGAACTCCCATCCTTGTCCCACAATTTTCCTATGACAGTACTGGGATGAGGAAGAAGAAACCATGAGTGGTGAACACTAGTATTTCAGTTCACCACTCTAGTACTGGGAAGAGGAAGATATCTGCAGAGCACTGTGAAGGTCAGCCAAGTCCAATTAAAAGCTCACACCTGCAACCTGTCAAGGGGTTGCAGGTGTAGAAGAGGAGACCAAGAGACCAAAAATGGAGAACAGCGAGGCCTGTGTGGGAGAGACCAGCAGGGTACCCTGCTCAGGAGGAGGCAAGCCATTGTGGGTCCTGCAGAGGCTGTGGTAGTCTATCCCGGAGACCTGTGGAGCCCAGGAGCAGTTAGCCGTTGGAAGTCCTCCGGTGTGAGAGCCTCTGTGGTTCTATAATCGCAACTGGAGCTGCAAGCAAGGAAAAAAAGCAAACCACTGACAGCGTCTGCGGAAGCAGAGAGGAGCTGCCGGAGATCGCAGAGGTATAGAAAATGTGAGCGGGGCTCACAATCAAAGGCAAGCTGGCAGGCGGAGCAGAAGTCGTCATGCGCAGTTACCCAACAGTACCGCTGGAGACAGGTGAGTGAAAGGGACCATCACACGAGACAGGGGCTCTCAGAGGGGGCTGGATGTAAGCTGAATCAGTGCCTTGTGAGCTGAAAAGCATGCACAGAGTGGGAATGAAACCCAAGCAACAAAGTAAATAATTATGGAAAAAGCATGAATATTGAATACCGACCTGAATGAAAATTTTGAGATCAAAGCTGCAAGTTAATGAAAGTTAAATGAGGAAGCACCCATTTCAAAGCAACAGATGAAATATGGACACAGGGTGAAAGAGCATGACAGAAAGGTGGGGAATAAAATAAGACCACTGCAAAGTGACCTTGTGACTAAATACAGTGCAGCAAGGCCCTAGACTGGCATAGGATGTGTGACAAATTGTAGAAAAGCCAAGAGGCTAATCGGGCGAAGCCAGCAGATTGTGAAACAGCACATAAAGCCAAGAGGCCGATAAGAAGCAGCTAAGGATATGTGAATCTGTACACAGGGCAGATACATAAGAAACAGTGTGGGCTGAAGAGCCTAAGGTTCCAACTGTGCCTAGACCAGGGAACCCTCCATTGTGAAAGCCAAAGACATTGTGAAAGAAACTAAGAAGGAACACTGTGAATTAACTGTTCATACAATCCAGAATGAGTGTCAAGTTGACCGTGAGGTTTGTTAAACATTCAAAGACTGATACCAGTATAAGTTGCTATGTTGAAGTCTTGGGGAAGGGAACCGTGAAACTTGATGAACTGCAATGCTGTCTTGAGGATGGAGCCCGCGAGATGCTGGTGTTGCCTTGAACTTGGGGAAGGGAACCTCAAGGATTTGTGGAATTTTGTTGTACTTGGGGAAGAGGAACTGAAGAGGAAGCTAGGAGCTGGAAAAAGCTTAGAACTTTGTGTTAAACACCATTTCTTTTATTATTGACATCTTTACACATTGTTTAGCTTTAGTTTTGAGGGCAAGGATAGGTTTTGGACACAGACTTAAGTTGAACTTCCTGACTCAGACTTTCCTTAGTTTCATTCAGGAAGGGAAATTCCACCTTCGCATAGGGCAAGTTAGGCCTTCAACCATCCTGACATCTGATTGAATATCTTATTTTGAACTTTAAGTTTGTTGTCTATGTCTTGCTTCATGATGCCTTCACAACTAACAGATGCTTAGGAATAAGACTCTTAAATCCTACATGAATTGGATGGATTAGTGGGCTAACAGGCCTACCTCTTGGGAGGAGTAGCAGATACAGGAGGGAGCAGAGAACAACAAGGGCCATGATTTTTACCAGGGAGAGCAAAGGGCGATGCCAATACTTATAAGATTGCAGCGGGGAGGCATACGGGGGTGCCTGCATGTCTGGGATGAGAAAAGAGTTGCTGCATTTGCAAGACGAGGCTGACCTCAAAGTTATCTGCAGTGTTCATGTTGAAGACCAGGTGCACATCACGTGGTTAGTATTGAAGACAGGGTGGTGCATTTTAAAGTCTAATCAATCACTTTACAGCATCTCGAGGTGAAGAGGTGGTTACCCACGTATGGAGAAGATGAGACAGCCAATCGGAGAGTGGTCTAAATGTGAATATTAGCATGTAAATAGGCGGTAGCCAATGAGGGTGGGGGTGAACACTATATAGAATGCATCAATTATGACTATTTAGATGCTTATAATGTGAGGTTTGCTTCGATGAAGGCAGAGAGCTCTGTGGCAGCGGACTTAATAACCTGTCGCCATTTTCCTTTTTATATACAAATAAAGCTCTTGTTCTTCTTGAAAAAAGGGGGCACCTAGCCTTTTTCCCTAGCAGATACTTTTTTCTATGTCTGGATGTAGTGGTTACCCTACAAATCCAAGCCACTAACCATCTTTGACGGTCTTTCAGCGTCTTGGAAGAGAAGGCCTGGCAGATGGAACATCTGTCTGCGTCGTGGTAGGGATGCAAGCAGTAGATGCATTTGAGATGCCGAACTTTAACAAAGATGTTTTTCAGGCCGCATTTCCAGCAGGCCCTGAAGAGGCCTTTTCTCATTGTGTCTGCTATGGTGCATGTAGAAAGGGCCAAGCTTGACCTGCGGCCTCACATGGTCTGGAGATCTGACAGTGGAATGGATCTCGCCCGGCAACAGGTGCCCGCTGCCAGTAGTCACACAGTCACTAAAGAGTTTGAGACAAGTTCTCACAAAAATAGGAAAGTTATCGATATTTCGAGGAGCAAATCATAAGGACTCAAAACAAAAAACATGCAGTAAAAATATGAAGATGGCTGGAGCTTAATGGGGTGGGGAGGGGGGGAATAAATGTCATTGGCTGGGGCGCTATGACCCAAAGTGACAGTAATAGGCTACAGGAGTGAAAATCAGTTTTTAGCTTTAAAGCAAAACTGCTTTAATATTACTGAGGATCCCCAGTCTGACGAAAGGGACTATTCAGGAGCATGTGAATCCATTTAAGACCCCATACTAGAGAATAACCTCTATTCAAATTTCTGAAGTAAGCCTTCATAGGATTGGCATGCAAGGTGAAGACGAAGAGACAGTTGGTGTGCAAGTAGCTGTAGTATGTGATGGGTACCAAGATGGTTGTCCAACTAGGGGAGGAGCCCCAAATCTGGGGGCGGATGATGGCACTGGGTGTGGTCAACAAAGTGGTCCATTGAACCTTCACAAAACCATTCTCATGCAAGGTTGGTGGCAGTGGAATTTGATGCGGCAAAGTTACCACAAAATCTGGAGAAGATACTTTCAAAATGTCATCAGCCACTCGGGACACTGAAGCTTACGGCGTATGAAACTTTACCTGCTCACTAGCTGCCATTTTGCAAAAAGACTGTTGGTCTGGAAAGTGTGCCACACTAGCTTTAGGTAGGGATGGTGCCTCACCTGTCTTTTCTGAAGAAACGGCATAGTGAGGTAATGTAGACACGCTGGGAGTGCTGCTCAATGCAGAGCTTTGTATCATGAGACGCTGGAGTCATGGGAGCAAACTCCGGTAACAGACTTTAGAGGAATCTCTAGAAGGTTGCAGACCCTTGAGGACCTTTGCCCCGGTAGGCTCATTGACGCCGATGCTTAATAGACTACAAAGGGCCCTCTGTGTTACCAGCAGTAGAAGCCGGATTGGCCTTGGAGATGGCTCTATTTAAAGTCCTCGCTTGGACATCGGTGCACACACCGGTAGAAGCCGAGATGGCCTTGGAGCGGACTCTGGTAAAGCGGTGGCTAACCACAGCAGGACTAGAGTCCATCCAGCTTGGGGTGGGGTGCCCAACTTGCCCGTTTAAGCAACTGCGATGATACAAATTCCTTGGTCTCGCTGGGAAGTGACGTGCAAAACACTTCTCTGTACTCTTCAAAGAGTTCTGGGAAAAAAGGCAAAGCACGAGAAACAGGCCACCCACCGATGGTCGGGTATAAACACTCTAGGCATCACGTGTGGGTATCCACTACCAAGAAAATGCCTGTGGCAAGAGGCGCAGGCAGAGAAGGTGGTTATGCCAGTCATAAAAACGTAACGGGTGTTGCCAGCTAGCAAATAATGTAAAGAAAAATAGAATGAGGAAACAAGTGCACAAACATGCTGTGAAAGCATCCAGCCCCATCGGAGTGGAAAAAAGGACTGTACAGTGTTGCTGGTAGGACCAGTCTGCAGGTCTAACCACGCCCACTGCCTACTTGGCAATCCAAATTTCTTAAAGGGAACATTTTACTTTGTGCTGTGGCAAAGTGTTCCGGTCCAGTCCCCATGGGACAAACTCCCATAAGTAAGGAGGAAAGAGGATGAGATGCAAGAGTATGCAGATTAATGTCAATGACACCCACCCCCTTCTACAGAGGTATCCGAACAAAGGAGATAATGATACATTTAACAAAAATGTTAGCGCTATGGTTATGGCGGGGGGTGATTTGAATGCACATTGTGATGCTTGGGACGACTTTTTGCTGCACCCCAACAGTAATAAACAGAGGAAAAATTAGCTTGAATTGATGACAGGACATTATTTCATGATGCTGAATGGTAGGACTAGTGGGAATAGCCCAGAAAGCTCAACTTGGATGGGACAAAATGTAGCTATATTTGATTATTTTTTTGTGAGCAGCATGGACTTGTCCGAAGTAAAACAATTATCAATTATTTCTAATTCACATAATGACCATGCCATATTGAGTTTAGTTTTGAATCTAGACCCAGATAAAAAGGCTTCCAGTGGTCAGAGCTCATGTAAATCCATCTGGAAATCTTAATAGGTGGTATTAGACCATCATAAGAGCCATTAGTGAACATATTGCTGCAAATGATATAAAGTGGCCTCACTCAAACTCATCTGGAAAATTGGTTCACTGGATATAAAGTCTGCATTTTCAGTCCATGCTGAAAACAAGAAAGTTAATCAGCTGATATATGTTGTGTAAATTGCTTACCAAAAACGGTCACAATGACCTACTGTTGGTAACTACGGGAAATGTTACTCATTAAGTAATGCAGAACGCACATAATCATTAAAAAGAACTCAAAAGAAAGTATAAAATCTACAAGTATTCTGTTATTAATGCTCAATGGCAACTTATGTTCATGACACAAACTGAATGATTACAAACAAAATCTGGTACTGAATATATACATGGAAGTGTTGACAAGATACAAATTAACCCAATTTCTGAAGATGTTTGGTGTGAATACATTGAAGAAACACTGTGTAATAGAATAGAAGCTGATATTCTGTGCGAGTTAAAAATAGGTAAGGCTTATATATTTTTTTTACACCCTGTGGATAATATACTTAATATTACACAATAAAAAAAAAAACCACAAGCCCTTTGACAGAAGGATTGGCAAACATCCTTAAAATGTACGTGGCTCTTTGGGCATGTGTATTATACTCCCTCGTTAAGAAAATAAAGAAGCATAACCTTATTCAATCTTCATGGAAGGAGTCCCGTTTAATAACTTAAATTAAAAAGGGTGGTAGGTTTTTTGGATGCTTCCAGCAAAATAGTCGCCAGTATACTACTTCGAGAATTGACTAAATGGGCAAATGACAAGAGGCTCCAACATTCCTTTCAGAATGGGTTTGCAAGTGGTTCTGCCACTGCACCTAATATCTTACTGCTACATCTATTGACTTGTTGAGCTAAGTGAATTGGACCCCCCACCCCATCCTTCTATGTTGCGTTTATTGATTAATTACAAGTTACTCACCGTAGTGACTACATACTCTTAGTCCATAGTCCCCTTTCGTCCATACTGCATGGGCGTCCCTCGCGAGGCACGCGAGACGGAACCTTTTTCACCAGAGAAATCTTCTTCCCCCTCTAAATTTAAAGGCGTTCGGAGGCACGGCCCAGGGAACATGCGCTGCCCTGACTCCGCCCTCCGGCACCACACCTCAGTCCCCAAAGATGCGTCGACAATAGCTTTGCCATTGCCTAATGACACCAGATTATTAGGGGGGAGGATGGTGGGACGTATGGAGGAAAGGGGACTATGGACTAAGAGTACATTAGTCACTATGGTGAGTAATTTATAAATTACTCTTACGTTCCGTCCCCTTTCCGGCATACTGCATGGGCGATTACAACTGCATGTAGTCCCAGGGTGGAGAGGAGACCCTCCTTAAGCAAACAGGTTCCGGAGAACCGCCTGTCCAAAAGCCGCATCCGATCTGGAGCCAGCATCCAAACAGTAACGCTTGCAGAAAGCCGATGGAGTGGCCCATGTGGCCGCCCTGCTTATGACCTGCCAGGGGACATGGTGCTGAAAGGCGATGGCCGTTGCCTTGGCCCCGACCGCGTACGCATGCATGTTCGCCGGAAGGGTCTATGCTGGCTCTCGTACGCTTCTTTGATGGTCGAGACCATCCAGCCAGAGATGGAGGCTTTGGAGGCCTGGTAGCCTGGCGCCTCCAAAAGTGATGAATAGGGCATCTGACTTGCGGACGCCCTTGGTCCTATCCAGGTAGAATTTCAGGGCACACCTGACATCCAGGCAGTGCAGAACTCTGAGGCTCGTCCTTCAGGTCCGCAAAGAATGTAGGAAGGACAATCTCTTCGTAGTGAAAGGCTGATGGCACTTTAGGTAGAAATGCCGAATGGGTCCACATGACCACCTTATCCTTGTGAAAGGAGGTGTACGGCCCTGAGGCGACTAGGGCCTGGATCTCGCTGACCCTGCGCGCCAATGTGAGGCCGACTAGCAGAGCCGTCTTGATGGTGACCAGCCTGATGTCCGCGGTCACCATAGGCTCAAATGGCTAGTGCGCGAGAGCGTCCAAGACTAGGTTCAGATCCCACACGGGGTGTGGCTTCCTGATGGGCGGGTAGAGTCTAGTGAGTCCGGCCAAATGTCTCCTGACGATCAGGTTGGAGGAGGAGAAGACCCCCTCCTCCGAATACCTGTAGGCCTCAATGGCTGAGAGGTATGTGCGGCACGTGTCGATATCCTTGGAGTGAGCCCAGTGGCAGAACCTGGTCCATTTACTTTTATACTGGGTCCTGGTAGCCTTGCTCCTAGCCCCCTGTATGATCTCCAGATTGGCCTGGGATAGGTTAAAGTGGCTGAGTGTCACCTGCACAGGAACCACGCTGTGAGGGCCAGCTTCTGCGGGGCGGACGACCCTGCCCCCTTGCTGTGTCAGATGTGCTGGGCCCGTCGGGAGGTGGATTGAGGGACCGCCGAGAGACTGAGCAGCATCGAGAACCGTGGCCTGGCTGATCACCATGGAGCTATCAGAATGAGGTTGAGCTGGTGAGACTCGAACTTGCAAAGCACTCTGTGAATCAGTGGAGTGGGCGGGAAGGCGTATGCCGACATGCCGTTCCACTGGATCCATAAGGCGTCGCCTAGGGAGCCTAGGCCCTGCCCCTGCCCCTGCCAGGAGGTGAACTGGGAGCACTTCTTGTTGTGCCTGGTGGTCGAAGAGATCCACCTGGGGGAAGCCCCAACCGTGGAAGATCTCCTGTGCAACGAGGTTGTTCAGCTGCCACTCGTAGTTGTCTGCTCCCATCCTGCTGAGCCTGTCCGCTTCCAGGTTGGCTTCCCCCGTGAGGAAAATCTTGTTCTCCAAGGCCCATTCCCACATGTTGATCGCCAGTCTGCACAGGGCAGGGGACCTGGTCCCCCATGGCTTGTTGATGTAGAACATACTGGTTGAGTTGTCAGTCTGGATGAGGACTAACCTTCCCTTGAGAGGTGGGAGGAAGGCTCTGAGCGCTAACCAGATGGCGTTCAGTTCCAGCCAATTGATGTGGCATTCTTGTTCTTGATGGGTCCACGTGCCATGGACCGAGAGGTCCCCCAGAGTGTCTCCCCAGCCCTCTAGGGAGGAGTCTGGTAATCGTCACCGGTGGGACGGGGGGCCGGAAGGGCCTGCCTGTCCGCAGGTTGAAGTCCCTGGACCACCAAGTAAGGTCCGGGTGGGGAGAGATGGGGATCTTGATAATTTCAGCCTGAGAGCCCCTCTCCTGGTTCCACAACGATGCGAAGTGGAGCTGAATCCTCCTCATTATGAGTCTTGTGTGGGGGACGGCCAACAGTATCGCTGCAAAAAGTCCCAGTAGATGCTAGTACCACCAAGCCGAAGTAGCGCTTCAGCTGAGAAAGTGGGACGAGGCCCTCCTGATTGCCGCGATCTTGTCCTCCGAGGGAAAGACCCTCTCGGAGCATGTGTCCCAGATGAGGCCCAGGAAGGTCAAAGACTGCATGGGTTGCAGCTGTGACTTCTTGAGATTGAGCGAAAAGCCCAGGTCATGTAGCATGTTCATCAGTGCCGGGGAGGAGTGGTGAACTGCTTCCTGAGATGTAGCAGTGATGAGCCAGTCGTCTAGGCAGGGGTATATATGGAGGTCCTGAGCCCGGAGGAGGGCTGCCACCACATTCATGAGTCTGGTAAAGACACTGGGGGTCGAGTTGAGGCCAAAAGGGGAGGGCCTTGTACTGAAAATGGCAGCCCATGATTCTGTACCAGAGGAAAGATCAATGGGGTTGGCAGATTAAGACGTGCAGATAGGTGTCCTTCAGATACAGGGAGCACATCCAGTCTCCCCTGCAAAATGTCTCTACAATAAAAGCTGGCATCACCATCCTGAACCTCTGGAGAGGTAAGGAGAGGTTGAGGCTGGAAAGGTCCAGTACAACTCTCAGGCCAGCATGGTTCTTTTTCTGAATGGCAAAGATCCTGGAGTAGAAGCCCGATCCTCGCTGGGAGGCTGGGACTTCATCCATGGCCTGGCTCAGGATGAGCGTCCGAATCTCCACCAAAAGAGCTGCTGTCCCAACTTGTGGAAGAGGAGGAGAGGCAGGATTAGGTAGACGGTACCCCGAGGATACTACTGACAGGATCCAGGGGTCAGCAAATTTCTGTTGCCAAAAGTGCACGTGAAGAACAAGCCTGCCCCCCACTGGCGACACGTGGACCTGAGTGGGTCTGTCAAGACTTTTTACCCTCGGAGGCAGAGGCGGAGGAGGGGGACTGGAAAAAGCCCTTGCCCCCCCCCCCCCGGCCCTCCTTTTGATGCTTGCGCCGACTAGGCGTCAGCGAGCGTTCCAGCTGTCTAGACCTCCGTTCCTGGAAGCCTCCAGATGAGTGACCCTTATCCGAGCGTTGCTGAGACAGAGTACGCTTTGGGCGTGGTCTTCGTCAGAATAAAGACTTAGCCGTCTGAGAGCTATTCTTCTTGTCCAGCTCTTCGTCTGTGCAGGAGTGAAAGAGGTCACTGCCCTCTAAGGGCAGGTATAGAATACGTTGCTGGACGTCTGGGTTGAACTTGGTTGCCCGGAGCCAGGCCATCCTCATGTCCAGAGGTATCAATGTGTGCCAGCGTGGACTCCATGATATCCTGGGCCATGAGCTTGGCCTCGGCTAGCCCCGCCTTGAAACGTGATTGGCTGTGGGTGGGGAGTTCCGGGAGGCATCCAGCAATTTCCCGCTATAATCTCGGGTTAGCGGCTGCCAGCATGGCGTCTGCGTTGGCCTGTCGCAGGTGCAAGGAAGCATTGGAATACAGCTTCTTACCGTATGCCTCCAAGGTTTTCTCCTCCTTGTCTAACAGCGCCATTGATGGCGAAGACGAGGACGACTGAGGCTTGGAGTACAGTGATGCCGCAGCGATCACCGAGGAGTGAGGCTGAGGATGGGAGGAGAGCAAGAGTGTATCCCCCCTCCATCTGCCTGCACTTGGCGTCCAGGCGACGGTTGAATGGCTGGACAGAGTGGGGTTTGAGACAACCCTTCTTGGCGAGGGAGACTACATAGGTTTGCAGTGGAATCCCAGTTCTGGCAGAAGGGCGCCTCATGAGGACTTCAGCGAAGACGCCCTCTGCCGGCTGTTCTACCTGGGGCTGGGGGAGGCCTCCATATCTGGAGACTTCATGAGGCCGAGGTACCTCTCAAAGGTCCTCACTGGCCGAACAAGAGGAGGAGGGCACTGACAGGGTAGCTAGAGGCAGCAGAGGCCGCTGCCAACCCTGTACATACAGATGCAAGGGAAAACTTTGCGCATAAGAAGGGTAGGCCGTAGGCCACGTACCTGGTTGATGCCAGTCCCACCTCAATACTCGTTCTTCACCAAAGTCCTGCCGAGGCGTCGAACGGGTGTCCTTTTCTGGCACGTTGGCCATTTTGTTGAGCTGCCTACCACGTGGCTGCAACGTGTTGCTCGGTTCGTTGGTGCGAGCTACTGGCAAGTCTCTTATGTGAGCGGCGTGCGACTTGCCCCGCGCTCCTTGGGCCCTTGCCCGGTAGGTGTATCCACCTTGACCCGGGAGTTGTTAGAGCTGCGTTTAGGTGCTCCCTTGGACGCGCTTCCGGTAACACGGCGTAGCCCCCCCGGCCATGATGCTGGTACAGGGCGGAGCCCCTCAGGCGCAAAGCCCGGTAATAGAGCCTAGTGGTCCCTCAACCTTGGAACCGGGAGGATCCGAGAACCCCTCAGCCCGAGGGCCGGTAGCTGTAACAGCCTTGGTGCGTGTGTTGGTATAAGGACCAGACCGGTCCCTCCCGCATAGGAGAGTCCCTGGGAATGAGTCCCCCTTGCGAGGTGCTGTTGAAAATACAGGCCCTACAGGCTTGGACTGATGTTTCACCAAACTTTTGAGATCCTCAGAAGGACACCACTGGAACAGCTCCCTCCACTTGGCTAGTCTGTTATTCAGCACTTTTGAGGACAGCAAACTGCATGCCGAAGAGGCTTGCCAACCGTGGTCTGGGCCAAGGCAACGTAGGCAGAGGGCGTGGAGGTCTGAAGTTGGGAAGGGCCCGTTGCAGGATGGGCACCTGCTGAACCCTGTCGAAGTCGACATGGGCCAGGGAGGAGCTGTGGCGTCTGAGAACCGAGTACCTATTGAAAAAAGACAAAAGAAGACGTATTAGAGGAAGAATCCACGCGTGGAATTACATGGCTGAAGCCAAACCCAGGAGCGCTTGTGAATTCGGCCCGTTCAAGTCAACACGGAAAAGGGGACTGAGGTGTGGCGTCAGAGAGCGAAGTCAGGACAGCATATGCTCCCAGGGCCGCACCTTTGTGTGCCTCTAAATTTAGAGGAGAAAAAGGTTCTGTCTAACATCCCTCGCGAGGGACTCCCATGCAGTATGGAAGAAAGGGTACAGGATGTAAGAGTACTGCGCTGCAATTTAAAATGTTGATTGTGTTGTTTTGGTACAAATTATATAAATGGGGGATACTTAAGGCCAGCCTCAACATGATTTTGCAACTGTATAGCTACACAAAAGTTAAAATAGGACATGTTTATCCAGCAATTTCATACCAACAGTGATTTAAAACAAGAATGGGTCCTTGCAACACTACTCTACAATATGTATACAGCCAAAATGCCGGAAACTATACATGCCATTAAATTCCAGCCTACATTTGCAATTATAAATATCCCATGAATGAGATACACAGATATTGTATTGATAGATCAGGCCCCAATTGCCTTGAAAATATCTTTTGCAGCCGTCATGCAGTACTCTTAGAAATGATCTAAAGCGCACATTGAGAAGATTAAAATTATGTATTTTGGAACAAAGGTGTAATCATATTAAACGATGGCAATTGGAAACTATATTGGGAAAGTGGAAACTTATCTACCTGAGCATTCTGTTTTGTTGTGGCAAAAATGAGAAAAACATAAGGGAAATAATGTTAAAAAGTCAAGCCTAAATTAGCACCAATAAAAGGAGTTCCTGAGAAAATAGGTTGGTATAGCATGAAAGGTTTGCTCACAGTGTATAAACAAACTTTAGTTCCTACTGTAGTATATGGTTCAGAAGCTACTCTATAAACAATACACATGGCTAAATAAACTAGAAGGTAAACCTTGGCGAACTATCCCAGGATTACCTCCTCCTATACAATGTATTGGGCTGGAGTTGGGGTTACTATCATTGCCCACTGTCTTAGCACTGCTGAGGGGAAGTTCATATTTACAAATGTGTACAACTTATGATGACTTAGACTTAATATTGAGTAAGCTAGTTAGAAAAGGATAGGCAGGCTCTAAAGGAAAGAAGCATTTTTTATTAGAAATGGATGGAAAGTTGATTGTAAATTGCTGCATGTGGTACTGAAGGAACTAAAAAAAGTTAAGGAATTAGACTCCTTAAATAACAAGCAAAATCTTATTGACACAATGTGTCTCAACCCTTTCCTTTGCTATAACCACAGGAGGTAATTTACTTAAATTGCCTTCCCCTAAATATTGTTTATATTTTGTGTGTTGCATATTAAATTGTTACCTGCCCTGACTGGGCCTAGATCGAGCCACCTACAAATGAAACGCACAGTACATTTTGGGGGAAATGTGGACACAACTATGAAATGCTGACAAATCCATTCTGGTTGCGCTGTTTAGCAGGAAGGCTACCTTCATTTACTATCACCTTAATTAAATTATGGACAGGTATAGTAACTGATTGATAAAGGAAGGGAGCCTTTTAAATTTATGGCAAATAGTTTTTTGGGTAAGGTTTATTCATTTCTGTTTTATATCAGTGGAAGTAAAGAATTATATTTGTCATATGTATTTTTTTAATGTTGGACTAATGTAAGATTATGGAAAGTTTGCGATATCCATCACACCAAACACTTCTTGAAATAGTTACTTCCAGTGCATCAGCCAGAAGTTGTGCATGTTTTATATTTTAATTAAATTAGATGTAGAACTTTCATTCCATAATAAAATTAGTGTAGCGTTATATTTTGTACAAATTAGTTAGTTTAGCATGCTATGCCTTCTACCTAACTTGACTTGTTAAAACGATGCCTAGAATAAGTAATATATCTTGACTAAATGATGGCATTTCCCTTCTTCGGTCTTCCAACATCAACCCCATATCAAGTGGGTGAATAAACATGACACAGAGTGGCATATTCCACATGGGATGAAGTGCATCTGGCGGCATTTCCTTAATCAGTTTTAGTTAGTTTGTTAAAAGGTCTCCTATAAACCATACATCCCGACCTTTCGATATTCACTCGCTCATTCAGTTGTTGACAAGCATGTATAGAGTTCATGAATTTCTTTTTTTTCCTTGTCCGTCTTTAATGTTACCCATTAAAATTCTACCTTTGCAAAGGATATCTATACAAAGTATTTTCTGCTTGTAGAGTGCTTTTTTTGTCCATTTGAGCCTTGTCTTTGTTCTCCTACCAGCCTTTACAGATTTCCCCCCCCCCCTTCCTTTTTTATAAATAATCAGACCTGGTGTATTGGGGAACTGTAGAAATGGCATAAAGGATTGCATATTGTTCATGGACATACACTGTAGATTAGCCAGAGGTGCTGCAGGTAAGGAATGAGGGAAACTGTTAGAGCTGTAGGCTGGTCTGGCTACTGTAATAGCAGTTAGAGCTGAACAGAGGTTGTGAGATGCACTGGCTGCTGAGCAGTATCAGTTCTAATTTTTCGGTGCGAGTTGTGCTAAAAGAGCAGAGTGGGATTTACATAAAGCAAAACTACAGAGGTGGAATGATATAGTACATGGTGGTAGGTTACTGGAATACAAAAGGCAGGTGCAAAAGAACGCAGATGAAGGACACTGGGGAAGATGTATGCATGATATCACTTACAGGCCCCAAACCACATCGACGGGGCAACTGAAAGGGTGTTGCAAACCAGGGGACGGCAAAATGGAGCTGTGACGTAGAACCCCGTATTATTAGCACCCAGCAATATTTCCTGAGTGCCAACGTCATGAAAAAGCTTTGGACTCTTGCTCCAGAAGAACAAGTTACTTCTTACCTGGTAAAGTTTTTTCGATGGGATGTTCCTCCGACGTATTAATTATCTTTGATAATTCGTCTACAGCTTTTTGTTTTTTGAAAATGTTTTCAGCATACGGCACTGTGCATCAACGTCCGTCGAGTTGGTGTCCCTCGACAGCCACCGTATCGGCGCCGACGTCACCATGCCCATAAATAGCCACGCGCAGCGTCCGTTGCTCAGTTCCGTTTTGTAGCATAAAATGAGTCATGCCTGAATTGGTTATTGACCTTGAAGGAGTGTAAACTGCACCCACAAGGGAAGTATTACTGCGGGGATGGATGGGAGGGGCGATAAGGAATACGTCGGAGGAACATCCCATCGAAAGAACGTAACCAGGTAAGAAGTAACTTGTTCTTCGAAGGGATTGTGTCCTCCGACGTATTCCTTATCTTTGATAGACTCCCATAGCAGTGTTGTGTAATTGGAGGTGGGAGTAAAAACACAATGTTTCCTTTTAGGAATGAACAGAATGCTTTGCCAAACCTAGTCTCTTGACTAGAGGAGGAATCCAGGTTGTAAAATCTTGTGAAGGTATGTGCGGACGACCATGTGGCAGCCGCACATATATCTCGAACCGGAACCCCTCTTTGGAGGGCCGAAGAGGCTGCAATACCCCTGGTTGAAGGAGTACTAAGATTTTGAGGAGGCTCTTTCCCTGCTAGTTTGTAACATTCCAGAATGGCCAAAATAATCCATCTGGAAATGGTCTGTTTTGTTATCGGTAGTCCCAATTTGTGCCCTGAGTAACCTACGAACAGTTGGTCTACTTGCCAAATCCTAGCAAGTCTGCTGATGTAAAAGCTTAAAGCCCGCCTTGGGTCCAACCTGTGTAGCCTTTCTTCCTCTTTCCCCGGATGGGGAGGAGTATAGAATGAAGGTAATGTAATTTTCTGGGTGATGTGGAATTCAGAAACCACCTTTGGGAGGAAATTAGGCTTCACCTTTAGGACAACTTTGTCTTTATGAAAAATTGTATGAGGGGGTTTACAACAGAGCTTGTAACTCGCTCACCCTCCCAGCAGATGTTAGTGCCACTAAGACAGTTTTAAGGGTGAGAAATCTTAGCGAACAAGAGTGGAGTGGCTCGAAAGGAGTACCCATCAGGAAATTTAAGACTAAATTTAAGTCCCATAAGGGAACTTGGAATGGTCTTGGAGGATAGACATTAGTTAATCCCTTTAGAAATTGTACTACTAAGGGTAATTTGAAATACGATGGCTCTTCTGCAGTGCGTTTGAAGATCGATAGCGCTGCGAGATAGCCCTTGATAGTGCCAACTTGAAGGCCTGAATTTGCCAAATAGAGTAGAAAGGATAACACCGTTGGTGTACCTATTGAAAAGGGGTCGATATCCTCTTCTCTACACCAGCTGCAAAATTTGTTCCAACGGCAGCGGTATAAAGACTTTGTTGCTGGCCTTCTGGCCGAAAGCAACACCTCCATCACGTCATCAGGGAGGTCCCAATCCTTGTATCTCAACCTTTCAGAAGCCAAGCGTGAAGGTTGAGGGTTCTGATGTCTGGATGGAGAACCTGACCTCCCTTCTCTGAGAGAAGATTCTCCTTGAGTGGAAGGCGAATTGGAGGGCAGATGGACCTGTCCAGAAGGTCCAGGTACCACGTTCTCCTGCCCCAGTCTGGGGCAATTAGGATCATGGTCCTCCGGAATCTTCTCAACCTCCTGATCATTTGAGGAATGACAGGGACTGGTGGAAACGTGTACAGGAGTGGAAACTCCCAGTCCACTACGAACGCGTCCCCTAGAGCTCCTCTCGGGGGAAATTCACTTGAACAAAACAGGTCGCACTTCCTGTTGGTACTGGTGGCGAACAGATCCACTTGAGGGGTTTCCCAAAGGGCGAAGATCTCCTGAAGGACTTCCTGAGCTAGTTCCCACTCGTGGGAGAATGTGCCATGCCTGCTCAGAGTGGTCCGCTGTCAAGTTCTTCTCTCCGGCTAGGTGAACTGCCGATAGAGCGATTCCTTCTCGAATTGCCCAAAACCAGCATTGCCTCTCTCTGCACAGTGGCAGTGATCCCACGCCTCCTCTTTTGTTGAGGTAGTGCATGGCCACTGTGTTGTCCATCATCAGGACATTTTTTCCCTGTACTGATGGTAGGAAAGCTTTCAGCGCTAGTCTGATCGCTCTCAGCTCCAATAGGTTGATGTGTAGTCTGGACTCCGATGGAGACCAACGACCGCTGATGGTCAGGTCGTTGGCATGGGCTCCCCACCCCGTGAGTGAGGCGTCCGTGACTACTGTTATCTCCGGCCATGGTTGCCAAAACAGTTCTCCTTTCAAAATGTTCTCTCGATAAGCCCACCATTGAAGGTCTTGGGCTACCTTGTCCGGAATCCGAAGGAGATCTGTCCTTTTTCCTGAGAACTGCGACCACTGGGTTCTTAGTGCCCACTGGAGAGATCTCATTCTCAGGCGAGCCTCTGGGACAAGGGAGATGCAGGATGCCATGAGGCCTAGCAACCTCAAAAAGTCAAAGGCTGGGAGATGTTGGGCATTTTGAAACTTGGTGACCATCTGCAGAATATCTTGAGCCCTCACCTCTGGTGGCGAGGCTTTTCCCAGAGAAGTGTCCAGGACCACTCCGATTAACTGGAGCCTCTGTGATGGTATAATCTGTGACTTCTTTAAATTGAGGGAGAAGCCCAGTTTGTGAAGGAAGTGGCAGACATAATCTAGCTGGATCTGAGCGTGTTCCGAAGATACAGCCCTGATCAGCCAATCGTCCAGGTAGGGGTAGACGTGAATCCGTCCCTTCCTTAGACTTGCCGCCACTACCGACATTAAGACCCTCGGCCGGAGGTCAGCCCAAATGGCAGAACTCGAAATTGATGAGCCGCCAATTGCGAACCTCAGGTATTTCCTGTGTTTGAGATGGATTGGCACATGGAAATAAGCATCCTGGAGGACCAGAGATACCAGTCAGTCCTGGAGCTGGAGGGCCTCAAGGATCTGAGAGAGAGTTACGATCTTGAACTTGTCCTTCCTGAGGAACTTGTTCAATTCTCGTAAGTCCAAGATAGGTCTCAGTGCATCGTCTTTCTTCGGGATGAGAAAGTAGGGGGGAGTACCAGCCCTTGTTCCTCTCCGCTACAGGTACCGGTTCTATGGCATATTTCTCTAGCAGGTCTACAATTTCCTGCAAGAGGAGCGGATCTGGAACTTTCAGAGAGCTGTTCCCCGGTGGATGACTGAGGGATGCGTAGAAAAGGCAGGCAGTAACCTTGGGAAACTCTCTACAATGCCCAAGCATCTGACGTAATAGCCTCTCATTCCGTCAGATGTTGAGTTAACCTGCCCAGGTACCTGCTGCTGCTGCAGCTTTTGTATTTTTAACCCGTCCACCTGGGGTGAATTTTTTCTGACCCCTTTGAACCGGCTGTCCTCTGCCTCTTCCGAATGCGGAATAGAAGCGAAAGGACTTACCTCTCCAAGAGGTTCCTGAGGGGCGATATGGTGTCTGACGGATTGCAGCTCCCAGGGATTTTGCTGCTGCCTTTGATGTTTGAAGCTTTTGCACATCTGGAGCAAAACCAGACTTTCACAACCAAGCAAATCTCCGGGTTGTTGTACTTGCCGCCATGGCCCTGCTGATGCGGTCAGCAGAATCGATGCAAGTCTGAAAGGATTCGCACATTCCGTCCTTACCATCCTTACTGATGTTGAGAAACGCTTCCCTTTAGTCTCCCTCCGGGAGGCAGTCAGCCGTTGATTAAGCACACTCCCAAAGTGTGTGGCTGAACCTTGCGAGCGTACAAGTAGCATTGATGGATTTCAACGCCATGCTACATGCAGAAAATACTTTTTTGGCCATAGAATCATATCTCTTGTCATCCCTGTCCTGTGGAACAGTAGGGTAAGCTGATTTACTACCTGATGAAGTTGCTGCATGAACAACCAGACTCTCCGGAGTTGGGTGTTTGGATAAATATTCAGGGTCAGCAGTAGACACCCTATACTTGGCTGATAATTTTTCGTTAACCGCCGGGATAATCTCAAGGGTTTCCCAGTTTGCCAATATTTTCCTTTGTAATGCCGCATGAAATGGCACCACAGGATCCTCCTGTGGACCTTTAACCAACATGTCTGAGGTTGTCTTGCTGAAAAGCAGGTGAAGGTGTAGACCACCCCATAAACTCTATTATCCTTGCCATCAAGGTTCTATACAGGGTTTCAGTATGTTCCCCTGGGTCTGGTTTGGCAAATTCCACTTCTGGGGAAGTTTACAACCCACTTGCTTCATGCAAAGATTCTTGGAGGTCCTTAAACCTACCTTCCTCAGAGGCAAATTCCTCTGGTATAGGAGTTGCAGATCCCTGCAACTCAAAAGGTCTCTCCTGATCCGAATTCTCCCCTTCCTCATAAATAGATGCTAAGGCTCTGGAATGATCAGATCTTGGAAATGGTATAAATCCAATTTCCAGAGCAGAAGGGGCCAAATTCGTCATAATTGGCTGAGAAAACATCGACTTTGTCGACGCGGACGTTAAAGGCTTCGAAGCCATCGAAAAAGGCGTCGAGAAAGTTGGTAGAGGCCTCGAGGAACTCTAGAGTATCGGAATTCTACTCGAGGTTGTCGACAACATTCTCGTGATCGAGGCTCTGGGTATGGCCACTAGCTGTGAGGTGGCCGTGGGTTTGTCCTTTCTCAGTGTCTAAGACGGCGTCGAATCGACTGACCTGTGCGTCGGAGAACCCTTCGATAATGGCGTCGAAGACGCAGATCTATGCGTCGAAGGGATCTTCGACGATGGCGTCTAAGACGCGACCTTGCCTTTACTCGAGGGTTTGTGATGCCCTCGAGTAGCTTCTTTCGCCGGGTGCTGCGACTGGCGGCGTTTTGATCTTTCGGGTCTTTCACCCTCAGCAGTCTTCAAGGGGGTCGAGGCCGCTTTGAAGACGCTAAGCATCTTTTTCCTGAATTCCTCCCACTCAGCCTGAGAGTTATGTTTTGTGGGGCAGGAGACCCTTTTCGGGGAAACGGAAGAAGACGTCGAGGAAAGGGGATCTTCGAACGTCTTTTTTGAATGCTTAGATCTCGAAGAGTGATGGGAACTACTTCGAGATCTAGAACGAGAATGTCTTTTGTGATGGCGAGGAGACGAATGTCTCGACTCTGCCGAGGAAACTTTTGAAGAAGTTTTAACTGCCTTACCTCTCTCGAATTTCCCCTTACGCTCCTTCAAGGCTTCCGCCGTCATGAACATGCAGTCCTCGCACTCCGAACAACGGTGCTCGACTCCCAGGCACCACAAACAGATCCTGTGAGGATCCGTCAACGACATTTTCTTTCCACAGTCTCGACATTTTTTGAAGCCAGACCGTGGAGTCGTCGGTTCGGATGAGGAAGACATTGAGTAGGAGTCGGTATTCACGAGGAATAATGAAGTATATTTGACTGAAGAACTGAGCAACGATATTCCGAGGCCCCACAAAGCGCGGAAAAACGGAACTGAGCAACGGACACTGCGCGTGGCTATTTATGGGCACGGTGACGTCGTTGTCGATACGGTGGCTGTCGAGGGACTCCAACTCGACGGACTTCGATGCGCAGCGCCCTCTGCTGAAAAAGATTTCCGAGGCCAGCAAGCTGGAGACGAATCATCAAAGATAAGGAATATGTCGGAGGACACAATCCCTTCGAAAGAATACTGCTAGAAAAGCAAGTGGGGCTCCAGCATTCAAACGTGCGGATTGAGGAATACTAGAAGAGCCGAGGGGGGATCCAGCTGAGGCAGTGTCCAAATTAAAATGGTGCTGTCGGTTCATACAGCAGTGCATTGAAGGAGATGTGGGAATATCAGCATTTAAAACTGTTCACCTCACCAACGTGATCCAAGATGATCAAAACAGTACTTTGTGGCTTGTGGTCTGGTGCACAGAACACAAAGCTTCACAAATTGGTCTGGCTTGCTTTAACTGATGTCAAGTCCAAGACAGGTCAGAGCGAGGAGAACCTAAGAATCAGTATGGATTTCTAGAGTTGGACAGGTGGGGGTACCTCAGGTTCGAAGATGGCACCACTGTACACTGGGTTGGCGGTGGTTCTTCTTTTCCTCTCTTGCCGTTTGCTCTGGATTTCTGGGGAAAAAGAAAGTGAATGAAATCAAGCGCTAGCTTAATAAGCTTTTATACTTACATCCATCATGGCAAAATAACAGATAGGTAAACATTTGACGCTGCTCTAATTAAATGACATTTCAAAGAAGATTTACAATTGATTGACAAATTGCGGACTTCAAACTATTCACAGATGCAGTAAGTGGAGGAATCTTGGCCAGGAGGAAGGGTGTGAGGGTAGATAAAGAAACTTTAAATGGACAGTGATGCAAGTCCAGCCTTTCTATCCCTTAACTTGCTTTCGCCTGGGAATCCACTGTATCGCAGTGCCAACTGAAATTTACGTTTAATGCCTCAACAAGCACCTAAAACTATTTGAAACAAAGAAAACCTGACACTAAAAAGGGGCCTGCCAGCTTAGCCTGGAGGAGAGCTGGAAGTGCGTTTTAAAAAACGATTGCTAATTAATCACTAGATCACCCACTCTTTTCTGTTATCCTTGCTTTTATAAAGATAGGACAGGCAACTTGGCACAATTGCAAAAAGTTCTCTAGGTGACTTATGGAACAGCCGTGAGAAGGCACTACCTATTTTATACCCTGCACCCGTCAGTTGAAAATGGAGCTGCAGATTGGGGGGCAGGGCGGCAAGTGAAAGCATATTGAATAGCAGTGGCTGCATTAACTGGACAGAGGAAAAGCATATAGAGGAAAGGGCCTAGACACTAGGAGTACAGCAGTAACTAACTTTTATATAATCCTATGACCCGTCCCCTTTCCTCCACACTTGTTGGACATTAACACTGCAAACATTATCATGGATTTGACCTTCCATTGAACCAAAAAGGTTTTGAAACACTGCATGACCAAATTAGGTACCAGCTTGAAAACTAGAAATCATAGATTAGAAAGCAGAATGCAGAAGCAGCAAAATGCTTCAATCAGATTTTGCCTCTTGAAAGGTCTTTTGGAGCACCAAATGTCCTTGGGTATAGTTCAAAAGAAATCTCAGGGCACTGAAGGCATCTAGGTTGTGCTTGGCTGTTACTTTTGTAAATCTTCACAATACTTCCTGAGATCCCACGCTGTTACTGGACTTTTCATTAACTTTTATGATGAGTTGTTTTCAATCTAATTGCCCTTTGGCATTCATTTATGATTTAGGGGGACTGAGTCACCTTTAAGGGTTATCAAAAAAGATTTCCCATGTGGGTACCCGACACTTATTAACTTTGCCCTAATTAAGGACTCAAGTGAGTAGGCCGCTAAAAACATTGTTCTTTCAAGTCATTTAAAAAAATAAAAACACAGGGTACAATTAATTCCACACAAAAACAAAACATGCATGATTTATTTAAACACACTTCTCTGTCTATTGCCATTCTACATCATGTGCGATTTATAAATCTTTGATCTGTAATTTATTTATTTACTTGAATTTTTGTTCAGCGGTTTTATAACGCATGAACAAAGATAGTTGCTTAACATGCTCAAACATGAAACGGAAATAAAAAAAATGTTACCTGTACGCCTTCCTTCAACACATTTACATTTATTACACGGGATATCGCCTAACGTCCTAACTCATGCACCCAGACAAACTAAAACAAGCTTTGCAGTACTAAGCTATAGGACCCTTACTACCAATATTTTTCACACTTTTAATAAATATCATACCATGTGTTATGTATCTCGGAAGGGGTCTTGCTTTAGCAGCATCAGTGGTTTCAGTTGTTTACTAGGAGAGAGGAGTGCGTAGCTCGTCCGGTATTCCAGCTGACACTTGCACTAGGATGGGACTTGAGAGGAGGATGGACAAAGACAACGATGAGATTGCATTTTGTTCTCCTGGTGAACAGTGGGTGGGTGCTGGAGCATAGCGGATTGAGGGGTCATTGCAGGGGATCGATGCCAGGATGTGCAATCAGATCAGATTTTGGCCTTGAAGGAGGCCTCACCCTGCCTCATAATTGCCCTCTTCAAAGTGTGCATGAAGCTCAGAGCGCTCCAGTCTTTGGCAGTAGGTTTTGTGTTGCTCAGAGTGCCGGCATTCAAGTATCAAGTGTGTATTGTCATTTTTATTCCCATTAGCTTTTTCCCTTCCGGCATTTGGCATGGTCGCACTTGCACGGTCTGAATGACACGAGGCCTAGTGTGATCTTTGTCTTGTCCTCCCCCCATCCTCCCTCCCTTGACTGGTCGTGGCTAGAAACACTTGTGTACAAGCGCGTTATAAATGATTTATCATATCATACACCTTTGTATGCCCTATTACAATGCAAGTGGACTCCGAGCCATTAGCAGGTGTTACCTTCTAAACCAGAGTTAGCTCTATGAGAGGCTGTGAAATATCTGTCACTTTGTGGCAGGGACTGATCAGTGATCTTCTTGGGAGCCTAACCAATATCATATATATACTATATAATAAAAGGCCAGATATATGTTCGTCCGAATCCGTTCTGCCCGCTTTGCCAGTTATCACAGATAGAAGGAGCTGTTGCCTTACGCGTACAACAATAAGACTTAAAGTTCATCTTCCAGGTGAACAAAATGTGTATTTCAACAATAACCTACAATTAGCTGCAAAAAAGGACAAGACAGGGATACCACTTTAATAGCACACTTCAAGTTGCATATACTATGAAAATATATACATATAAAAAAAAATGTGATTACCCCCTTAAGTGCTAAAGATGAGGTATCTCGTCCTCAGCACTACGTTTGCAGTGCGGAGGACGAGATACCTCATCCTTTTTAGCACTTAGCTTTGGGGGTAGGCGGGAAATCACCCGCCCTGTTGCAGCTTGCATCTCCCCGACCCCCAGGGAGTGAAGGAGAGGACTTCCCCTTCCATGCCTTGATGTCGGGGGCTGGCTGTGATGACATCGGCACACGCTACGTGTGCCGTCATCAGGAAATTATACTGAAATAAAATATATCATGCAAATATGAAAAATTGCCTTCATGGTGATTCAGGTTCTCTTAGTCCAGGCTTTCCCTCCTTCACAACTGGTTGGGACCGCCTGCATCTGCAGGAGGGCTGAAAAAGCTGGCTGTAAAAGATAGCTGTCACTTTAAGAGCTTTGGAAGGGGTAAGGCCTCTGTGCGTCAGCCCACACCTTACCCCTGCATCACGAACATTCCACGCCCAGGTTCTGTGGTTACGCAGATGGCGGTAAAATTTAAGTATACACGTATTTGTAGGGGATGGCTGGGTGGGTGTTGTGAAGGAGGGAGAGCCTGGACTAAGAGAACATGAATCACCATGAAGGTAATTTTTCATTTCTCTGTCGACCTGGCTCTCCCTCCTTCCCAACTGGTTGGGACCAGACTATAAAGCCTTTGAATAAGCAAGGGTGGAGGAGACAACATGTACAGGATTCAGGCAAACAAGTTGCGGAGAACCTCTTAGCCGAATTTTGCATAATTTCTAGATGTATCCATTGTATAGCGCTTGAAAAAGGGAAGTGGGTAGCCCAGATAGCTGCTTTACAGATGCCTGAAATGGGAACATGCCTGGTAAAGGCTACAGATGCTGCCTTGGCTCTAGTAGAATGATCCCGAAGTCTCTGTGCAGTCGCGAGCCCTTTCATGCCGTAAGCCTTGGAGGTACAGGAGACAACCCATCTAGCAATTGAAGCTTTAGCTGCCTTATTGCTAGGAGAAGGTCCACCGTAACGAAGAGCTGGTCTGCCTTTCTGAATGGTTTGGTCCTTTCTAGATAGAATTTTAAAGTTCTTATAACATCTAATGTTTCTTCGGCCGCAGAAGCGCGTGGTCTAGGAAGAAAAAAACGGGAAGACATTCCCCAGTTTAAATGAAATCCAGAGACAACCTTGGGTAGAAAGGAGGGGACCGTATGTAGGACATCTTTGTCCTAAGGAACACAATATATGGCTCCTTTGAGGAGAGAGCCTGGAGCTCTCCAATCCTTGTAGCGGAAGTAATGGCTACTAAGAATACTGTTTTCCAAGTTAGAAATTCTAATTCACATGAGGCCATAGGCTCGAATGTTTTTTGCATTAGGGCTGCTAAAACCACATTGAGATCCCACTGAAGTGAAGGTTCACAAATAGGGGGATGTAAACGTAAAAGGCCTTCTAAGTGCCTTTTAATGGCTTCATCGTAAAGAGAGAAAGACGTGCGTTCTCTATTCAAGTAAGCACTAATAGCTGATGAGTAGTATTTGCACTTGTCAACTTTGACACCAGTGGAAACTAAATAAGACATGAAGGACATGACATCATCATTAGAGGCCTTTAGAGGGTTATGGTTTTGGTCCAAGGCCCAGTGACAGAAACGTAACCATTTGCTATGGTATTGCTTCTTAGTAGAAGCTTTTCTGGAAGCTGCCATAATGGCTAAGTTTTGCTCTGACAAATGTAAGGGGGAAAAGGCTAGCTTTTCAGGAATCAAGCCTTCAAGTTGTGCAATTGAGGGGAGAGGGGAAGAACCTGCCCTTTCTGTTGAGTCAAAAGATCTCTTGATGGTGGAAGATCCAGTAGAGAAGTCCCTGCTAGCTCCAGAAGGTCTGGAAACCAGATCTGGCAAGGCCAGAACGGGGCTATTAGGATCATTGTCAGATTCTGTGACATTTTGAATTTGATATGATATATGTTATTTATAATGCGCTTAATACCCTGAGTTTTCTAAGCGCAGACCCGGGGATCGAAACTGCGTTGCTCCGTGTCGTCTTACTTCCAAGGCGAGCACGTTGCCCCTGAGCCTTGATGCAAACTCGGGACAGACATTGTGCTGGTTGGCAAAGAGGTCTACTGACGGATGGGGCCCCACTTCTGAAATATGTGTGCTACTGACTGTTACAGCTCCCACTCGTGAGGAGCAGACTGTAACCTGCTTAGTTTGTCTGCAAGGACATTCTTCTTTCCCTCCAGATGGGACGCCAACAAGGAAATGCGATTTTGAATTGCCCAATACCAAAACCTTTTCTGCTAGGAGACACGGGGGAAGGGAGCGAGTACCCCGTTGTTTGTTGATATAAAACATTGCAGTGGTATAGTCCGTTAGAATTTACCACAGTGAGGGAAGAAATGATTTCAGAGCGAAAACTATGGCTCTTAGGAAAAGGAGGACCACATAAATGTCCTGGAACTGAGTGGCCCAAAGACTGAGCTGTTAAATGGGCTCCTCAACCGTACTCTGAAGAGTCTGTTATGAGTATTTGGTGAGGAGGGGGTTGAAAAGGAAAACCAAACAGTTTCTCTGGGGAGTTCCACCTGAGTAGAGACTCCTGAACTGGTTTTGGAAGTTGGATTTTCATTTCTTTGGAATCCGAGAACTGGTTCCAGTTGTGAGCAAGATGCCACTGGACCATTCTCTTATGGAGCCTTGCAAATGGAACTATGTTTATGCAAGAGGCCATAAGGCCCAAGAGCCTTTGAAACCCCCAAGCTGTTAGGATCTGGTGGGTATTTAACTTTATGATGGTTTGTTGAATAGGTTCCACCGTTTCCAGGGGTGGAAAGGCTCTGTGTATAGTAGTAGCCATAACTGCTCTTTGGAATTGGATCATTTGCGAAGGATTTAGCTGGGATCTTGTCACATGTATGGAAACCCCCAGGTTGAACAGAATATGGCATGTTACTTGCAACTTCTGAAGCAATTCCTCTGGAGCCTGAGCCTTGAGAAACCAGTCGTCTAGGTAGGGGAATAGATTGGTGGTCTGTAACCGAAAGTAGGCTGCCACTGACCCCAGAACTTTTGTGAAAACCCTAGGAGCAGAATTTAGTCCGAAGGGAAGACATGTGAAATGATAATGAGACTTTCCAATTGTGAATCTCAGAAACTGATGGTGTTTGTAGATCGGGATGTGAAAATACACATCCTGTAGATCCACAGATGCCATCCAATCGTTTAGATGGAGAAGCCAGAATCTGAGGAATCGTCACCATGTGGAAGGTTTCAATTGACAGAAATTGGTTGAGGTCTGAAAAGTCCAGAATCGAATGGATCCCGCCTGATTTCTTTTGGATAAGGAAGTACCGAGAGTAAAATCTCTGACCTACTTCTCTTGAGGAACCAACTATCACTCCTAAGACAAGGAGTTTTTGGATCTCTTCCAGGAGCTCCAGGGATGATTTTTTGAGCTTTGGAGGAGAGGAAGGTGGAATAGCCCGAAGAGAAAGGCGGTAACCATGCTGAATGATATTCAGAACCCATTCCTCTTCTGTAATGGTTTTCCAAAAAGGGAAGAAGTTGGAATGCTTTCCTGATACTGGGGATGTATGCTCCTTGATGATAGTTGGAGCGGAAGGTATGTACATGCCCGGAAGGCTGTCAGACAGACTTCTTTTGCTCTTGAGCAGAAATCGAGGAAGGGGGAGGTCCTGACTTAGACTTGTGTCTATGGCTTCTCTTTTTAGAAGAGTAGTAAGATTTATCAGAAGAGGCGGAACCACTGTTACCTTGTGGGCGTGGTTTAAATGATTTAAAATGTTGGTGATATGACTGTTTCACCGAAATTGAGCTGCTGCGACACTGGCCTTACATTTCTGTAGGACCTCGTCTGTGGAAGGATCAAACGGTGTTTGCCATTGAATGGAAGGTATAGCACTTTCTCCTGATAATCTTGGTGAGGGTCTAACCTCTCTCTCCCTGGCTGTTCAACCAATACCTGGCACTTCTTGCCCACTGCATTGCCACTCTCTGCCCCAACTTTCAGTGCTATGCGGATAACAACTCATTTCAGGCTCCCTCCTGCCACTTCTCCTCCTCTCATCTCTGTCTGCTATTCAGGAGTGGTGTGCCACCAATGATCTCTGCCTTAATGCCAGTAAGACTGAAATTCTACTCATTGGCACACCTGCTCCCTCCTTTCCTGTTGCTCTTTCGCCGGCCTCTCTTGGCCCTCTTCCTGCTCCCACCTGTCAGGCCAAAAACCTTGGGGTAATCATCGACTCTACACTCTCCTTCTCTCCTCACATCTCCGACGTCTCTAATAAGTCACACTACCAGCTGCACCTCCTCAGAGGTATTCTTCCTTTCCCCTCATTCCCCCAGAAGCTCACTGTCTCCAGAGCTCTGGTTCTCTCTAGGCTAGACTACTGCAACAGCCTCTTTCTAAATCTGTCTGCCTCTACTCTCCGCCCTCTGAAACTAATCCAGAACAGGAGTGCAAGACTTGTCCTTGGCCTCAAGCAAGGAATCATATCTCTCCAGGACTGAAATCTCTGCACTGGCTCCCAGTGGCTGCGAAGATTAAGTTCAAAACCATCTGCATTGTCCACAAGGTCTTCTGGGGCTTGGAGCCTCAATACCTTCAACTCGCTCTTCCTAAATATCTTCCTTCTTGAGCTCTTCGCTCATCCGCCTCCAACTCCCTTAGGGTCAGTCGCTTCTCCAAGCAACAAGTTGGTTGTAGATCCCTTTCTTCGAATGGGGCCTCCCTCTGGAACAGCCTCCCTGAAACTTGAGGAGAACCATCTCCGGAAGCACCTCAAAACCTTCCTCTTTGCTTCTGCTCTCTATCCTCCTCTCCCCTGCTGAACTCCTGTCTGAAACTGAAACTTCACTGGTCACCTGGCCACCCTCTGATCTTGGGCCCAGGTCTTCTCCCCCGCCATTTGCACCCCTGCACTGCCTCCCTAGCAACTCACGCACTTGGGGACCGTATTCTGTATCCCTACAGTCCACCACCAGCACCTGATGTCTGCACTTAAAATTGCCACCAGCTGGCCGCACTTTTTGCTTGAACGCTTTTATTTATTCTTTTACATTTTTTACTGTTGATCCCATGTACTGCACTGCCCCCCCCCCTTTCCAGCCTGCACTTTTGCCCTACACCTTTCCCCTGCACTTGCGCGATCTCAATGTCACCTGGCATAGTAAGATCCTTGTCTCGGTCTTCCCTCTGTTCCCCCTCCCTTGCCTCGTTGCGCCTTGAAACACGTGTGTATAGGCGCATTATAAATGCCATATCATATCAAAAGGCAGAAAAATATGCGTGCCAACGCATGCAGACTACACTAGTGACTGCCCTTGCTGTTTTGTCAGTGAGATATTTGACCACTTGAAGCTGTTGCTTAGCAGCTTCTCTACCCTCAGAAATCCAGAAGGAAAATTTGTCCACAGCCTCCTGAGGGAGCATGACAGGGCAGCGTTCAAGATTCTCCCAATTAAGGATATTAAATCCCTCCAAAACTGTAGCAGTGTTAACAAGACTTAGTTGTAAGGTAGAGTTGGTGTAAGACTTCTTACCTTGGGCCTCCCATGCTTTCGTGTTTTTGTCTAGCACTGAAGCTGGAGAAGGGCCTTTACCATTTGTGCCAAGGGCAGCTGAGACTACTGCTGATTGAGCTGGAAAACTGCCCAGGAGTATGAAAAGGTTCCTCTTTAGGCACCTTGTATTTGTTGTGTAGGGCCTTGGAGATATGTGGATCGGAATGAGGATTTCCTCAACAAACTAAAGCGGACAATTCCATGGGAAGTGGAACTTTTGACTGCTGAGAAGGCAGTTTCCCAAAAACAACAGCTGTTTCAGGTTAATCCTGTGGAAGGATTTCTAGTGCCTGAATGGCATTAGTCACAATGTCATGGAACACCTTAGATGGTGAATAAGTGGTATCATCATTTGAATCAGTTTTGGATTTGTCAGGTAAAGGGGAATCGGAGTGAACAGAGTTAAACCCACAGGCGCAGGCCTCTATGCATGTACCCTTGCCTGTTCAGTTTGCCGAGGCAATAAGGGGTTTTCCCGGTACCGTTTTTATTTTGTCTGGAGTAAATGACTCTTCCGGTTCTGGGTGGGTCTTCCGAGACCCTTTCCCACCTAAAGGTACTAAAACTTTCCCACCAGGAGGTAACAGTGCTTTCCCACGCAGAGGTACTTTCAGATAAATAGGCCGGGGGTTTCCCCCTGAACGGTCCCGTGAAGACTCCAGAACTGAGGAGGTAGTCTTCCCCTGGGTACCGATGGGCAGTGCCGAAACGAATACCTCACCTGAAGACACAGTCCCCCTCTTACCGATGTCAGCCTCCCTCCTGTTCTGAATGAAGTCTTTCGTCGTCTCCGGGTACCGGTCCGCGCTGTGACATGGAGAGAAGACGAGTCCACAGAGACCTTGGGTAAATTCCACAGCAAAAGACACAGGGACTCACCGGGTGGTTTACACCCAAACAGTGGACACAGGCATGGTGGGGATCGGCCGCAGAGAAATGCTTCCGGCAACGGATGCACTGCTTGAAACCTGTCGCATACGGCATGCGTAGAGGGAGGCACCACAAATTGAAAAAATTAAAAAATAAAGAACCAAGTTGGTAAGGAGGGAGAGCCAGGACGAAAGAGAAATAGACAGTGTTTCGTGCTGCTCTGGCTTTTTCTGCCCCATTTGCATAGTTGAGTATTGCATCTTTCTTTCGAAGATCGAAAGGGGGATGGCGACATGGACGTGACTAACATTATCCCCAATGTGACGTATAGTGTACCCAAAATCCCTTCGTGTCTAGGTCCCTCTGGTTGTGTTTTTTCTGCCGTGAGGGCGCCTTACAGTCAGCGCGAGCAAGTACAGAAGAGAGAAGGTGTAAGAGGTCTATGTTCCTTCTACTCCACAAGGGGAGTAAGGGTGGGCGCATGTGAATCTAAGCAGATACAATAATCAGAAATGTTATTACAGTGAGTAATGCATGTCTTCTGATGCTTGTGAATCTGCTCAGAATCACATGCTGTGCATAGACTAGCGAGTAGTAGCCAGAGATGGTGATGGGATGTGAGAATGAACAGTAGCAAAGAGGTCTTAGCACCGCTTGTCCCACTCAGAATCGGACCTAGAGTGTGTATCTAGGCAGTAGTATCGAGTAAAGGTGTGTACAAAACTCCAGGTTGCTGCTTTGTAAATGTAATCAAGAGGAACATTTGAAATGAATGCTATGGTAACCCCTGTGCCCAGAGTAGTGTGCTCTAGATGTGAAAGGTAAATCTTTCTTGGTAAGAGTGTAACAGACTGTGATGCAGTTTACGATCCACTTGGAAATGGAGAAGGGAACCCTGTCTCTAAATCAGCTACCAGCTGCCACTGAAATGAAGAATTGATTTGTTTTTCTTAGTGGCTTTGTTTTTTCCAGATAGTAGATAACCACTCTCCATACTTTGTGTGTTGTGGCTTCTTTACGCCACGTTAGTGGGGTTCTGGAAAAAGGTGGGTAGTTCTATGGATGGTATTACATGGAACTTCGAGATAAATGTAGGTACAAAACGAGGATGTGTGTGCAAAACCACCATATCTTTGCGAATCGTGACAAATGGGTGCTGAACTGAAAGGGCTAACTGAAAGTTCACTAACTCTCCTTATAAAGGTGATCGCCACCAGGAGTAGATGAGTGCTTTCAGGCTAGTCTTGTGCATTGGTTCAAAGGGAGGCCCATTAGTCTGGTAAGAACATTCAGGTCCCACCTGGGAGTTAGGTTGAAAATAGGAGGATTAAGTCTCTTTACCCCTTCCATAAAGGCTTAAACAGGAATTTTCCACCATGAAACCTTGCTCTGGGACATGGTGTATGCCAAAAGCGCGACTAAGTGGACCTTTAGAGAATTGAAAGCCAGTCCTGAATCCAACAGTTGGGTTAGGTACAGGAAGATATCTTTAGGTGAGCATTCAATAGGATTGATGCCCTTGCCATTACACCGGATGACAAAGCGCTTCCATTTGCCGGAGTAGCAATACCTGGTGTTAGGTTTCCGTGCTTTTCAAGTATGTCCATGCATCTTTGAGGGAGCTGGAGGTGCCCGAACTCTATGAGCTCAGCAGCCAGGCTGCTAAATTCAGAGTTTGAGGGCATGGGTCTTTCCCCTTGGGTCTTGAAACAGCATGCACAGCAGCTTCCTGGGAGGGGAGACTGACATTGCCATGAGATGGGAGAACCAAGGCTGGCGGGCCCACATAGGGGCCACTCGAATCATCCTGACTGGCTCATGGTGCATCTTGTGCACTATTCTGTTGAGCCGGGGAATCGGGGCGGGGAGCAAATTTCCCGGACCATGTTATCCAAAGACCACTTCCACTTGAAGCGGTTCTGAGGGTACCTGGAGGTGTAATCTGGGCATTGCACCTTCTCCAGAGTGGCGAACAAGTCGACCTCTGGGAAGCCCCATTCTGCAAAGACGTTGAGTACAATGTCCTCTAGTAGCCGCCAATCGTGCTCTACGGGTAGGGGGAATCCTCTGCTAAGTATGTCCGCCAGAAGATTGCGCTCCCCTGGAACATGTTGTGAAAGGAGGAACATTTGGAGTTTGAGAGCCCACTTCAATATGTTCTGGGACAGTTTGGACAGCCCCAGAGAGTCAGTGCCCCTTGTTTAAGTAAAAAATGGCCACAGTACTAGCCATAAGGACTAAAACTGTTTTCCCCTGGAGGTGTATTTGGAAGGCTTTCAAGACCTTGAACACTGCTAGCAGCTCCAACAGGTTGATGTGATTGGATGCTACTGCTGGGGACCACACAATGTGTGCCGTCTGTTGAAGGAGGTGAGCCCTCACCACATCAGAGAGTTGTCTGTGGTGAGAGCGGCTTCTACTGCAGGGGTGGGTGAAGGTTTTCCGCATGAAGGTTTTCCGTTGACCACCACTGCAGAGATTGAACGAGGGCTGCCGAGACAACCACTAGATCGTCCCACTGGCTGTTGGCCTGACACCATTGGCTCGAGAGCCACTCTTGCATGGGGCGCATGCATAGAAGACCGTGAGGAACTAGGTAGACACAGGAAGTCCTCATCCCCAACAGTTGCATGGCTTTGCGCACTGTCACCTGGTAGACTGGCTACATAGTGAGGGATCTGGAACGGCATGTTTTGAACCCTCTCGTTCGAGGGAAAAACGAGGCCATCTTTGGTCTGAATTAGAGTCCCCAGAAACTGTTTTACTTGATTGGGGTTTAGATTGCATTTTTTCTCGTTGATCGAGAAACCTAGGTTGAAGAGAAGATCTACCGTCTTCCGGGTATTTGTTTGGCACGTTCCATACAAATCCCCCGTCATGAGCCAGTCGTCGAGGTAAGGATAGACTGGGATGGACTGCCTGCGTAGGTGAGCAGCTACTACCGCCAGTACCTTTGTGAATACCCGTAGCGCTGAGGCAATGCCGAAGGGGAGAACCTTTAACTGATAGTGGGTGTCCTCCATCATGAACCTGAGGTACTTTCGGTGCGCTGGCAACATCGAAAAATTAAAGTATGCATCTTTCATATCCAATGTGGCCATGTAATACCCTTGCTGCAGCAGTGGGATTACTTCCTGCAGTGTTGTTATCCCGGATTTTTGAGGTTTGACATACTTGTATGCCGGGTCAGGTCTAAAACAGGGCACATGGCGAGATACTTTTTGGGTACAAGGAAGTACACTGAATAAATACCCTTGTTTACCTGGAGAATGGGGGCTACTTCTATGGCGCTCTTTTCCAGCAGGACCTGAACTACTTCCAGCAGGATGCGCAGGAGTTCTGGCGACAGGCGTCTGCATTTTGGTGGGTGGTATCGAGGTGGCCGGTGACACTCTATGCAGTAGCCGTGGGCAACGGTCTTTAGAACCCACTGGTGTGATGTGATGCCCTCACAGGCGTGGATGAATGACAAGCGACCCCCGACTGGGGAAGCATGGGAGGGGACCCGAACCAGGGAGTCACTTTGACGTGCAGGCCAGGGAGCCTCTAAGAGTAGAGTTCCTGCCTCTACGCATGCCCCTACAAGAGCTTCTGGTTTATATTGGTTGTTACTAGAAGAGCCTTGGCCGGAGGACCAGGGGGTACTCCCTGAGCCATGGGGAGAGCGGGGAAAAAGATTGCCCACAAAAGGACCAGCATGAGTTAGAGCCTCCACGCTGGTGGAAGGGCTTAGCTGTGATCTGGCTGAGCGACTTCAGTATTTTGTGTTCTTTTTTCGAAGTCTCCAGGGCATCACAGCCCCAGAGTTCTACAGGTGGGCAGGAGCTCAGCCTGCAACGTCCTTGCTGTCGGAGCGAAGGAGAATCTACATCTGCACCGTGCGTGCAAATACGGGTAAGGTGCTTATTGTGAACTAATGCTCTGAATAACCGGATCCCTACCTCCTTGCCGTCTGAGAAGCCCCACCAGCCACTTTTGGGGCAGAATCACGTGTGTCGGCATTATTCCTTTCTCACGATCCACACACGAGGAGCAGCCATCGGAAAATGGCTGCCAGCATGATTGTTGCCCACGTTGCCTAGCAACTCCAGAGGACGAGCCCTGCATCTCCATTGGCTGTCCGCACAGATTTCCTGTGCACCTTGGCACCGGAAGGCATTAGCTGGCCTTCCTCGAAGGCACCCTCTAAGGCACAGGCCTGTCTGTGCCTGTCCGTGAAAGTCTGTGCCGTGGCCATCCTCCTATCGACACATTCAGATTGTGCAGTGCCGCCCAACCTACTCTACCATGCTTCCCAAGTGAAACTTTATACTCAGACCACTGTCCTCAACACCCCGCCCACAGTGAGGTGAACATTATTACTGCTTGTACCACGTTGCATTCTAAGGTATGTCGATTGGCTACCCTGCATGCCCCATGTATAACCGTGTTCATGCACTACCAGCCAGCACACACCTCCCTGCCCACCAACCATAGCGCCACACTTATATGTGCTGCGCTGCATTCAGCCCATAATGACTCATGCACGGAACGCTGCTCTGTATCTCACCGGGCCTTACCACTGAATATTGTATCTAGCCTACCATGCCCTGATCATTTGTATATTCGATCTAGCCTACCATGCCATGATCACTTGTATATTGTATCTAGCCTGCCGTGCCCTGATCATTTGAATATTGCATCTAGCCGACCGTGCATTGAATATTGTATTTAGCCCACCGTGCCTTGATCACCGGAATATTGTATTAGCACACTGTGTCCTTGTATTCAGTACGCTGCTTCCTAGCCCACTGTGCCAGATTATAGAATGCTATATCTTTAGCTTACCACACCCTGATCACTGAATACTGTATTTAGCCCACTGTGTCCCTGAATACTGCCCCCCCCTATCACTGTGCCGAATTATTTCACTCCACCCACTCACGGCTACACACAACCCTCGGACCAATGCATCCGACTTTGCCGCACTGGCCACTAACGTCTTCATGTCAAGACACTCCTCGCTCAGCTCCATCACCACTTCCACTTTTTGCAGTAGCACTCGCACTAGTCACACTCCTGATATGATAGTTTATTTTTATCATGCTCATACACAAGTGTTTCCCCCTCCTGCACACTCCTACCACAACGACAACGTTCCACATACACCTCGCCCCAATCAAGCTCACTAGGCCAGCCAACCCTACCACCATGAGCAACCTCACCTACCACCTAGGCATCACAGCTTACGATAAAGATAGGAATTCTAGACTCAGAGCACGCACTGAGCCCCTGCCGCACCTCACCCCCCCTAACTCAACGGCAGAGAGAAACCTCAAGCTAGGCCCTCGCACCAAAGCCATTTGCACACTCAACGGCCAAACGCGCTCATTGCAAGCTAGCACCAGCACACCAGACCACTCCTCAGCGCCTCCACACACTACCCTCCAACACACCTAGAGCGACCCCTACTAGCTGGCCCCATCAGTAGTTGCCCCATCAACTTTCCCCCCACTTCCCCAACCACAAGAACACCAAGCCCACACATGCCCTCAAATGGAAACCTGGCTCAACAAAGCCTCCGGTCCAGCAATCACGCTCACTCTCCCACAGGGCTACTCCATCCTCTACCAGGACAGAAAGCTCTCCAAAGGTGGAGGTGTTGCTCTCATATCCAGGGATAAGTTCCCCGCCAGACTAGGCAACCGCACTTGGGAAGGTAACACCGACCTCCTCTCTTCCAAACGGCCTCTATCTGCAAACTGCACCATAAATATCCATGTTCTATACAGGCAGCCGAGCACAGCTCCAGACTTCCAAGGGAAGCTCCTCCACATCCTTAGCAATACCCTTAAAAACTCTACCAAAACTATCTTACTCAGCGACCTAAATCTCGGTCTCGCCGACCCAAAGGACAAAGCAGCCTGAGCCCTCGACAAGGAACTCAAAAACCTTGGCTTCACACAAAAGGTCACTCATGCCACCCACTCTAAAGGTCGCACACATGACTGGGTGTCAGACCACAACTGCTCCTCCACCATAATCTCCAATCAGGCATACCCCTGGACGGATCACATCTGTATCCCATTTTCCATCCCCACCAAACCACTCTCCTATGCACCTCCAGCTATGGTCAGAAGCTCCAAAAAACTCACACCAAATAACCTCCGCTTTTGGGTGTAATGTACCTGCCAGAAAAGTCAGTAAATGGGCCATCCATTTTGTCTATGTATTGTTCAAATCTCTCCCTAGTCCATAGGGAAGAGGCAGAAGGGGCTGGAGGTGATAACAGTTGACCAGAAGGGGGGTATTTTCCCAATAAGGCCTTCGAGAGAGACTCGGGGGCTTCAGAATACTCCTCTCGACAAGAGGGGGTGCCCTTGTGCTTTGTGGCTGCCGAAATTATAGCCACAAGGCTTTCATGGATTTCCGGCGGTTGAATCGAAGGTCTCGATGCACCTGACTCTGTAGTCGCAGTGGATGACTCCACAGAGGCCATTGATGCTTGTGATCCCTTTGACTGTGTCGACGACTATGTTTTGTTTAAGGTGAAAGTCGGTTCCACAAAGATGCCCAGTCGCATGCCGCCGAACCGTGAGGTTCTGAAGGTGCAGTCAAAATTTTTGGCAGCCCTGTTGGCGTTGTGCGCTTCCGGGACGACTCCGAAGAGGCCTTAGGGGTTGTGCGTTTTTGTATCCGGGGTGCGTAGGTTCCCTTGTCGCCGGTGTTTGAACTCCCCACAACAGCAGGTGGCCTGTCTGTTGGGGCGTCAGGGCCAGGCATTTGGGAGCCTGTAGGTTCCACCGAGAGGTAGATGGCTTCCAATTCGGAGCCATGGCTGCTGACGGATTCCTCATCGTCCGAAGCGAAGGCACTACGGGGGAAAAGCTTTCGGCCTGCATAGCGTAGGCAGCCCACTGCTTAGTCCGCCCGTCCTTCAACGTTTTCGGTCGAAAGAGCTTACACAACGTGAATGAGCGCTGCTTGTGGCCTCGAGGAAGACACCGATTGCATGAGGGATTTGTGTCCTTCCAAGGAAACTTGCTGTTACATGACAGCCAAAATTTAAAGGTCGTCCTCTCCATAGCAGAGGGTAGCGGCAGCAAGACCAAGAAGAGAAAGAGGAGTAAAGGAAATACATTCTTAGAGGAGAATAAACCAGGGGCCCCACTCTCGCTACTGTAAGGGCCTGCCCGGAGGGCCGAGGCCTCAGGGTCGTCAGTCGAACAGTTGAACAGTCGTCGAGCAGATGTCTTTGGTTGCAGGAAACCCATGAGGCAGTCGTTGAGAAGATCAGTCGGGAGACTAGAGGACCGTAGGTCGTGGGGACAAAGTTAGCAATATAAAACTCTTGCAAGCTCTTGGTGGAAAAAATAAAAAACACATTTACCCGTACCTCAACGACTGGCTCGTCAGGGCGACATCTCCGGAAGCGGTGCACCACACTTCCCAAACTCTTATGAAAACACTACGATTTGGCCTTTTCGCTCAATCTCAAGATGTCACCGCTGCAGCCTACGCAGAGGCTGATTTTCCTGGGGCTCATCTGGGACACAGACTCAGAGAGTTTTCCCCTCGGAGGACAAGATCACGGCCATCAAGAGGGCCACTGCTCACTTCTTCAGCAGTGGGCAAATTGAGACTTGAAAATGTACTGGCAGAAAATGACTCAATGAACCTAAATCGTCGGAACATCCTAAATCTACTACAGAGTGTTCCTGCTCTACGGACTAGAACTACAGATGATATTAACATTGTGAAATATGTGTCTAAGTACAGTACCGATATAGTACTGCTGCACATAAAATCCTACGCGGTGCGCCAGGCAATTCTCACGGCCGCAGAAGAATTGCTGTTTTTTGGTTTTGAGGTAAAAAAAGAAGCGGCATCATCAAAAAACTCTGCAAAGGACAAAAACAACCTTACCAAATGAAAAAGCCAAGGACCTTGTAAGAGCGAAGCTCAGGGAAACGATGAAACTTTCCACAAACTCCTCTAATGGTAGTAGTAATGTGAACATGAAAAGAAAGCAGCTGTGCCAAAAGATCTGAAAGAATTCCAAGCTAGCAATGAGATGATCCCAAAGAAGACCTCTCAACGGTCGTATCCTGGAACACAAGGGGTTTCGGCCATCTGTTCAATGAATTCTCTATAGACCTAAATCTAAATCTGATCATATGTTTGCAAGAAACTTGGTTGCGGGAGACACCCACGAGAGACGGCTATTTGATTCTTGCAAACCCTGCTATTAAAAACAGGTTGGGGAGACCCTCTTCAGGGTTAATTACGATGGTCAAACAAGGAAAAGGCTGGGAAGTGATTGAATCAAAGAATCCAAACCCATTTGTACAAAGCACATTGCTACAACTAAAATGGCATTCAGTTGGTTCCTTGAAATACATGCTGGTAGTCAATGTATACTGGAATCCAGTGAAGATCTCAACTAAACACTTCATCAACTCAATAACATCAATAATAGATCATGGACAACTCAAATACAATGACTTGAAGATACTAATGTGCGGTGATCTAAATCTTGCCGACTTAATTGATATACAACTTCAACCAAATGCAAGCTTTACTACAGGAAAAACCGTTTCAACTAGATGTAAAAAACTGGACGCAAGCCATGGAAACGAGGTTTTGTGTTATGACAAATGGAAACGTAACAGGTGATTTGCCACCTCATCACACGTGGCACAATATGGGTTTATATAAAACCCTGGACTATATCTGGGTTTCTCAAAATCTCTGGGACCAAGTCCTTGCACTATCAATACACACAATGACAAGAAGTGACCATGATGCCCTAGTGCTGCTTTGGCAAATGGAAAAGAACACTGCTGACAGGATGTACAAAGGCCATCTAGAAACAAATCAAGCAGGCAACCGCCTGAGAATAAACAGAAAACAAATCTCAATTATGACTGAGCAAATACGAGTAAAAAATGATGAGGTGGTGCCTTTGGTACCCTATACTCCCCTGTTGATGCAATTCCAATCTTCTCAAGGAAGAAATACAAGCATTAATGCACAACACAAACATAAGTGGAGCACAACGATTTCCGAAGAAAAAAAGAAATTAGGGAAGGACATAAGGAAACAAAAGAAAAACTTCGGCACACAAACACTTTTGCTGATTAAAAAAAGAAAACAACAATACCGAAATTGGAAAAAATCCTTTGCCTCAATGAGAGATCAGGAAAGAGGAACTCTGATGTTGAAATGAATAGTGACAAAAACTCAAGAGAAATCTGGGCAATCTTGAACAATGAGGCCCCGTCTCAGAATATAAAACTAGCAAATGGGGTAGCTGAGGCGACCTGGGTAGATCATTTCGCCAAACTATTCTTCATCACCGACGAAGGTACAGATAAAGACAACCACATCACCCAAGCAAAGTGGGACACGACTGAAGTACTTGAAGATATAAATAATAAAATCTCCAAACTAAAAAACTCTAGAGCAGATGGCCCGGACGGCATTAGTAATATAATGCTGAAAAAGAATAAAACAGAATGGTCCTCTTTCATTGAGATACTATTTAAACATATCACAATTGAAAAGAAATTCCCCAAATCATGGACCACGGCAATAATAGTGCCTACTTACAAAAAAGGCCTGCGCGAGGACCCGAACAATTATCGACCAATCGCGTTACAAGACACGATTGGTAAAATAATGGCATCTTTCTTACAACAGAAGCTAGCAAACTGGGCCGCGATATCAAATTGTCTGGATCATCGACAAACTGGATTCACCAAAGAGTGGGGACCGAAGTGAACCTAGTAATACTGAATTTACTAAAACTTGAGGCGCTAAAACAAAAAAGAAATATACATCTAGCTTTTGTTGATATGCGTCAAGCCTTTGACTCGATAAACCGAGAGTTACTATGGAAAAAACTGAGGAGTTGGGACTGTCCCGAAGAGATCCTACAGCCTATATTCGCCCTGCACAAAAACACCTTTATCAGAGTACGGCTGAACCAACAAGGAGATCTAACAGCTCCCATTGTGACCAACACGGGAGTGAAACAAGGGTGCCCTCTAGCTGCGCTGCTCTTCAAGCTGTTCATTGCTGATATTCCCACCGCATTAAACCAAGTCAAATGCTTTCCACCGAAAGTTAATGGTCATCAAATAAGAGGTGTCACATATGCTGACGACATAGTACTAGCCGACCAAACGCGATTTGGCCTTCAAAGGCTGCTATCAGCTCCTGATAACTACATGTGCAAAAACAAATTGCTCATCAACATAGCAAAGACCAAAATTATGTCAATTGGGTCAACGATAGGAAAAAGGAACAAAAACTATACTTGGTCAATTGTAGCGGAAAAGATAGAAAAAATAAAAGAAATACGGTATCTGGGCATTCTCTTTAACTCCTCAATAAGAGAATGGGCATGGTCAAAAGACCCAATTCAGAAGACTGACATTTGCACTACAAGCTGCAAAATTGCACAGACTGTACGGAAAATTTATGATGCTACCCGTACGTGAATTCTACCAACTGAAGCTAACACCAGCATTAACATATGGTGTCGAAGCTGCCTGGAATTTAGACCACAGAATATGGCCATACTTAGAGGGTCTTTTCTGGAGAAAGGTCCTGAGGTTATCCAACCATACCTCAGTCATTAAAATTCGAAATGAGCTGGCACTAGACTCCCTGCAAGGAACAGTGCTATGGAAATCACTCTCACTCTTGAGGAAAATGAACTTAAGCCCCCCAGAACCAGCTTACTAAATTTTTAGAAATTGCCACAGCAAGCTCACAAGCTCTCTGATAAATTATTGGAAAACAACACTTACAAAAATACTGGTCTGCGCAGACATTAGCTTGGAGATGCTGATAAACCATCCTGAAACCGCAAAAAGAAAAAGAAAACAATGGCAATGGATCCTAAATACAGAACGATATAACAATTTGGCATCCGCGCTGTACTTGGGACCAGTTGCAAATAGACTAGACTTACTCCCTGCATACCTGAAACAATTTCCATCAAGACACCATTGCGACAGTTTCATGAAACTGTGTTTAAATGCCTTGAGAACAAAAGAGCAATTATTCAGGACTCACGTCAAAGAAACAGTCGACAACTTATGCAGAGTCTGCAAGGGCGAAGTTGAAACCATCAAACACCTAATAATTGAATGTGCGGATCTGAAGAGCCAAAGAACATTACACCTAGGAAAATACGCCCGATGAACTCAAACATGGAAGACTGGTGGCTCCACATTCTAGGAGGAAAAAACGTAATGTTGACCTGTCTGAATAATTGACTATCTAGACGAAATCCTGAAAGAGGACATCAATTGTGATGCCGAAAGCAAAATGCAAAACTAAAACCTGTGACAAATGAGCTATTGTTTTAAAAAGTTTGTAAACCAAACTATAAAATCACAAAAAAAAAATAAATACAAAAAAAATTCAAAATAAGTGACATCAGCCTGGTGGTACCAACACCTACTGGGTCTCATGGCAGCGGTCCAATTGGCCATCCCCCACACAAGGATACAGCGGCACTTCGCAGCATCATGGAACCAGGAGCAGGGCTCTCAGGCTGAGATCAACGTTCCTCCTTCTCTTCACCCAGACCTCACATGGTGGTCCAGGGACTGAAGCCTGCAGACGGGCAAGCCCTTCTGGCAGCCGACCCCGCAGGTCACCATCACTACAGACACCTATGTCAAGGGCTGGGGGGCCACTCTGGACAACCACAGCATCCATGGAGTCTGGACCCGGCAGGAGTACCACATCAATTGGCTGGAAGTAAAGGCCACCTGGCTAGCGCTCAAGGCCTTTCTTCCAGTTATTGGGGGCCCGGTTGTCCTCATTCAGACAACCAACTCCACCAGCATGTTCCAACTCAACAACCAGGGAGGTACCAGATCCCCTGCACTGTGCAGACTAGCAGTCAGCATGTGGGAATGGGACGTGGAGTACAACATCTACCACAGGGCCGTCCAACTTCTGGAGAATCCAACTTGGAGGCGGACATACTCAGCAGACAGGGAGAGGACAATTACGAGTGGCAATTGAACAACCAGGCTGCTGGAGATCTCCAGCAGATTGGGGCACCCACAAGTGGACCTCGTTGCCTCCCGGGACAACAGAAAGTGGCAACAGTTCGCATCCTGGCAAGGACAGGGCCTCAACTCCCTGGGTGACTCATTTCGGATTTAGTGGAACGGCATGACAGCATATGCCTTCTCGCCCACACTGCTGATCCACAGTGTAATATGCAAGATAAAGGAGTCTTGTCACCTCAGCATCATTCTGATAGCTCCGTGGTGGCCAGCCAGGCCATGGTTCTCGGAGCTGCTCAGCCTCTCGGACAGGCTTCTGACGGGCCCAGCACATCTTCTGGCGCAACAGGGGGACAGGGGCATCCACACCGCACCACAGAAGTTAGCCCTCAGTGTGGTTCCTGAGCAGGTCACACTAAGGCACCTCAGCCTCTCACAGGCTAACCTAGAAATCATACAGGGTACAAGGAGCAAGGCTACCAGGACCCAGTATAAGAGTAAGTGGACCAGGTTCTGTCACTGGGCTGCCACTAAGGAGATCGATCCCCTTGCATGTACGTTGGACGACGTGCTCTCCTTCTCGGCGCGCCTCACTCACTCTGGCGTGCAGGTGGACACCTGCTGCACTTATTTAGTGGCTATTGGGACCTACAAAAAAATCAGAGGAAGAGGTATTTTCCTCTTCCAACCCCATTGTCAAGAAGCATTTGACGGGTCTCGTCAGACTCTACCCACCCATCAAGAGGCCACACCCTATGTGGCACCTCAACATAGTGTTGGGCGCCCTGACGCACAAAACATTTGAGCCGATGGCGTCTGCGGACATCAGGCTGGTCACCATCAAGACGGCCTTGCTAGTTGGACTCACTTCAGCTCGCAGGGTCAGCCCAATCGAGGCGCTGGTTGCCTCAGAACACTATACTACTTTTCACAAGGATAAGTTAGTCCTGCGGACACACCAGCGTTTCTACCTAAGGTGCCTTCCGCTTTCCATCCAATACAAGGAAATAGTTCTGTCTTCGTTCTTTGCTGTACCAATGAGGCTCAGAAGGTTCTGCACTGCCTGGATGTCAGGTGTGCGCTAAAGTTCTACTTGGACAGGACCAAGGGCATCTGCAAGTCGGACGCACTGTTTGTCACCGTCGGCGGGTCAAGGCCTGGGTATCAGGCATCCAAGGCCTCTATAGCACGATGGGTGGTCTCGGCCATCAAGGAAGCATATGAGTGGAAGCATAAACCACTTCCGGCTAACATGCACGCCCATGCGGTCACAGCCAAGGCCACTTCCATCACATTCCAGTGAGGTCCCCTGGCAAGTCATAAGCAGAGCAGCCACCTTGGCCACCCCTTCAGCTTTCTGCAAGCATTACTGTTTGGATACTGGCTCTAGATCAGATGTGGCTTTCAGACAGGCGGTTCCTAGAAACCTGTTTGGTTAAGGAGGGTCTCATTTCCACCCTGGGGCTACACTGGAGGAAAGGGGATGGGATGTAAGAGTAATTATAAGTTACTCACCGTAGTGACTAACATACTCTTAGTCCTTCTTACTCCCCTTTCCTCCATACATCCCACCACCCTCCCCCTAATAAAACTAGTGTCATTAGGAAATGTTAATCTATTGTTGACGCGTCTATGGGGACTGTGGTGTGGCGCCGGACGGTGGAGTCAGGGCAGCGCATGCTCCCAGGGCCACAACCCTGCGTGCCTCTAAATTTAAAGGGGAAGAGGTTTTTTCTGGTGAAAAAGTTTGTCTCCCGTCCCTAGGAAGGGACGCCCATGCAGTATGGAGGAAAGGGGACTAAGGACAAAGAGTTTGTTAGTCACTATGGTGACTAACTTATAATTCATGAGATGTAGTCTGTATGGCAGCGAGTACAGAAGTGCAATTGACAGATCCAAATGCCAACACCGACAGGCTCAGACTGGTATCATCACCATTTACTGTTCTGGATTGCTTCAACTTGACAATCCCTTTAGGAAGCAAAAGAATCAGAAAAAACACAGAAAGACGCCCTACCAATTCATCAAAAGGGCATTGTTCTTGGATCTGGTTCCGGGAACCTGAAGGCCTTAGTTCAAGCATATAGCATTTTCTTCCATAGCAACGGAGGTCTAACTGCGGATGTCCCCATTTTTGAAAAATAGTTCAGATAACATTGTCATTGAAGACCGACTTGTGATCTTAGGACTGGTGACAAAGCATCCACTTGTAATTTCTGGACCCCTCGGAGGTGAACTGCTGCGATGGTAGTCCGGATTCTTGTCTGAAGCCAATGCCAAATTCTCTGCGTTTCTAGTCTAGGTAATACATTGTCAGTCTGAACCAGTATAGGCCTGGTCTGCGCTAAGGATGGATTTAAGTCTTTTAGGGCCAGACGTACCACTCTGATCCCAGCATATTTATGTGGTACCATTTTTTCTTTTCTGACCGAGTCCTTCTGTTCTTGAAGTTGACAAAGACCAAGGTCCAGCAGGACTCAGGCTTTCACGCTGAATTCTCAAGCTGCTTTGAATTTCAAATCCACCTTTATTACCCAATCGTCCAGATAAAGGCAATGCGAGGGGAAAAAACAAGTTACTTACCTGTAACTACTGTTCTCCAGCATGGGTGTGGCATGGATTCACATGGTCATGAATATTCCCCCGTTGTCAGGCTGGGAATCCTTGGTAAAAGAAAAAACAGTTTCACTTTCACTTACAAACTGTAATTCACCTCTAAACCAATCACTGAACTCTGGGTCATACTGCCACCAGCCAATGACTGCCCTCTCCCTAAGCCACTCTTCTGGCAGCCATCTTCAGATTTGGTAAGCACATAAAATAGCAGTATCACCAAGAAGAGCCAACGAGGGGCAGGAGGGAATGTGAATCCATGCCAGACCCATGCTGGAGAAAGTATAAGCTACTCACCGTAGTGACTAACTCTTAGTCCTTAGTCCCCTTTCCTCCATGGGCGTCCCTCGCGAGGGACGGGACAACCTTTTTGACCAGAAAAAACCTTCCCCTTTAAATTTAGTCATGCGCTGGGGTGCCGCCCTGGGAGCATACTCTGCCCTGACTCCGCCCTCCGGCGCCAAACCTCAGTCCCCATAGACGCGTCGAAAATAGATTTAACATTGCCCAAATGACACCAGTTTTATCAGAGGGGAGGTTGGTGGGACGAATGGAGGAAAGTGGACTAAGTTAGTCACTACGGTGGGTAATTTATAATTACTCTTACATTCGGTCCCCTTTCCTCCATACTGCATGGGTGATTACAACTGAATGTAGCGCCAGGGTGGAGAGGAGACCCTCCTTAAGCAAACAGGTTCCTAAGAACCACCTGTCCGAAAGCCGCGTCTGATCTAGAGCCGGCATCCAAACAGTAGTGCTTGCAGAAAACCGAAGGGGTGGCCCATGTGGCCGCCCTGCTTATGACTTGCCTGGGGACATGTCGCTGGAAGGCGATGGCAGTTGCCTTGGTTTGGACCGCGTGGGCATGCATGTTGGCTGGGGGTGTTTTATGCTATCCCTCGTAGGCTTCTCTGATGGCCGAGACCATCCACCAGGCTATGGAGGCCATGGATGCCTGATACCCCGCTCATAAACATCCAAAAGTGAGGACTAGAGCGTCCGACTTGCGGAAGCTAGTTGTCCTGTCCAGGTAGAATTTCAGTGCACGACCGACGTCAAGTTAGAGCAGAACTCTCTGCACCTCGTCTTTGGGCTCCGCAAAAAACGTGGGCAGCACAATTTCCTCATTCAGATGGAATGTGGAAGACACCTTAGGAAGGAACGTTGGATGTGTCTGCAGGACTACCTTGTAGTTGTGAAATGTAGTGTATGCTCCGAGGTGACCAGTGCCTGAATTTCGCCGATTCTGTGAGCCGAGGGCGACTAACAAGGCCGTCTTAATGGTGACCAGCCTGATGTCTGCGGAAGCCATTGGTTCAAATGGTTTGTGCACCAGCGCACCCAAGACTATGTGGAGGTCCCACATGGGGTGTGGCTTCTTGATGGGTCGGTAGAGCCTGGCGAGACCCGTCAAATGTTTCTTGACAATCGAGTTGGAGGAGGAAAAGCTCTCCTCTGACGAGTTTCTGTAAGCCCCAATGAGTGCCAGGTAAGTGCGGCAAGTGTCCACCTGCACGCCTGAATGGGCGAGAAGCGCCGAAAATGAAAGCATGTCGTCCAGGGAACATGCAAGAGGGTTAATGCCCCTATAGTCTGCCCAGTGGCAGAACCTGGTCCACTTGCACTTATACTGAGCCCAGGTAGATTTGCTCCCAGCGCCCTGTATCATCTCTAGATTAGCTTTAGAGAGGCTGAGATGTCCTAGCGTGACCTGTTCAGGAACCACGCTGTGAGGGCCAATTTCTCTGGTGTGGGGTGGATGACCCTGCCCCCCTGCTGTGCCAGAAGATATTCTGGGCCCGTCAGCAGGCGCATGGGAGGCCTCTCCGAGAGGCTGAATAGCTCCGAAAACCATGGCCTGGCTGGTCACCATGGAGCTATTAGGATGGTCCAGAGAAGGCGAGACTCCTTGATCTTGCATATCACCCTGCAAATCAGCAGAGTGAGTGGAAAGGAGTATGCTGTCATTCCGTCCCACTTGATCTGAAAGGCATCGCCCACCGAGCCCAGGCCCTGACCCTGCCAGGAGGCGAACAGTTGGCAGTACTTGCTGCCCCTGGAGGCAAATAGGTCCACCTGGGAGTGGCCTCATTTGTGAAAGATCTCCTGTAGCACTAGGTCGTTCAACTGCCACTCGTAGTTGTCTGCTCCCAGTCTGCTGAGCCTTTCTGCCTCCAGGTTGGATTCCCCCGGCAGGTGGACTTTGTTCTCCAGGGCCCATTCCCACATGCTGACTGCCAGCCTGCACAGTGGGGGGTGGGGAGGGTCTGGTACCTCCCTGCTTGTTGAAATAGAACATACTGGTCGAGTTGTCTGTCTGAATGAGCACAACCTTGCTCTCGATGACCAGGAGAAAGGCCCTGAGCGCCAGCCAGATGGCCTTCAATTCTAGCCAATTGATGGGTTGCTCCTGCTGGGTCCAGGTGCCCTCGACGTAGTGGTCACCCAGAGTGGCCCCCCCAACCTGAGAGAGGAGTCTGGTGATGGTGACCTGTGGTGTAGGTTGCCGGAAAGGCTTGCCTGTCCTCAGGTTGCAGTCCCCAAACCACCATGCGAGGTCTGGGTGAAGTGATAAGAGGAACGTTGATCATCTTGGACTGATGGCCCCGTTCCTGGTTCCAGAATGCTGCAAAGTGCAGCAGTATCCTCCTCATCCTGAGTCTTGTGTGGGGGATGGCCAAGAGGCTTAGTAGGTGTTGGTACCACTAGGCCGAGGTCACGTCTCTGCTGAGGAATTGCGCCGTGGCTCTCTTGAGTACCTTGATCTTGTCCTCTTGAGGGGAAAAACATTCTCGGAGCACGTGTCCCAAATGAGGCCCAAGGTGGTCAGTGTCTGCTTGGGATGCAGCTGTGACTTCTTGAGGATGAGAAAAAAAGCAGCTGTGCAGTGTGTTCATAAGTGCATGGGAGCATGGTGCACTGCTTCCGGAGATGTACTCCGACGAGCCACTCGTCCAGGTACGGGTAAATGCGGTGGCTTTGCGACCTGACTAGGGATGCCACCGTGTTCATCAGCCTGGTAAACACCCTGGGAGCCTAAAGTAAGCACCTTGTATTGGAAATGGTAGCCCATGATCCTGAATCGTAGAAAGGAACGATGAGGTTGCCAGATCGGGCCGTGTAGGTACGCGTCCTTCAGATCCAGGGAGCACATCCAGTCTCCCTTGCACTATGTCTCTGCTATCAAAGCTGGCGTAACCATCTTTAATTTTTGTAGAGGTGGGGAGAGGGTGAGGGTGGAAAGGTCCACCACAACTCTCAGGCCCACCTGGTTCTTTTTCTGAATGGCGAAAATCCTGGAGTAAAAGCCCAAGCCTCGCTGGTTCCTCCACTGCCTGGCTCTCGACGAGCGACCGGATCTCCGCCAAAAGAGTTGCTGTCCCAACCTGTGGGAGAGGAGGGGAGGAAGGAGGAGAGGTTGGGATAGGTAGGCGGTACCCCGTGGAGATCACTGAGGATCCAGGGGTCCGCGAAATTCTGGCACCAAAAATGTGCATTGAGAGCAAGCCTGCCCCCTACTGAAGACACATGGATCCGGAGGGGCATGTCATGCATTCTTTGCCTCGGTGGCTGCTGCGGACGAGGGGGGACTGGAAAAAGTTCTTATTCCCCCCCCCCCCTTTTTGCTTTTTGTTGTTTGCGCCGATGCTAGGACGGCGTACAGTCAGGCTGCCTGGACCTCCGCTCTTAGAAGCCACAGAAACCTCGTATGTACGGCCCTTCTCAGAGCGTTTGGGTGTGGTCTTTGTAAGAATGGATAAAGACTTGGCCGTTTGAGAGTGGTTTATCTTTTTATCCAGCTCCTCATCCGTTGTGGAGTGGAAGAGGTCACCCCCTTCGAACAGAAGATCCAGTGTGCGTTCCTGGACATCTGAGGTTGATTTCCGCAGCACGGAGCCAGGCCGCTCTTCTCATGTCCGTGGCAATACAGATGGCATGGCCAGAGGTGTCAATGTGGGCCACGGAGGACTCTAGGATGTCCTGCGCCACGATCTTGGCTTCTGCCAATCCCGCCTTGAATCGTGATTGGCTCTGCGCTGGAAGGAAGTCCACAATTTCCCGCCAGAGCCTCCATGGTTAACGGCTGCCAGCATGGCATCCGCGTTGGCTTGACACAGGTGCAAGGACGCGTTGGAATACAGCTTCTTCCCATGCGCTTCCAAGATCTTCTCCTCCTTGCCTAGCAGCGCTGCAGAGGAGGCAGCCAAGGACGACTGAGGCTTGGAGTACAGTGATGCCGCAGCGATCACTGAGGAGTGTGGCTGAGGATGGGCCGATAGCAAGAGTGTATACCCCTCCATCTGCCTATACTTGGTGTCCAGGCGGTTATTCACCGGCTGGGCTGAGTGGGGCTTGAGACAACCCTTCTTGGACAAGGCAACTATGTCCTTCTGCATCTGGATCGCCGCTCTGGCAACGGGACGTAGCATGAAGATTTCTGCGAGGACCCCCTCTGCTGGTTGCTCGACCTTGGGCTGCGGAAGGCCCAAGTACTCTGCCAGCCGTTCGTGGAATGCATTGGCTGAAGACAGCGTGTCAGGGTCCTCTTCATCGGTGTCCACCTGCAGATCCGGAGGGTCCAGCACCGGAGGGGGAGTGCTAAGAGCCGTGGGCTGCGGTACAGGGACCGGAGCCGGAGGCTGGTGCAGAACCGCCTGCACAATCGGCTGGGGGACCCCCAACTGTGGGGATTTCATGAGCCTGAGCAACTTTTCAAAGAACCTGTCTTCACAGGCTGGATTGGTGGTAGGCGATATTGACAGGGTAGCGGGCGGCTGCTGGAGCCGTTGCATGCCCTGCCCATATGAACGCAGCAAGTACCTGCCTTGCGCAAAGAAAGGATAAGCTGTAGGCCACATACCTGGTTGACACCAGTCCCACCTCAACACACGGTCCTCTGCCTGCCTTCCCTGAAGGGGCGTCAGCCACATGTATGGATTTTCTGGCGCGGCAGCCATCTTGTCGAGCTGCCTTCCATGTGCCTGCGTCATGTTGCTCGGCTCACTGGGCCCCGCCCCATCCAGGACTCTTGAGGGTGGATCATAGGGTCTACCCTGTTCCTCAGACCTAGGCCCGGTAGGAGTTACGCCCTTGGCGCATCTGCCGGTAGAACTGCGTAAATGGGCACCCTCGGACATGATGCCGGTACTAGGGTGAAGACCCAGTAAAAGGACCTTCTGGACCCTCAACACCCGCCCCGGGAGGATCTGCAGATCCCTCGGCCGGTAGCTGATACAGCCTTGGTACTTGTGCTGGTACGAGGACCTTGGCAGTCACTCTCGCACGGGCAAGTCCTGGTGAAGGGGGGGGGTCTCCCTTGCGGGGTGCACTGGAAAAGAGCGGGCCGACCTTGGGCTTGGATCGATGATAGACAAAGTCCTTTAGGTCCTCTGGAGGCGATCTGTGGAAGAGCTCCCTCCACCTGGGCAGTCTGTTCTTCAAATACCTTGAGGAAAGCGTGTTGTACGTGGTACAAGCTTGCCAGCCGTGGTCAGGGCCAAGGCACCATAGGCAGAAGGCGTGCGTGTCTTTAGTCGGAAAGAGTGTCGCAGGATGGACACCTGCTGAAACCTGTAGAGGTCGGCATGAGCCGGGGAGGAGCGCGACGCCCGAGGAAACTAGTACCTGAATGATAAAAAGACAAGTATCCTCGCGTGGAATTACATGACCGAAACCAAACCCAAGAGCGCTGGCAATTTCGGTCCGTTCCCGTCGACGCGGAAAAGAGGACTGAGGTGTGGCGCCGGAGGGCAGCGCATGCTCACAGGGCTGCAACCCTGCGCGCCTCTAAATTTGAAGGGAAAGAAGGTTTTTTTCTTGTGAAAAAGGTTTGGTCTCCTGTCCCTCGCGAGGGACGCCCATGCAGTGTGGAGGAAAGGGGACTGGACTTAAGAGTACAATAGTTACAGATAAGCAATGTGTTCCTTCTCCAGCATCGGGTCTGACATGGAGTCACATGCTGATGAATAAAGAATACATAGCAGTACAACATTACACAACCACGGGAGGTGTCAAGGTTTAACAGAAGCAATTACTCTTACCTCCAGAACAGGCTCACCTTCAAGCGAACAGGTTGCGTAGCACTGCTTGGCAGACCCTGGACTCTCTGGAATCCCTGTTGACACAGTAGAATCTTGTGAATGTGTGCATGGACATCCACGTAGCAGCCCTGGTAAAGTCCAGCATGTGCACACTAGAGAGGAACGCCGTCGTCGCAGCGATCGCTCTGTTGGAATGGGCTCTCAGACAGCCGAGCAGTGGTCGGTTTGCCAACTGATGACAGTGTGCAATACAGCCGGAGAGCCACCTTGAGATGGAAGCCTTGGACAAGGCCGTTGCATGGTTCACTGGAGCAATGTTCACGTACAGTTGACATCTTCTAGAAAATATTCGAACGTGTACCGTAGAACTTCAGAGCATGAGCCACATCCAGCAAGTGCAAATTACTTTCCGCCGGTGACAAAGGTTTCGGAAAAAACAGGCTACACCAAAGGCTCGTTGAGATGGAATTCCGACAGAACCTTCGGCATGAAGGAAGGGTGCGTCTGCAGCACCACTTGTGTCGTGAAAAGTTAGATATGAAAGTTACTCACCATAGTGACTACCGAGACCATAGTCCCCTTTCCTCCATACTTGAGGGACATTCCGTCCATCGGGATGGGACCGGAGCACTTTTAAGCATACAAAATAAAATGTGTCCTTTTAATTTTACGTGGAGCCACCACACGTGACCGTAGCCCCAGCCTCCTGAGCTTCGCCCTTCAGTCTTTTGCTATCGCCAGGTCCATTTAGCAACAATAGAGGATACTTATTAGAGGGGACGGCGGGCAGGCGTATCGAGGAAAGGGGACTAGGGACTATGAGTAAGTTAGTCACTACAGTGTCCCCTTTCCTCCGTACTTGTGGGGGATTCCCAAGCACTGACCATAGGTATTATGGGTGGGATGGAAATGTCCCTTATTGGAATACGTTTTTAAGAACTGTCTGGCCAAATTGGGCATCAGCCAGGGACCTCAGGTCAAGACAGTAATGTATTCAAGAAGTCGATGGGGAGGCCCACATAGCCGCTTTGGCAATGGACTCCCAAGGGACGTACTCTTGGAAGGCAACAGCAGCTGCTTTGCCACGGACCAGATGTGCATGAATGCCCTTCGGTGGTTGAAGGCCTTGAACGTTGTAGGCCTCAGAAATGCACAAAGCCATCAAATGGGAGATGGATGCTTTTGAGGTTGGTTTCCCTTTGGGGTCGTCTAACGTGACAGAGTTGTGCAGAGGTTCCGAGTACACTTGTTCTATTGAGGTAGAACTTCAGAACCTGTCGGACGTCTAGGTTGTGCAGAACCCTCTCTGCCTCAGAGGATGCGTTTCTGGAAGAAGACTGGTAGAGATATTGACTGGTTCAAATGGAATTCAGAAACCACTTTAGGAAGGAAGGAAGGGTGAGTGCGGAGAACCACCTTATCCTTGGGGAAAGTAATCTCAATTAGAAAAGCCACCTTCCAAGAAGGGTACACGAGTTTGGTAGTGGCCACACACTCAAAAAGCTTATGGCATAAAGCGGCGAGGACTACACTCAGATCCCATTTGGGATGAGGGGCCGAACCGGTGGGAAAAGATGAAGACCTGCAAAGTGTCTCTTGATGACAGGATTGGCCAGTGAAAAAGAGCAGCGGTCTGTAGATAGGGAAGCCGCAATGAAGGACAAATAAGTCCTGCAAGATAAGACGTGTATGCCAGAGGCTGCAAGGTCCAATACGAAAGACAAAACTGTCGAGAGAGACATGCCTGGGATTAAGCTCTTTGGCTAGATACCAGTGACAAAAACGGAGCCACTTGTATTGCGCTCTCGTAGAGGGTTTAGGTGTTGCTTGGATTATAAAAATGTTGTCCTCTGAGAAGTTGAGCTACGCTAATGATCGGAACTCAGACACCAGGCAGCCAAGCTGAGCGATTGTGGGGAGGGGTGCCACAACTGGGGATAGCTCTGGTGAAGAAAGTCAGGAGTCTGCGGCAGCATAATCAGAGGCTATCAACAGGTGCTGCAGGTCCGAAAACCTGAACCTGGCTGGCCACCAGGGCGCTATGAAGAGGAGAGTGCAGTTGGAGGCACTCCGGAGTTTCCAAAGTGACCGATGTATCGGCGGTAAAGGAGGGAAGCATAAACTCTCATGTTGTCCCAGAGGATCTCGAGGGCCTCCCCCAAGGAAGACACTCCGAGCCTGTCCATGGAAGCATAAAGAGGAAGTTTCCTATTTGATGCTGTCACAAAGAGGTCCACCTCTGGAGTGCCCCATTGCTGGAAGATCTTGGTGAGAACATTGGTGTTCATCTCATTCTCCCATTCCTAACACGCCACAGATTGACGGCTGAGGGAGTCTGCATCACATTGATGTGGCCCAGAATGTGCACAGCTTGGAGCCAGACATTGTGTTGTGTTGAATAGCCCAATTCCAAATTTGGATAGCAAGGTCCACCAAGAACAGAGACTTGGTGCCCCCGTTTGTTGATGTAAAACATTGCTATGGAATTGTCCATGTGAATTCGAACCACACTGTTGGTGATCGAGGGTTGAAAAGCCTTGAGTGCCAGAAAAACTGCCAGGAGCTTCAGGTAATTGATATGGAAGCGCCAGTCCCGAGGCGTCCACAAATCGCACACCTTGAGGTGATGCAGTGTTGCGCCCCAACCCAGAAGGGAGGAGACTGTAGTAACCGTTGCTTGTTGGGAGGGCTCCTGGAAGGAGGTCCCCACTGAGAGGTTGCTGACGGATGACCGTCATCAATCTGGGTCCCTATCCTGGGACCAGCAGCTCCGAAGGGTAAGCTGAGAGCGTCTCATTTTCAGGTGTGCGAGAAGAAGAGCTAACACGCAAGAGGCCATGAAACCCAGAAATCTCTGGAACCACCAGACCGACATCTGGGAGGACTGCAGGAAGGCACATAGTCGAAAGGTCCATAATCCTTTCCTCCGTCAGGAAAACTCTGGTACTGACGGTATCTCAACGGAAACCCAGAAAGATCAGGTCTTGAGAGACAGTCAGAAATTTTCCGCCAGTTCACAAACAGCCTGAACAGGAGCTGAAGGAATGACTGAAGATTGGCCGAAGCAGCATTTGTGGGAAAGAACTGGCCAGATGCCAATTGTCCAAGTATGGATATACATGAATCCCCTGCAGTCTGAGGAATGCTGCAATGACCGACATCTTTGTAAAGACACGCAGTGCCGAGCTGAGACCAAACGATACTGGAAGTGGTCTGTTCCCACGGTGAACTGCAGATATTTTCGATGTGGTTTCAAGATCAGAATATGCATGTATGCATCTTGAAGGTCTAACATGCTGAGCCAATCGCCATTCCGGAGAGAGGACTTTATTTGTCAGGGAGTAATCATCTTGAATTTCTCTTGGGGTGGGAAGAGATTGAACTTTGAGAGGTCGAGCACAGTGCGCAGGCCAGCCTGGTTGGGTTTGGGCACTATAAACAGAGGGGAGTAATAGCCCCCCATTTGCTCCCTGAAGGGAACATGTTCCACTGCTCTGAGGTCTAGAAGTTTCTGTACCTCGGCTCTGAAGGAGGGTCACCCAGTCTGCTGGAGAGGAGGGTGGGAGGGTGAGGTAGGGGGGGGGGGCAACAGAAGCCTGCCCGAGCGACGAACAAAACCCATCGGTCTTCGGTGATGGTCTGCCACGCCTCCAGATGAGACGCAATTCGTCCTCACACCAGAGTCTCGAACGACTGGTGGAAAATATAATTTAGATGTTTTATCGGCAGAGAGACCACCCGTTGCTGAAGAGGCGGCTGTGGGGCAAGAAAAACCAGCCACCCTGCTATTGCTGTTTACGGCAGGGGCCGTAAAACAGAGCTTCAGTGCAGCACACACAGCGTTCCTGAAAGCCTCTGAAACCAGAGAAGAACCTCGTCTGAGACCCCGACCTCCAAGTAAGGTGCCTTTGCTGGGGTTTTTCGAAGGACCGACAATGACTTGGCAGTTTGAGTGCTCGCCTTGGTCTTCGTGAGTTCCTCATCCGTGGAGGATGTTAGGGAGAATTCTCATTTATGGGAAATTTCCCTCACCTAGTGAGTCCCCCAGCAGCTTTGCTGGACTTCTGGAGTTTATTTATTTCCACTTGGTAAGAGTGAGAGCTTTTCCCCCACTCTTACCTATGTTTTCCTATGTGCTTCTACCTGTTTTTGTGATTATGGACTCTGAAGTACACCACTTCAGTAGCCCTCTCTCCTTTGTGTGTCACACAGCACCTTCAGTGCCGTGGCACAGGGTTGTCTTTGAGACTTCCCCCGACTCCATTTCTGAGGCGACTACCAACCCCCAGAAAAGGGTAAAGTTAACATTAACTTTACTTAGTCAATCTACCACAGATCCAGTACATCCCATCTTCCATGGAGTGCTGGAAAGGGTTAATTTGTATACCTTTGTATCTGTACCTACTAGAGCATTGTTTTGACTTGGCTGGTGGCAGTGGTATCTACCATAACATTTCTACCGCAATTATATTAGATAAACGTGGTACTGTTCTTGGCTATTATATTAGCCTCGAACACAAACCCACTTGACCAAATCGCCTTTCTTTTGGCTCCGGTTGGGTTTATTTGCCATTTCTTTTTGTTAAAGTCCTTCTTGTGTTTTACTTTGCGCGTCAAACTAGGTTCGCCTTCTTTGTTCATTGTCTCTTGGCGGGCTTCTGCTCAGAAGCCCTCCTCAAGGCGCCTGGGTGTCTAAGTGGGCTGAATGTGAGGGAGGGGTGTAGTCACCCCATGCACAGGGTATCCTAGGAAACCCAAGTCGCACTTTGTCATGATTGGCCAGGGTAGTTGTCCAGGCTGGACAACCCCCCTGCTGGATGATTCACTGCCAGGCTGTGTGAGAGTCGCCACTGGAACTACAAGGAACCGAAGAGAAGCGGAGAGAACGACGGCTGCTGCAATTACCCCGTCCCGGTGAAGCCCTGCTGCAGTCCTGAGCTATCTTCTCTTCAACGACTTAGAGAGATCCAGTCCGGAGTCTTCTTCCCTTGAGCTTGGTGGGGATAACCAGCTCATCTTCTACAGCCAGAGGATCCTCTTCCTTGTTTGAAATCACTACAGACTGCTGTAGTGGTCCGGATAGCCACCTGAAGAGCCTCTCCTGTTTTTAAGGAGCGCACCTTTTTATTCCTCGTCGCTGCTGCCGGCTTCATCCCTGTGTGGTGCAGACCCCCCTTCAGATGTCTTCCTTCACAACGAAGCTCCAAGAATCGTGGGTCTGCGGGAAACCAACAGGAACAACTGCCAGGGCACCAGCTGCACCATTGGAACAAGATACTGTGTTCTACTTGAGGAAACTGGGTGAATCCTTTGCTTCATTTTCCAAGGCTTGCCCTTGTCTTCCCCCCTTCTTCTAACTTTTGCTTCCGAACATTGACAATATCGAAGTACTTTTGGCTACGTTGAATCGTGAACTGTCTGACTGTGTGATCTTTGGCAACAGGCACCAGTGTCTTTCGACCCTGGTTCCAGCCCTTTGACTTTTGAACTCCTGTCTCTGAGTGTCTCTTGATTCTGCCTGCCTAACCAAAATATTGCCTGCAATTTTTGCCTCCAACTCCCTCTGGGTATCTCAGGTGCTAAGTGTGTTTTTGCCCCAGTAGCATTTCATGTCACAGATACGCGTTTATTTAGTAGACCGAACTGTAAAAAAGTGATCGCAATCGTATTCGCAGAAACGTGTTTTGTTCGTAACACCAGTTAATTCAAACACAGGGTACTTACCTTGAGACTTACTATACAAAGTGAATTGGTTAGTTGTAGTATATTTACTGTGTGGTTTTTATTTGAGTTTAATAGAAGTGTGTTTATAACAAATGGTTTAAAAATAAAAGTACTTATATTTTTTACTTGAAACCTTGAGTCAGTGTTTGCTTGAATCTCAGTAATTGTGGTCCCTTTGTGCAATCTCTGCTACTGCTCGTATACTCTTGAGAGAAGCCTGGCTGCTCCGCCACTGCTACCACTCTGACATAGTAGTACAGGCTTGTAACAAAGGTAAAACTTGTATTGCCACCTGTAGTCTTGTGTGTAGTGGTCCCTAAGGGCACTGCACAGGATTCTGCCTAACAGAGGAGTGGAACAGTTCTTTACCCTTGACGGGGAGATCAAGCACCTTGTCCTCAACTTCCTTCGAAAAACTTTGTAGCATGCAGCCACGCTTGGTGGGAGAGGTCTACTCCCACCATAAGGCCAGGAGCGGAAAAGTGTCTACATGATGGGCCGCAGCTTCAAGTAGATCCTGTGCCAGAACCCTGGCATCAGATAAGCAGTCCTTGAAGTTTTCGAGTTTGTCAGTTTGTATACATTGAATACATTCCTGAAACTTGGCAAGCTCCTTTCAAAGTTTGACATTAGCAGCCACCAAGATGAGCTCAGTATTTGCCTGACGCAGCTGAAGAGCCGAATTGGAAAATACCCGTTTCCCCCAATGGCGTCAAGGCATGTCCTCCTTGGAAAGGATCCGAGAGGCTGCTGTGGAGGATGTAGAGGCCAGCTTCGACTGGAGCGTAGCTGCTGCCACCCGCGAAGAGGGGAGCGGGCATGCAGACAAGGATATATCCTCAGACGCAATGAAGCCTGTAGCGAGCGTTAATTTTCTTATAACGGTGCTCCCCGGAATGAGGTTTTTACCAGACCATATGGGCCTTGGCCAGGACGTCCTTCTGAAGGAACAGGCTGGTGCGCTCCTGTGTCGACAAGAGTGAAGGCTCCCGAAAGTACCCCTTCTTGCGGAGCTGGGGGCTCGGGTATTGGAATGTCCAGCAATGCCATCATCTCAAGCACCCGGTCGTGAAAGGCTCGAATAAAGCGGGGCGTATCATCTCTGATCTGGCCCTCATCCAATTAGGCGAAACAGAGGTCTGTTCCACCACAGGTGGCGCCTCAGGACCCAAAGGTGTGGTTGACAGGGCAACCAGAACTTTTTCAACAGGGGAAAGCGGAGGAAGACCCACAGGGAGTGGTGGAGGTGGCACTACCGGAACCTGCATAGGGATTGCCGGAGCAGGGGCCGGCTCAAGAGGCTTAGGATACATTTCCTTAAATAAATCCTTAAGGTACGCCTTCATGGGATCCGAATGCATAAGCGTATGAAACTTGCCAAAAAAAGCCTCCTCAGACAAAGGACTAGGTGCTGGAGTGGGCGGAGGCCGATCGGAAGGGGCATACAGCCAGGATCGCAAAGATGGTTACCAGGATGGTCCCCGACCAAGTGGACCTACATAGATCAAAGGCGTGGACGTAGGAGGAAGCAAGACTGTATGCGGCAGCAGAGTCTGAGCATGCCAATACATTGGAGGATCGAACATGTTCTTACCCAACAGAGCGCGGAAAAAGGCTGCTCTGCCCCAATAACAGGCCCCTCAACAACAGCCGTGATGAACATTGGCGTAAGAGAGGTAGTCAAAAGGGCAGCCGTAGACCGCTGGGGTTGGGCCGCCATTTTGTCAACGCCTGAGGCGAACTGTGTCACAGGTGTAAGCGAGGCCGTAGTCACAACAGGGGAGTCCGGAGTCTTATGTTGCATCCTAGCCTTGTGACAATGAACATTGGCAGAGCCGGTGCTAGCAGATCTAGTGTGTTTATGAGACACCTTAATGACTGCTGACGAATTGCCCCAAGAAGGGGAACCTTGGCGGAGCCGGTTCTTGAAGACTTAGTGTTTAACTGGCTTCTTTGCCCCCTCAGCAGGATCGGTTATACCACAGGTCTGAGCGTGGTAAGGCCTAGTCACACACTGAAGCCAGAAACCCCAAAGGGGGCTCCTAAATCATGCTGGTTTTAGATATAGCCCCAAGAAGGGGAACCTCAGGGACAACCCCGGTACGTTTAGCCACCTTGAGTGGGGCCTCAAGCCGAAACTCAGTGCACTTGGTTACAGATGTGGAAAGCTCGGGCGGAACCTGGTGAAAACAGCGCCAGACGAACTGGGTCCAACCTTAGCCCCCAGAAGGGGAATCTCGGATAAAGATCCGGTCTTGGCAGCCCCTTTAGAGGGGTGCTCTCTGTGGACACTCCGGTGCACCTGTTAGGACCCTTTCGGCACACCTCAGTGATATCCCTGGTAATAGAGCCTTTGAGCCCCGCCCGGACCCAGACGACCTCGGCAAGGAGTGGTCTGGCTGGGGTGCCCTGAAAAGGAACTAGCTTACCGGTCGTCTCCTTTTTTCTTTGATAAACAGCTGTAAATGTGGTGGAACACCACGTTGGAGCACCTCCTCCCACCTGACAAGCCGACGCTGGAGTGCCCTGACTGACAGGAAGTCACAGTAGAAGCACGAGTCCCAATGGAGTTCCGGGCCCAAGCACTTCAGGCAAAGAGAGTGGGGGACCGTCCTCGCGAAGCGACGTTCGCAGGATTAACAGGACACGAATCCCAGACGCTCCGGCATAGACGGAGTAAGAGATGACCGTGGAACCAGAGCAGGAATGAAGGACAAGGGACCAAAAAGAAAAATATTCCCGGTGATGCAAGTGTGTCCGACCCAGACCGTGCAGACGAAAGAACTGAATGGCGCGGGGCGGAGACCAGGAGGGCAGGGCTACGGTCACGTGCGGTGGCCAAGCATAAAAATAAAGAACATTTTATTTTGATGCTTATAAGTGCTCGGGTCCGGTCCCAATGGATGGAATGTCCCACAAGTATGGAGGAAAGGGGACGGGACACAGGAGTAAGACTGTTTGCAGAATAGGGCCTGGAATTCACCCACCCTCCTGGCAGAGGTGATGGCCACGAGGAAAGCCATCTGCCAAGAGAGGAACTTGAGAGGGGCCTGATGCATAGGCTCGAAGGCCTCACCCCGCCCCCCCCACCTCCCCACCCTCAAAGAGCCTTGTCAGCACGACTGAGTTCCCATGCCGGGGCAGGAGCCTTCACCAGCAGAAAAAATCCAAACAGTTCTTTGGGGAACTCCTTGACTAGAAGGTGTGACCAAAGAGAAGATCCTCCTGGAGACCTGTTGTAGTGGGAAAGAGCCGTCAGATGCACCTTGATAGAGGTGAGCCGCCAGCCCTGCCTTTGCCAAGGACAACAAGTACGGAAGAATCTGCAGGGCCGTGGCCCTCAGATGGTTGATCTTCTGTGACTGGCACCACGTAGCGACACGTTTCCACTTGGGACTGTAGCACTTAAAAGTCAAAGACGCTCAGGTCTTGGCAAGGACCTCCCTGCAGTCCTAACTCTTATCCCCCGAACTCTAGGGCTGCAGGAGCAAAGCCCTCAGGTTCAGTGATCCTGGGTCATGATGCAGGATTGCACCTCCTTCTCTGGTGAGCAGATCCGCAATCACTGGCAGCTTGACCGGAGGCGATGCAGACAGGCTGAGAAGGTCCTGGTACCAAATCTGCCTCCTCCACGCCAGGGCAATGAGTATCACCCTGCATCAGCACTGTTTGAGTTCATTGATGACTCACGGCAGGGGAGGGAACCTGTACACAAACAGGCCTTCCCACAGGAAGGGGAACGAATCCCCCATACTCCTCGGCTAGTGGAACCTGGTGGTTAATTTCTGGCATTGGGAGTCTACCGCCTTCACAAAACGATCGATCTGGGGTCTGCCCCACTTGAGGAAGATGCAGTCCACCTGATCCTGCTGAAGTTACCTCTTGTGCCAGGAGCGCAGCTCCCTGCTGAGGGAGTCGGCAATGGCGTTCTTGACTCCTGCCAGGCGAAGGGAGATGAGGAACATCTCTTGAACGATGGCCCAGTGCCACAAGTCCTACGCCACTCTGGAAAGTGCTGGGGATCGGGTGCCCCCCGCTTCCTGATGTAGAACATTGTGGTGTTGTCTGTGAACATACTCACTACTTTCCCTTCATTGAAGGAAGGAATGCTTGAGGGCCAAGAACACGGCCCGCAGCTCCAGGATATTGATGTGGAGATTCTTCTCTTCTGGCAGCCACAGGCCTCTGGCGTGAGCTCCTCAGACCTCCAGTGAAGCATTCGTGGTGACAGTCTCCTGGCCTGGGGGCTCCGAAACCATGTTCCCCCGGGTGACAGAGTGGACGACCTACAACCTCATCGCTCGACGGAACTCCTCGTCGAGAGGGATCTTGTCTGCGAAGCTTCCAGACACTTGCATCCAGCGAGCGTCCAGGAACTCCTGAAGGGGTCGCATCAGTAGCCTGCCGAGCCGGATAAGGTAGATGCACGAACACATCATGCAGAGCAGCGACTTGATGGTCTGCAGTGTGGCAATTTTCAGTGACAACAGCCGTTGTACCTTCCCCGCTAACAGCCGTTGTACCTTCCCCACTAACAGCCGTTGTACCTTCCCCGCTAACAGCCGTTGTACCTTCCCCGCTAACAGCCGTTGACCTTCCCCGCTAACCTCTCCCTCAAGGGAGATGCCAGATAGGAGACCGTGTTGAGCCTGGCTCTCAGGAACACTGCGTTCTGCGATGGAATCAAGCAGAACTTTGGATAATTCACAGAGAATCCGAGATCCGTCAACAGCTAGACGGTCCTTTTTGTGTGTCCGACAGCTACTTCCCTTGACTTGACCTGGATGAACCAGTCATCGAGGTACAGGTACATGTGTACACCCTGTAGATGTAGCTAGGCCGCCACTGGTACCAGGCACTTCTTAAACACCCGGGGCGCCGACTTCAGGCTGAAGGGGAGGGCCTTGAATGGATAGGGTCTTCCTTGCACCTCAAAGCCCAGGAACTTCCGATGCTTCCTGTGGATGGGGACGTGGAAGTACGCTTCCTCCAAAGATGCAGAGACGTCAAGAAGTCTCCTCCGAGCATGTGCTGCAACGCGACCATCCTGAATTTTTGGGGCTCGAGTTATTTGTTGAGATGCCGCTGGTCTAGAATGGGCCTCCAAAGCCCAGTCTTTTTGGAGAAGACTCCGGAGCAGTCTTTGAACTAGCTCCATCGCCCCAGTTTGTAGCATGGCCCGTACCTCCTGCAGGAGGTGAGGGATGTGCTGTTCCTACAGGGCAATCAGATGGATCCGTGGACATTTTTTCTGAAACTCCAGGGTATGTGCATGGGTGAGAGCGTCCATCACCCATCTGTCGGTGGAGATCTTCTTCCACTCACCGACGAAACTCGCCAGCCGACTACCCACCGGGGTGCATGGGTGGGGGCCCTATGTCCTGACCAGTTCAGACCTGTTCGGCACCTGCGTCCCACCTTGGGAGCGACAGCAGCGCTGACCATCTCCACCGAAAGTCTTTGAACGGCCTCAGTAGGCCTCCTGGGTCGTGGGCTGAGGGTTGACGGTACGACGGGGAACCTCCACTGGAATCCTTGGTCTATCTGCTGGACTTTCTGCCAGAAAGGATGGGCGGTGTTGCTGAAGAGTGCCCAGGGGATCGAGCCGTCTTCATGTCAGTCTTGATGGCCTGCAAAGACTCATTTAGGATCTTCCCAAAGAGGGTGTCACCGAAGGGCATATCCAGTACTCTCGTCAGGACCTCCTGGCGGAGGTTGGTGGCCCGCAGCCAGCCCTGATGCCGGAGACTGCCACTGTTTCCCCATCTGTCAGAAACCTGTGTCTGCGATGTCCAGGGCCACCGTAATGGCACAATCTGATGCCACCTCCCCTTCTTTTTGTTGTCGGGTAGGAAGTCCAAAATCGGCCTGTTTGTACCAGCGTTCTCCGTCGTACCTGGCCACAACAGCCAGTGAGTTGGCAGCCTTGACTGTCAACGCCGCAGATCAGATCCTTCTCCCCATGGTGTCCAACTTCTTTACCTCACTGTCCGGAGGGAAGGAGGACGAAGACGAGGGGTTAGATTAGCTCTTCCAGCAGCTGCCGATACCAGATAGTCCGGCGACGGTTGCGGGGTGCGGACTCCGGCACCCAGTATTTTTTCTGTAGCCTATCCTGCTTGGTTGGGGCTCTGGCTGGGTTCTTCATCAGGGCCAAGCCCTCCTCCCAAATGGCATCCAGGAGGGGCAACGCCATGATGGTTTTCCTCTTTGCCTCGTGCCTCTGGTAGAGAAAACCTTCCTTTTTGGTCTCTTCGGGTGTCAGCTGGAAGAGCTTGGATGCTCTGGTGACCATGGCAAGAAACAACCCCACCTCGTTCGAGGGGACACCCTCGGCGATCCACCTGCTGTGACAATGTCCTCCAGCGTGGTCACTGTGTCCTGGGGGGCAGGGGGGTAGAGGGGAAGGAGCAGGATGTGGAGGTTGTTGAGGCAGTGCTGGGTGGCGCCTCCTCTTTTGCTGGAGGTTGATCCAGGGCCACCGGGGTCCCCAGAGGTATCCTCTTCCAACATTCATCGATACATCGATTGGAGCTGGTTCGGCAGGCTCACTAGGCCCGTCCAGCCGGCACCTCCGACGTTACTGGTTCCGCTGTTGCCCCCCACGTCCTCAGGGATCGTGTATATGGACTCCTGGTCTTCCTCGTCTGATGACGAAACATCAGTTCCTTGGAGTACGACTCATCACCCCCCCTCCCTTTAGCATCCTGAGGGGTCGGATTCGGGCTTAGCTCCGGCATCCTCTTTTACGGTGTCCTCTCCACGGACCCAGTGGAGGCCTCCCACCACGGGGGCAGGGACACCCTGGGCACAGCCAGGGCTACCTTGAGCGGGTCAGCTTCTTTGGCCTTCGAGAGAGCTGTCGCTACCAACTTGATAGTCAACGATTTCTCATGCTCAGCCTGGACATTTTTAGGCAGGTCTGTCACCTTTTCCTGCACCTTAGGCTTCTCGTGCTTCTCCCGCAGTTTATTCGGGTTGGCCAATTTCCTCTTTGAGGAGGAGCTCGATCGATGGCTGGAGGTGGAGGCAGATGGTGAGGTTGAACGCTCCCCTCCCATTGCGGGACCCATTTGCGCGGCGACCCCAACAGAGACGTACTTGCGGTGCTTGGCCTCGTCTTGGACCCCCACGGATGGGGCGCCCTCAAAGGACTTAAAATCCAGCTTCTCGGACTGGCCAGTCCTGGCTGAGGCATGCCCCTGCTGGGGGCACGGGGTAGATGCCTACTGTGACTATCTTTCATGGTTCTCTTGCTGAACCTGAGGCAGATCTCGCAATCTCCTTCTCGGTGCTCCGGACGGAGACAGTAAAGGCACTGAAGGTGTTTGTCCTCTACAAACACGTTCCGCAATCCACAGCTGGAACAGAGCTTGAAAAGGGAGCTTCCCTCTTACTTATTTTCCGACATGGTCCGGAGTGCAGAGTAGGCCTGATGGCCTTCTGGAACTTTTGACAAACACTTAACAATCCTTGCCCTTGAAGGGAGCCAAAATTCACCGACAAATTGTTCCCCGCGAATTGGTCGATGTAGAGAAAGAGCACACAGGTCTATTTGACAAAAACAGGAAATTTTCTTGAAAAAGTGCAAAAAAAAAAACATAGAATAGCTCACGGAGCAAAACACGAGGACTCCCAACACTTGAACGTGCGGTAAAAATCTGAAGATGGCTGCCAGAGGAGGGGCTTAGGAAGAGGGTAGTCATTGGCTGGGACAGTATGACCCAGAGTTTAGTGATTGGTTTATAGGAGAAATATGATTTGTAAGTGAAAGTGATTTTTTTTTGATTTTACAGAGGATTCCCGGCCTGATGACAGGGAATATTCATGAGCATGTGAATCCATGCCAGACCCCATGCTGGAGAAGACTTTTCTATTGGAAGCTTGACTTCCATTGACATCAATGGGAACATCAGCTATTTTTCTGTGCGCTGTAACCTACCTGGACTTTGGAGGCAAGTAAACCCTTTTTGCTTCAATTACTTTGCTCAAGTCCTTCATTTTTGGGTGCACTGATCAGCCCATAAGGTTAACCTTACAGTGGAGCGTTGCAGGGGTACTTTGTATAGCTTTGTTTTTGTTAACATCCATTTAACCTTTTTTATGCACCTAAACAGGCTGGTGGCAGGGAACCAAATTGTACTTTTTACTGTGCATTGCAATGCACCATCATAATGCCATTTTGAGTACCAAATATTCAAAATGGTTATGACAAGTGTTTTAAGACATGTCCTTTGGCCATTTTGCTTTGTTGCAGTCTGCCTGTCCTCTTAGATCAGGAAATAAGATTAAATACCATAAAATAATGGACTTCCCGGGATCAGGTTGAGATTCCCAGATTAGTTCTGTTATGCGGAAGAACTGTTCAGGACTGGGTTTTGCCACTGTATTGTCCCAATATACATCACTGCCAGGAAGTGTCCATTGCTGGGCAATGTGCTGTTTGTAGCTGTTCATGATTGGAGGACCCATACCCGTTTGCAAGGTGCAGTTACTTGCCATTGGTGGGTTGGGTCTGTCCCCAGCTCGAATTCTGAATAAGGAGAGGAGACATATAGCAGTTTCTCAGGTCAATCACTATAGCTAAGATTCTGAAGAAGCGGAGCCCATGCACAAGCATCAGAAAAATGCAGCTTGGGACAAACCAGAAGCCCTGCGGCCTTTGCTGCCACAGAAGACTGTTGTCAGTGCTTCAACCCTGGGACTGGTGGGACCAACCTGTCCTATGTGCTGCACCAGAACTCTGCTGTTGTAGCAAGTCTAAAATTTCCCAGGATCATCCTGCGGCTTGCCCATCCGAAGATTAAGACAATCTGCTGCACCGGCTGATATGCCAAGCTGGAGATTAGGACTCTGCAGGTCGTCAACTTGTGACCCAAGTCCCCGCTGCTGTTACATAACTGCATAAAGAGGGTCTTTCCTGGAGCCGAATCTTTATGGCTCCCACAGATCTCGCCTGCTCACCTTCCGATCTGCGTTTTTTCACTGCTGCTCTGCTTCTGCTGAGGTCTCTTGTTGCAGTGGGACGCACTGTGGCTGAATGTATTGCGGCAAGTCTGTAGGAGCCGTCCCAGAACTGAAGATCAGAACCGTAGCTTTCTCTGACCTAATCCCGGCCGTTTGCAGACATTTAACCTGTGAACCCCAGAAATCCATCGATGGGACCACCGGTTGAAGTAAGCAACTCCAGCCATTCCGAGTACCTCACAGGCAGTCACTTGGAAAATCTGAGTAAAAGACGCAACACTCCCAGCATAGGGAATGGATTGGTGCAAAGTCCAATCAATAGCATTCTCTTGTCTGCTGTGATTAGTGGAGTGCTAGCCAAAGATCACCCACCAGGGTATCGCCCTAGTTGGGTGGGACTGAGAATGCACCCCTAAAATTCGTACTCGTTACTCCAAACATTCGTTTTAAGAAACTGTTGGCTTTTTTTTATTGTAAAACTTCAGATCAGTAAATCAATACTGAGCTTTTGTTACATTATTAAGAAATCGTCATTGTCGGTGCACATTATCAAGTTCGAAATCTAAATCTTAATCAGAATCAAAATTCAAGATCAAAATAAAAATTAAAAAATCCAAGTGGTTGACTTGATCAAGTTCATAGGTGATATTCCAGGTTAGGATTAGTCACGAAGCCCATTAGTAGTTTTGCCACATTTTGATTCTTTCAATTTTTGACTGTTGAGTCTGATTATTTCTCTAGACTCCTCCTTTTCAACACTCAGGATCATGTCGAAATACTCTATTAGTCGACATGATAGCTTGATGTTTTGGCCTGCTGCAGCATAGGCCCACCAATCTTCCATATTATTGTTTTGTGGTTTAAAGCTACTCAAGTGTATGTTCCGCTGACTGGTTGTTCCAGTGCAGGCGATTATTAAGTGCTTTAAAGACTCAATTTCTCCAGTGTCGCAAAATCTACAGATGTTCTCAGTAGTTTCCTTGTTCCGTTTTAGCCATAGCATTTCCCTATTTTTCAGAGCATTTAGCCTGAATCTTAGGAATTGGTTTCTGTGGTGACGTGAGGGGCAGTCTAAGATATTTTGGGGGATCATGTAGCTTGATTTCTCCTATTGATAGTGGAAGAACAGTTTTGAGTTTTCTGCGGTTTTCAGAATTTACAATCCAGTCCCAGATTTCAAGTTTTTTTTTGTGCATTTTGTGGGCGATCGAGTAGCTCCAATCTACTTATACATGCAGCTTCCATGATGGCCTCGAGTTTTAGCTTCCAGATTTGCATTAAGTTGGTTTTGATCCCTTTATTTTCAATCGCGAAGATTTGGTATGCCGGAATTTTTGCACAAAGGTACATTTTCCTTAAGGAAGTGAGAGATTTCCATATAATTGACACATGTAATGAATTGATCGCCAATTCATATCTCAGTGCAGTCATTGAAATATATTTAGGGAGCCTCAGAACTTGGCCCCAAAACATGCCCTCAAGTCTTTGCCATAAGTGATAATCTTGGTTCCAGCCTGCTTCTGCTCCGAATAAGATTGTTGGTATGACCTTCTGGAGGTAGAAGGTCATTATTGGCGCAATCTTGAATTTCCCGTATTCTTTATAAATTTTTGCGCCTTGTAGGCCAAGTTTTCTAGTTCGTTCTATCAAGTCTCTGGTCCAAGCAGCTTCACAGGTTGAATCATTGAACATCAGGCCAAGATATCTTATTGGCCTTACAGTTTTTAATTCAACATTTGCAATCGACCATCTGAATTGTTTATCTTTTTTTGTTTGCGCTTTGCCAATCCACATGATCTTTGTTTTCTCTGTGTTTATCACCAGCTCATTTTCCTTCAGATATTCATATAGGCGATTCAGGAGTCGTTGCAAACCGATTTGGGTGTAGTCGGTCAGCACCAAGTCGTCCGTAATAGACGAGGCATTTTATTGAAGTTCCGTTTAGCCTCGGAGGGCAGCAATGGACTGTATCCAGCCACAAGGGTAAGTCTGTGATAAATAGTTTGAACAGTTTGGCTGCCAAAGGGCAACCTTGCTTGATGCCTTTGAACGTTATTGGCTGGGTCAGATCACCTTGCTGATTCACCCTTATTCGCACAGTTTTTGCGTGTAGGGCTTTTAGTGGTTCTAGTATTGAAGACGGGCAATTCCACTTGACTAGTTTCGACCACAATCTCTCACGATTTATTCTGTTGAAAGACTGCCGCAAGTCTATGAATGCAAAGAATATCTTTCTCTTTGCCACTTGGGCCTCTCCAAGTTTAAGATGTTTAGTATTAATACGTTTGCTTCAACTCCCACTCTCTCGGTGAAGCCTGTTTGACGGATATCTGTTATCCTTGTTTCAATTGCCCATGTGGCAAGCTTCTGTTGAAGGAATGAGCCAAAGATCTTTCCAATTGTGTCGAGAAGGGTAGTAGGGCGATAGTTTGCAGGATCGTCCCCATTTCCCTTCTTGTAGATTGGGACGATGATTGCCGTCAGCCACAAATCTGGAACAGTCTTGGTGGAAGATACTTTGCTGAAAAGATATTCAATAAACTTTGCCCATTTTTCCTTGTGTTTTTTTAACATTACATTTGAAATTTGATCGGACCAGCAGCTCTGGAATTTTTAAATTTTTGTATGGCTGATTCAATTTCGTCTCTCGTAGGCGTTATATCCCATGCTTTGATTGGATAATGAACTTCAGGCTGGATTTCACTTTGTGGCTTCTCATAGATCACAGAAAAATACTCTACACATTTCGAACTGGTAATTTCATGTGAGCATGTGGGTAGTGATTTTGTGTGTCCATTGTTTAAGATTACCCAAATGTCACTCGTGTTATTGGTGATTAGGAGTTCTAGCATTATTTCAGCGCGGTCTTGCTCAATTACCACTGCATGGTATTTGAGCCAATGACGATATGCCTGATGTCTTTCCTGAACTCTGATGTGTTTACATTCCGCTGTTAACTTTGTCTTTTTAATTTGTCGCATGTCTTTTCTTAGATCCTTTTTTGCTTGGACAATTTAATTGCTGAAGCAATGTTTGAGTGTGACCAAGAATTCTTGATGAGACGAAGTTCGTTGTGAAACTCATCAGCAAAGGTGCGTAGTCCACGTCATTTGATTGATTTAATGCAAACCGTAATCTTTCAATTTGTGGCCCGTTTATCCTCAGATGGTTACCAGTAGCATTTGTTGACAATTGAGCTGCATATATGGAAGTTGCTTCATCCCAATCAGCCTGCCAAGATAGATGTAACAAATCATGGTCGCTGTTGGTCATTGCGATTACTGTTAGGTCTACCACTTTTTCCAAGACATTTCTGGAAGCCCAGAAGTAATCCAGTGTGGTTTGGCTTTGTGGACCTCGCCACGTTGGTGGTTTACATGATTGATCACCTTTTGTATTGCCATTTAACATTGTGCAGTTTCTTATTGCGAGGGCGTCTGACCAAATTTGTCCTGTGTTAAGTACTGCATTGTTAGGAATCCGCTGGTTTGTCCTTTTGTTTTGATCATATTCAAACCAACTGCAATTTAGATCACCGCAGAAGATTACTGAGAGATTGTTAGAAGGCAGTATTGCTGCATCGATTAAGGATGTTACTGCACTTATGAAGCTTGTTGTGGTTATCATTGCTGGATTCCAATATCCATTTATTAGCAATAAGTATTTCTTCCCCCTGTTTTTTTGAAGATGTTATTTTTACTGTTGTACCTTGGATGAAGGGGTTGGGATTATGTGACTCCTGAGGGGTCAGCCAGTTGTGAATTTTTAACAGGGTTAAAAGACCCGAAAAAGGGCACCCCCTTATGTTTTTTCCAGTGGTGTTCAAAAAGATACTGAATCCATCACGAGACGGTGGTTCACGTAGCCAAGTTTCTTGCAGACAGACTGGAAGAATATCGTCATTGGTACCTCAAAGTTATTGAACAAATGTACAAAACCTTGTGAATTCCATGATAACACAGTTTGTACATGTTCATTCCCCGTCAATCATTATTATTGATGTTTAGCATGAATTGTCCATTTCTCTTATTCAGCAGTGGGACCCCATTGTTGCCCTCTTGCCGGGTTACATGAGGATCAGAAGACAATGCATTACTTACCGTAAAAGCATTTCTGATGATTGTATCTGCTTAGATTCACATGCTGTGCATATGGGCCGACATCCAGTGGTAACCACGGAGTATTGCATCTTGTCTTTCTGGGACCGAAAGGGGACGTCGGCATAGGCGTGTCTGAAACACTATCCCTATCGTGACGTGTGTAGTACCCAAAATCCCTCACGCACCGAGGTCCCTCCGATTGTATTTTTTCTGCCATGAGGGAGACCAAGGCTATAGTGAGTGAACACATGAAGAGAGAAAGTAGTAAGAAGTCCATGTTCCTTCCGCCCTGAGCGGGGAGGGCGCATTTGAATCTAAGCAGATACAATCATCAGAAATGCTTTTACGGTAAGTAATGCATGTCTTTTGATGCTTGTTAATCTGCTTAGTATCACATGCTGTGCATAGACTAGTGAGCAGTACCCGGAGTTGGAGGTGGGTTGTGAGGAGGAACAGTAGAAAAAAGATGTCTTAGTACTGCTTGTCCCACCTGAGAATCAGACCTAGAATGAGTGTCTAGGCAATAGTGTTTTGTCAAGGTGTGTACAGAATTCCAGGTTGCCGCTTTGCAAATGGACTCTAGGGGAGCATTTGCAATGAATGCTATGGATGCCGCAGTGCCTCGAGTAGAATGTGATCTAGGCTTGAAGGGCAGTTCTCTCTTTGCAAGAGTGTAACATAGTGTGATGCATTTGACAATCCACCTTGATATTGCTGATTTAGAGACAGGGTCCCCTTCTCTACCAGCTGCCACTGAAACAAAGAATTGTTTAGTTTTCCTCAGTGGTTTAGTTCTATCCATGTAGAACATGACTGCCCTGCGCACATCTAGTGTGTGAAGGCTTCTTTTGGCCATGTTAGTAGGTCTCTGGAAGAACGTGGGTAGTTCGATTGACTGTTTCACATGGAACTTTGAAATAAATTTTGGCGCAAATCTGGGATGTGTGCGCAGAACTACCTTATCTTTGTGGACTGTAACAAAGGGGTCCAAAACCGAGAGGGCCTGTAGGTCACTAACTCTTCCGATAGAAGTGATAGCTACTAGAAAGGCTGCCTTGTAAGTCAGGTCTTTCAGACTAGCTTTATGCATAGGCTCAAAAGGGGGTCCCATGAGCCTAGTTAAAAGCACATTTAGATCCCACCTAGGGGCTGGGTGAGTGATGGGGGGATACATTCTTTTAACCCCTTCCATAAAGGCTTTAATCACAGGTATTTTCCACTTCGACACCTTCTGCTGTGACGTGGTGTAGGCTAACAACGCTGCTAGGTGAACCTTTAAGGAATTGAAGACTAACCCAGAGTCCAACAGATGGGTTGGATATAACAATGTGTGAAGGCGAGCAATCGGTGGGATTAACGCCTTTGAAACTGCACCAGATGACAAAAAGTTTCCATTTGCTGGCCTAGCAATAACGTGTGTTAGGCTTTCTTGCCTCCCTCAGTATGTCCATGCATCTTTGAGGGAGTTGCAGATGTCCAAACTCTATGACCTCAGGAGCCAGGCTGCTAAGTTCAGAGTTTGTGGGCATGGGTGCAGAGTCTCCCCCCTGTCCTGAGACATGTTGTACGGCAGGGCAGCTTGACTAGTGGGGAGAGGGAACTTTCCATCAGGTGCGCAAACCAAGGTTGGCGGGCCCACATGGAAGCCACCAGAATCATGGTGACTGGTTCCTGGTGCATCTTGTGTACTATCTTGTTCAGATGGGAGTTGGGGGGGAAAAGCATAGACAAATTTCCCCGACCAAGTTATCCAGAGGCCGTTCCCCTTGAATCGGTTCTGGGGGTACCTGGAGGCGTAATCTTGGCATTGGGCGTTCTCCTGAGTAGCGAACAGGTCGATCTCTGGAAACCCCCATTCTGCGAAGACGTTGGATACAATGTCTTTGTGCAGTCGCCATTCGTACTATTCTGGCAGAGGAAAATCTCTGCGGAGTACGTCTGTCAGAAGATTGAGTTCCCCTGGAACATGTTGGGATATCAGGAACATCTTGTGTTTGAGAGCCCATATCCAGATGCTTTGGGACAGCTTGGATAGCCCTGGAGAGTGAGTGCCCCCCCCCTGTTTGTTCAGGTAATACATTGCTGTTGTGCTGTCGATTAGGACCAGCACAGTCTTCCCTTGCAGTTGCTCCTGAAAGGCTTTCAATGCTTTGAACACTGCTAGTAGCTCAAGTAGGTTTATATGGTTGGACGCTACCTGAGGGGACCACACTCCGTGCGCTGTCTGTTGAAGCAGGTGAGCCACCCCACCCCGTGAGATGCGTCTGTTGTGAGAGTGGCTTCCACTGCAGGGGTGGTGAAGGTTTTCGCCTTCAAGAGGTTCTCCCTCGACCACCACAGCAGAGAGAGAATGAGGGCTGGTGAGACAACTAACAGATCTTCCCATTGTCCGCTGGCCTGACACCACTGGCTGTTGAGCCGCGCGTGGGGAACAAAGTATACGCATGACGCCATCATCCCTAGCAAACGCATGGCTTTGCGCACCGTCACCTCTCGACTGGCTACATACTGAGGAACCTGAGAGAGCATGTTCTGAACCCTCTCGCTGGAAGGGAAGACTAGACCGTCTTCCGTACGAATTAGAGCCTCCTGTGAACTGTTTTACTTGGCTGGGGACTAAGCTGGATTTCTTTTTCGTTGATAGAAAATCCCAGGCTGAACAGTAGGTCTACTGTTTTTTGGGTGTTCGAAAAACAAATGTCGAACGAGTCCCCCGTGATGAGCCAGTTTACCCTTACCTCGACGATTGGAACTGAAAGTCTGCGCAGGTGTGCCGCTGCCACTGCCAGGACCTTGGTAAACACCCTTGGCGCCGAGGCTATGCCGAAGGGGAGTACCTTGAACTGGTAGCGTTTGTCCTGAATCACGAACCTTAGGAATTTTCTGTGCGCTGGCAGCATTGAAATATGAAACTATGCATCTTTCATATCCAATGTTGCCATGAAGTGCCCCTGTTTTAGCAATGGGATCACCTCTTGCAGTGTTACCATGCGAAACTTCTGGGGATTTATGAACTTGTTCGCTGGGCGCAGGTCTACAACAGGACGCATGGTGAGATCCTTTTTGGGTACAAGGAAGTACACTGAATAGATTCCCTCGTTTACCTGAAGAATCGGGACGGCTTCTATGGCGTCCTTTCCCAGCAGCGGTTCCACCTCTTGGATCAGGATCTGCAGATGTTCTGGTGAAAGGCGTTGATGTTTCGGCAGTCTGAACTGTGGAGGTCGGGCGAATTCAACGCAGTAACCGTGGGCGACTGTCTTTAAGACCCACTGGTCTGAAGTTATCCCCTCCCATGCATTGAGGAAAGATGTTAATCGTTCCCCCGACCGGGGAGACATGGGAGGGGACCTGGACTTGGCGGTCATTTCTGACCCGAAGTTGACGCTCCTCTGGAATTGGAGCCTCTGCCTCTATTCTTTCTGCGCTTCTGACCCCTCTGGGGGTAGTAAGTGGGGCTTTCAGCAGGTTGACTTGAGCTGAAGTTGCCTGTGCCGAAATTGTTTTGAGCGGCGCGGGCTTGTCCTCGAAAGGAACGCCGAGAATTACTGCCCCTCTGTGAAGAGGGTTTCTGGGAAATTTGGTGCAGCATCTTAATAGTCCCGTGCTCCTTCTTGGCCGTCTCCAACACATCGTCTACCGCCTTCCCGAAGAGGTTGGCCTCTTCGATGGGTTTGTTGATAATGGATGCCTGGGTCTCAGGCCTGAAGCCCGACCTGCGCAGCCACGCGTGCCTCTTTAGGAGGCTACCCTGTGCGAGAGACCTGCCTGCTGTCTCTGCGGTATTCTTTACCACATTCTGATTGGCAAGTTTGCCCTCCGAGACAATGGCGAGAAGCTTGGCTCTGGTTGGTTCCGGAACCTCTTGAAGGCCTTCCTGGAGTAGGTTCCATTGGGTGTCGACATAGCTTGCTAGTAATGTCGTGTTATTGGCAATCCGGACGGTATAGGCTGCTACTGATGTAACCAGTTTGCCTAAGGCATACAGCCTTTTAGACTCCTTGTCCGGAGGTGACTCTCCCGTGGCAAGGGGAACCCCTGCTCTTTTGCGAGTGTTGGTCACCACCAGCGAGTCTGGGATTGCGTGTCCTTTGATATATAGCGGGTCGGTGGGGGAGGGTTGGAAAACTTTTTCGACCCTCGGGTTCACAGCCCTAGTCTGAGCGGGTGTGAGTAAGGAAGGAGCCAGCCGTCTTAACAGAGCTCAAAAGCGGGATAGACTGGCTTGCCAGAGGTTTTTCATTAATAATGTCCTCAGCGAAATCTTGTTCGGGCAAGGCTTCAAGCGTGGCAATTTGAAAAAATTCTGCTGCTTTCTTCAACATGTTGTTGAAAGCCATTTGATCATCCACCGGGGAAGCTTGTCGAATCGGGGTGGACGGGGGAGAGTCAAGGCAAACGATATGATCGTCCTGCTGGGTGTCCTCCCAGTTGTCAGTTGCTCCTTGATCTTCCCCATAGTTGTCCCCATAGTTGTCCAGAAAAGAGGACGACTCTTCTTCTGTATATATGTCCCTATACGTGTCCATCTGGACATCTTCTTGATAGTCAACTTCGTGTTGGATATCTTCATGTATTAGAGGGTTAGGGTCTACCCGAGCCTTTTTTGGCAGAGGTTGATCAGAAGCTCTGAAAAATTGTTCCAGCCGATCCATGCACCACTCGAATTGTTCCGTGGTCCACTTGGATGATCCAAATGGGCCTAACTGAGTAGGGACCGTGGTCTCCGCCCTAAGGCGTTGAGAGGATCTCCTCAGGGTGCTTGAGAGAGGTACCTGGCTTTCTCCGTGAGATTCTTCAGGATCGTCTTTCAAATCCGTGGAAAACTTTTCGGCGGATTGGCCCATAACTTTGGGCGGAACCGGTACTAGGCCCACCGTTGTAGCAATCCTATTGATACTCTTACGGATAGACACAATCTTCGGGAGACAAAGCTTCTGAAGATGTGTCGGCAGTGGAACCTTCTTCCGTGGCTACAGAAGGGCCCGCGGATAGCTTCTCGGGTAGAGGCATACTCTTAGTCTTTGGGCCTGTACGGGCCTTGGAAACCGTCGAAGTTCTTGTACGGAAACTTCGGCGCGTGTAATTTTGGGAGTAGCGCCCTTGTTATGTTTGCTATGCCCAGTCATCATGCGCTGGTGCGGATGCCGGGAAAGCTTCGGATCAGACCGATACGTGGGAACCACTGAAATTTCCGGCTGACCCGTTGGCGCTTTTGCCTTCTTCGACAAAGTCGTCGAGGAGGGCGCTTGGGTTGTGTGCTTTGTGCTGTGCGATTGTACGCCCCCGTCACCGGGTGTGGTCCCTGTAGCAAGACCGGAGTCGAGCCTGGAAGGGTTGGGGACGGGCGTGGCCGCCCTAGAATAGCCCGCCTCAAGGTCTATAACATCCGCGTTGGCCGTCTGGTCATCCGATGTACCCCCATCACTTTCGGCTGGTGTCGCAGCAGGGGAGGGAGGCTCCACGCTTCAACCGGCGCTCCCTAAGGGTTTTAGGTTTAAGGAGTTTACACGCCGAACACCGCTTTTCGTCATGCTCTAGGGGGAGACCAGCGTTACACGACGTGTGCTAGTCTTTCCAAGGATATCTGACCCTACACACAGGGCAGAATCTAAATGGAGTCCTTTCCATAGCAGAAGGGAAGGGTGACCAGACCAAAAAGGAAAGCAGTGGAAAAGAGGAAAGACATAACAGTATGGCAAACCCCGAGCCCACTCTCCCTACTGTGTAGGCCGGCCAGAAGGCCCGACCACGTGGAAGTCCGAACGCCGGATCTTAGGCGCCGGAACCCACAGCCGTAGACGATTCCCCCGTAGTCTTCGTCAAAGATGTTCTTGATGGGCAAAGTGACTTAACGGGGAATAAAACCGACAATTCGGTAAGATAAACAATGTCTCATGAAGAGCTCTGCTATAGGGCGACCAGTTATCTGGGCGGAAAAAAACAATCTGAGGGACCTCGGTGCGTGAGGGATTTTGGGTACTACACACGTCATGATAGGGATAGTGTTTCAGACACACCTATGCCGACGTCCCCTTTCGGTCCCTGAAAGGCAAGATGCAATAATCTGCGGTTACCACTGGATGTCGGACCATATGCACAGCATGTGATTCTAAGCAGATTAACAAGCATCAGAAAATGATTTCCAGAGGGAATCTCGTCGTTTTTTTGTCACCGTCATCACTTGCTTGTGGGCCCACTTTTCCTTTTTCCAACGTTTGGTCAGGTTCCAATGTAATGTCAAAGCCAAACACAAGCAACTCTTCGATGGCTTGTAATAAGTTTTTCACAGCAAAAGATCTAATGTGCATTAGTACCCGATCAAAGGTTTTTTTCTGTTGGGTATTCAACAATTTTTATGTCATCCGAGGTTATTGTTCGCAGTAGTGGTATGCAGCCAAATAATTTCATTACGTTTGCTCTGTTTAGATCAACCTGGTTATCAGTTTGAATATTTTGTAGCCGCAACTTCCAAAGTCGACTGTTTTTCCTAGGACTTTTGTTCAGGTGTGCCCTGGACTGATAATGGACTCCTTGTTTCCGTTGATTCATGGTCATTTTAGGATTAAGTTTGGAAGTTAGAATTGACAGTGGTGTTTATGAGGTTTTGTCGCTTTCATGTGCGATCGTATTCTCAGTTCGTTTTTTGGGAAAAGATAACTTTGCTGGTCTCCGATTTTCAGACACTTGAGTGCGGGGATGGCCTAGAGATTCCAGTACAGGACTTTGGATCGTAAGCTTAACTGAGTCTTCAGTCTCCGTCGAAGATGCAGAAGTATTGGCATTACTCATTTCATTAGATTCAAGTCAGCGACGTTTTGTGGTTTGTTTATTTGATGGTTTAGTGTGATCTTTAATGGAATCTTTGCCAAACAGTGGCGGACCAGAAGTAGGACTCGGACTCTGGGACATCATGTTCATGGATTTTTATCATATGCTTTTAAAAATGTGTCTGAGCTCTTGGCAAGCTTCAAAGAAAAACTAAAATGATAAAAATTAAACTAGTGATAATTATCCTATTCTAAAATTCAAATGTTCAAGGAAAGGGAATTCTTGTGAAGGAGGAATCAAAATTCAAGTCCAAACCATATTCTAAAAATGAAAAAAAAAAAAATTATTCTAAAACATTTATAGAAAAACACACAAGTCTAAAGGGTTAAACAACTAAAACAATGCTCGACAGTTTGCTTCCGTCACAGGTTTTCTCCCCTGCATGGAAAGTTCTTCAGATGCCGCTGTAATGGTTCAATGTTCTAACACATTCAAAATAAAGTCTTATTTGTGATATTTCAGTCCTTTCTCCCGACACGTCTGAGTGCTGTTTTCACTTATTTACTCTAATTTGGGGCGTTTCATTTCCATTCTGGGTTTCACAATCTTTTTCTGTTGACTCAGGCTATTTTCTCTGGTTTCTCTTTTTTCCCCTGCTTAAGGTTATCTTCACCCTTTCACCTTCTCCCGGAGGTCTCTTGACTCTCATTCCCCTCTCTAGCGGTATCCTCACTCTTGTGCCCCTCTTGGGGCATTTTCACTCTCATCCCCTCTCACGGGGTATCTTCACTCAGAATAAGGACATGAGTGTCTCATGTGACTTCTTCGCACTGGTTTTACCCGCTCTCCTTGCGTACCTCGGAATTAGGGGATGAGTCTCTTACACGACTCCTTTGAACTGGGCTCACCGCTGCTCACCTCTTCCCTTCCAGGAGTAGTCAGGCGGCCCACAGTCCCTCATTTACTGGGCAACTTTAGGTTGCCTAGTGTGAAAACATCATGGACAACAGATTCAGAATTAAAAATAAAACACGATTAACTTAAAGGTCAGAATGGAAAAAGGCCAAACTTGCCCAATTGCTGGGGTGGGATTTGTATATCTAAATGAAACTAAGGAAAGTCTGAGTCAGAGTTCAATTTAAGAATCTGTCTGTCCAAAACCTTTACTTGCACAACTAATTGTGTAGGGATGTCAGCAACCAAAATAAAAACGTGTTCAACACAAAGTTCTGAGCTTCTTCCATCTAGCAGATTCCTTTCAGCTCACTTGCACAAGTGTAAACAGTTCCACAAAAAGTCTCAAATGTACCTTCCTTGGATTCAAGCTGATATAGTCTTAATCAATACTCAGGGTTCCCTTCCCCAAGTTCCAACCAACACAGTTCAACTCCGTCCTCACATTGGCAAATGTCTCAAATCTCAATGGTTCCCTTTCACAAGATTTAGTTTTGTTGAACAGAAAGTTTCAAAATTCAAAAGAAAGTATCCTTCAGTTACATTCACTTCAGAATCCGAAAATTCTGTTTATTCATAAAGTTTTGATTCAGTTCGGTATTCAATAATGAAGGGCTTTGGTCGTAGCTCATTTTCACTTTATCTGTTGTTCAATATTTGTATGTTTTGCTTTAAATGTATTGCCCAGTGTTCAGAGACCTTCGAAAACATTTTCTGACACACATGACCACTCCGATACAAAGTATTTAGTAATTGACGATGAAGAGAGCGCAGTCTTTCAAAAACATGCATGTTTGAGACAAGCCACCACTCCGATACAAAATATTCCTTAGGAATAGAGTTCATACACTCGCACACCGGGTTTCTCATTCGCCAGAATCGCAAAGGTCACTTCCACAGTTCTTTCTGCAGCGCTGTTCACAGCTTTCTGCTTTTGGAAGTTAGGATCCCACCTCCTGCCCCTCAGACAGTCCTGAGTTGGCCTCTGACACAGGGGACTGAGCACTTCTAGTATAAGGGAACGGGACAGCTTTCCCACACGACTACCTTCACCAGGTTCAATCTGCTCCATGGAGCCCCAGCTCCCATGCCACGCTTCCAGAGAAAGCCTCTCTACATTCCCCAGCGTCCTGGCTTCCTGCTCCAATACGGATCTCTGCTGCTTGCACCCGACTCCTTGGTGTTTCTCCAGTCGCTCCCTTGCCTGCTGGGCTGGTCTCCTTTTATCCACCTGCAGCCCCTTGACTGGCTGCAGGTGTCAATATCCAATTAGCCCTACCTGCCCATAATCTGAGGGACATGCCTGACCCTCGCAGCTCTAGCAGGCATCTTCCTCGTGCCAGTACCAGAGTGGTAAGTACCAGATTGGTAAAAGGGCATAGTCTTCATTGCTCTTAGTTGCCTCTTTTTCGTCCCAGTACTGTCAATTGTCACATGTGGGGAAACAAGGGGAGCTGACTTAAATAACCTATGAAGGATGGAGAAGGGTTAGTTGTCAATAGTGAAAAGAGGATACCATGTTTTGCCCAACGTCTCCCCGCTCCCAGTTCCCAAGGACCCTCCAATGAGGTGATCAGTTTAGTCAATTAGGAGTTCCAATTAACTCTCCGATAGCAGAGCTCTGCTCCAGTATATCTGGTTTGCTACTCCTGGGTAGATGGCAGGTATGGCTCTCTGTGTTCCTGGTGCTTTATGAAAGAAGGTTTTTTTTTTTAATTTCCCCATGCCTTTGAGATGTTGTAGATGCAATAAAATTAATTAATTTAGAATCAGTTTACCCACGGTCCTTGATGGGGAATTGGACCCGGTCTACTAGTTGTACTACTGTGCCATTTCAGCTGAACTTTTCCATGCAGATGAGTGACTTTCCTCTCTCCATGCTGGTAGAGTGTCTCACTGCAGGTTGCCGGCTTGACCAGCCACTCTTCCCTTTGTCACCACAGGGATTCAGTGATATGTTATTTGTGAGAGTTGAGGAAATACCTTGATTAACCACGCAAAACGTGTGCAGGGAAAACGTGAGACTTGTTACGCTGCTGTCAGGTAGTTACCTGGACCTTTGACTGTTGAAGCATTAGGGGTAATTACCAGATAGGGAAGGATTGCTTAATTTAGAGGGTTGCCTTAATTTTACAAGGCACGGTTCATGGTTTATGTTTTAGTACACTGTTTAACCCACTTGACTTGCTACAGTTTCGTTGCTTTACTTGATAGAACTACTTTTACTATGTTTTAGTGTAAACTAAAGTGTAGGTAAGCTAACCCTGAGCCGACCAACTGTGTAAATACACATGGATATGTGTAATCTGTGATTAATGTAAGTTAAGATGGATTTCTAGATTCTGGCTTGGTGGACAGATTTTAGGAGTCCACCCTAGCTGTAATGAACAGGGAACTCACAGGTTAGCCAAAACACAATCAAGATAAACATGGATCAGTCAAGGCTAATCTCAGGAGTGTGAGAGTGGGGTCGGGACCCTCAATGAGTCCACACAATATAATGCACAATAATTCCAATAAAACAGGAATCTCTAAAAATACTATAGTTATTTTATGCCTTTTACACATAATGAAAAATGAAACTAGCAGGTGGGATTGATCACACAACACAATAATGAACATTTATACATTCACCATAGGTTCTTACAATGCATTCGAATGACAACACAGGGGGTAAGTAAAATGATGCATTATATTGTAGAACCAATTCACAAGTGATCTCCCTAGCTTAAGCAGTCCGATCCCTAATAAGAATGGGGCATTCGGACCAAAGGTTACAGGAGCCACAATGCTTCTCCCCAGAATGAGTCTGTTAGGGAGAATTCTCAGAAATGTTCTCATTCCTCTATACCTTAGAGTGCCCCAGCAACTTTGCTGGATTTTGAGGGCTTGAATTTTAATCCTGGAGAGAGTGTGACGCTTTTTCCCACTCATGTATTTTTGTTACAATTTGAACACTGTTTCTTTTGGTTGTGGAGTCTGACAAACTCCATAGGCATCTTTTACATTGTGTCACACAGCACCTTCAGTGCAGTGGCATAGGGAAGTCTTCCCGATTTCCCCAAGGTTTAAATACCTTCTCTTGGATAAACTACTGTTCCCAAGAGCAGTGAAGTGAAATTAACTTTACTTACATTGTAAACTTTCTAGACCCAGCACACACCATCTTACAATAGGGTGCTGGAGGGGTTACTTCCTTTGTCTAGCTTCTCATGTAACATTTTTAGGTTACCCTTTCCTCGATGAATGGCTGGTGGCAGTGGTTTAATTTTAACCGCCGTGGTGTGCTTTTACCGCAGGCTGCGTTTGCAGCTGCAGTAAGGCACCCAAGGGTGCCATTTCTGTCAAAATGGCCTTGTCTTTTTTCGCCATTTCTTTGTGGAAACGTCCCTCTTGAAATTTACTATGCGCGCCAAACCAGGTTTGGTCCCTTTTTTCGTTTTGCCTTTGGCGGGATTCATGAGTTGTTGGGGAGAATTCTCAAAATTGTGCTAATTCCATCCACCTTAGAGACACCCAGCAACTTTGCTGGATTTTGAGGACTTGATTTTTTTAACCTGGAGAGAGTGACCCCTCCTTTCCCCCCCACTCTCTCATGTATTTTAATGTGATTTCTGAGCTTTGTGTTTCTTTTGGTTGTGGAGTCTGACTAACTCCATAGGCATCATATTTTACATTATGTCACACAGCACCTTCAGTGCAGTGGCACAGGGAAGTCTCTTGATTTCCCATAGGTTTAAATACCTTCTCTGGGATAAACTACTGTTTCCCAGAGCAGTAAAGTGAAATTTACTTTACTTACCTTTGTAACTTTTTAGACCCAGCACACACTATCTTACAAAAGGGTGCTGGAGGGGCTACTTAGTATGCCCTTTGTCTAGCTTCTCATGTAACCATTTTCTGTTAGCATTTCCTCACTGAATGGCTGGTGGCAGTGGTGTACATTTACCACGGACTGCGGTTCGCAGCTGCAGTGAAGCACCAAAGGGTGACATTTTTGTCAAAATGGCCCAAGTCTTTTTTCACCATTTCTTTGTGGAAAGGTCCTTCTTGAGATTTACTCTGCACGCCAAACCAGGTATGGTCCCATGGTTAGCTTTGCCTTTGGCGGGATTCACAAGTGGAGCCCACCTCTGGCTCCAGGTGTCTGGGGTAGGCAGGAAGTGAGGGAGGTGCCTGAAACTCCCTTTGCTTAGTCTCCTAGGAGACCCAAATGCACTCTGTAGTGATTGGCCGGCTGTCTGGCAAGGACAGCCACCCTGCTGGGTGACTGACAGCTAGGCTGGCATTAATGGGAGAGAACTGAATAAAAGGCGAGGCTTTTGGCTTGGAAGGCAGAGTCGACCACTGGACGAAGGAACCGAAGAAGAACTTTAAGAGGACGCCTGCTGCAACTCCTGGAACGTTGGTTTGCCCGGTGAAGCCCTGCTGCTGTGCTGAAACTTCAAATTCGTATCAACAGAGAAGCCCCTGCGCAAGGACGACTTCTCCCCTTGAGTTGGTGGGACCAATCAACTCCAAAGTAAGCCACCTGGACATCCTTCTCGGAGCTGGTTCAATTTCCACATAGTTGCTGCTGGAAACCGTATAACCAGGGAGAGGAACACCAGATGATGGGCGTTGCTTTTAAGCTGGCCTAGAGCTTCAGGAAGATCCTCCAGACTTCCAGGAAGCAGGACTGACCGAGCCTGAGCCCCCTCAACAGAGTGCGGGACCCCAGCAGCAAGGAAAGTCCATCTCGACAGCCAGGTACCGCAGTGTTACCATTTGCGGTATACGTGAGGAGCTGAAACACTGAACAGACATTGATTTGAAGATTGCCGGTTGTGAGCGGTGACCGTCCCATTGTAGTGGATGAGTCCCCAGACGTCTCCTCTCTCGCGCCACGACTGAGGCCCAGGAACAGTGAGATCTGCTGAGCTGCACAGGAACAGATGTCATCTGTTGCACTTTTTCTTCAATTCAAAGGTACTGTACAAAGTCTGAGAGAACTTACCTCTTGCTGTAGAGTTGCTTGCATCTTCTACCCCTCACAATTCTAACGGCTTGTGGCCCTACATTTGATTCTTCTATTCTTCAAAGACTTGTGCTGTGGGCTTAGAAAATCCAAGATGGCCAAAAAGCATGTGCGCCAGAATCCAGGAGAACCGCGCAGCTTGTGCGCACACCAAAATGGTTGCCTAACCTTCCACCCACCAGTGCGAGCGTGATGGGCCAGGGGTGCCATGAGTGGAATGTGTGCCAAAGGAAAAACAGCAGTGCCTGTTAGCTTAAAAAGCCCTTTGAAATCACCTTGGTTTCTCTGAATGCAAGCTAAAAATGCCTATGTCAAACATTGCAGGATACTCAAAAATCTCACTGAACACCAGCAGACATTTGGCAGAATGAAGTTTTGTGTGCATACAAAATCTGGAAAGAAAAAGAGACCAAAACAATGTTCATAACAAAACTGGCTGAGCTGTGGAGGTCAGCAGCTTAAGTTAAACTGAGCTGAAAACCACTAAAATCGAAATGTTTAAATTAAATGAGGGACCTACTTTTGAGTATCACATAGTTTGTAACTGTTGAAATGTCATAGTTTTGAACTTAGAATCAGCACTCTAGCTGCATGTGTAAAAATTGTCAGTTTGATTTGAATGTAGAAAACTGGGAACAAAAAGTGACATTTAGCTGAAACCTGGCTTAATGAAACTGGATTCTGCCTGACAACTACCCCCGACAGGAGTTGAAACTGGATCGACAGCTGTGTTCCCAGGCCTGGCTGCATTCTGATGCCCCCACAAAAAGGAGGTGACACCTCTCCGATTGAATTACCTGGGGACTGCAGGAAACTGAACAATGGACTCAGGCAAATGTTATATTGGGGGGGCCGTAAAGTGACTTCCCCTTGGGAGAAGTTGGAGGAGAAGTGCCTGTGAGAGCCAGCTGAGCTTGGGGGAAGTGGATAAACCAGTTCTTCCACCATGTGATGTGGGAAGCCACACCCCTTTTTTACCAGGGCATAAGTTAAAAAGATAGATAACTCAGTGCGGACTGGTCAAAATTATATAAGTAATATCATTATTCTTGTGATTTTTCTGTGCACATTTTAAGAGGCGTTAGGATCCTGTGGTGTATTCTGGGGGGTTGCCAGCGGAAAATAGGGTCTCACTCCAAATGTCTGCATGTTAAAAATCTGACACTTCATCAATTAATGTCCATACTCCTTGCGCACGTGTGTGTAATTTTTGGTAAATGTCCGATATTGGTAAACCAGTCAAAAAGCGCAAAATGTTGTCATTTTTGAATGCAAGCCCCCAGGAAGATCAGAGGCGGACAAGCATGGACCATAAGGAATATATAATGTGTACATGTAATTTCAACAAATTGTGTATCTGGGAAATATGTATTTGAATCAAATATAGATTTGTGGGCAAATTGACCAGAGGAGGATCCTCTGACCCATAAACGAACCTAGAACCTACTTCCTACTCCCTATACTTTTTCCGCAATCGCGATTTACGCACTCGCGAAATTTAACGCGATTTGGCTCAATTTCTCCACTTGTCAAAATAGCAGCTCCATTCTTTTCTTTGTTAAAATCCGTTTGCAACCTGGTAATAACTCAGAGCATTGCTAAAGTGAGCCTGAACGAATACCAACAAGCATCTCTCACTCACCCTGAATCTCTAGAGGGAATTTAAATCAGTTCGCACATTTTCCCATCCATTGCCAACACATTTAAAAGCATTTTGGGCCTGTGTTTCAAACTTCTACCTGTTTCCTCTAAGCTTGCTGGGGGGGGAACTGAATTTCGTATTGTATTTGATTGTATTCCTGAGAACTGTGTGCTCCTCTTTCCATCTCCTTCCATTTCTAACATTGCCAAAGGGGGGGGGGGGGGAATTGCCAGAGAAAAAGTGATTATCTTATCTTTTGCTAAAATCATATCAAGTATTTCTGTACTGCATTTTATTCCTCATTGCTTTTCCCTTGAAACCATAAAAGTATTTTTGCTACCTTATCCATCCTATACTAACTCCTCATTGATTGTAAAGAACTGTGCTACTGTAGGATGACCTATTGCCGATTACTGCTCATATTCACAAGTGTACTATCCATTATCAATTTATTTATAGAAGTGTGATTTGTATATTTATTTTCCAAATAAACCTTTTAAATTTGCAAAACAAATCTACTTCTTGGCTCAGTGGGGTCAGGGGGATTCTCAGAGAGGGGTGTTATACAAGGCTTCATCATCCAGATTACTACTTGCCATAAAAATATATAAATAAGGGTTTTCATCAGCATCCCAGACTAGGCATTGACTTAGCTGTAGTGTTGAAGTGAAGCCGCTTAACAGGTGATTGGCCAGCTGGCTGTCCGGCAGGGACAGCCACCCTGCTGGGTGTCTAACAGCTAGGCTAGAATGAATGGGAGAAACCTGCATAAAAGGCAAGGCTTTTTGGCTTGGAAGGCAGAGTCGATCACTGGACAAAGGAATCCAAAGAAGAACTTGGAAGAGACGCCTGCTGCAACTCCTGGACCGTTGGTTTGCCCGGTGAAGCCCTGCTGCTGTGCTGAGGCTCCGACGTCACCTCGACTAGAGAAGCCCTGGAAGGACGACTTCTCCCCTTGTTGGTGGGACCAATCAACTACAAAGTAAGCCACCTGGACATCCTCGCTGAGCTGGTTTATATTCCACTGAAGTTGCTGCTGGAACCGAGTAGCCAGGGAGAGGAACACCAGATCGTGTGCATTGCTTTTAAGTTGGCCAAGAGCTCCAGGAAGATCCTCCAGACTCCCAGGCAGCAGGACTAACCGAGCCCGAGCCACCTCAGAGTGCTGGACCCCAGATGCAAGGAAAGCCCATCTCAAAATCCAAGAGTCAGCAGTGTTGCTATTTGCTTCGACACGAGGAGCTGAAACAGCGAAGTTGGTCCTTTTCTGTCACTGATCGTCCCGTTCCGTTCCAGTGCAGGAGTCCTCCAGACGTCCTCCCTCCTGTCCCCACCACTGAGGCCCAGGACCACAGGATCTGCAGAGCTGCACAGGAACAGAAGCCAGCCAAAGCCCTTTTCTTCTAACCAAAGGTACTGTACAGTCTAAGAGAACTTACCTCTTGTTGTGTAACCTCACTTGTTCTCAGTTGAGACTCGTCTTGGTTGCTTCTGTAGAGTTGCTAACAGCTTTTTTACCTCACAGCCTAACCAGCGCGTGGCCCTACTTTGATTTCTTCTTTTGTACAAAGACTTCTAAAACATTGTGCAAGACTTTTACTTACCAGCAAGAAGAGCTTCAGCTTACCTCGACTTTTGCCCAATTGACTTTGGCCTAGCCTGGCTCCCTGAATGACTCTTCTTCCCTCTGACATTGTGTTTGGTCTTCCTTCCAGGAAGGGGTTAAATACCTTTGCATTTGGGGGGTAAGGGGGGGGGGGGTTCAAAAGTACCTACCTGCTTTCAGAATATTTGTGAGACCTCTTGTTTTGTCAGAATAACTTTTTCCATATACTCTTAAGTCTGGTTCTAAATGCAAACAGTGGCATATTAATGTCCACAGTGTCCTAGTTATTAAAGTCACCCAAGGGTGTAGGAAGTGTCTGTGTGCCATCCCAAAAGGGTACTTACTGATTTAGAAAAATTAAGAGTGTGTATTTTGAAGTGTATTTGTGTTTTACTATTATAGTGCCCCTTCTGAAGAAGAAGAAGGCTTACTCATATTGACTGTTAAATAAATTAATAATTGTTTAATCAAGAAACCTTGTGTGTAAGAGTGTATTTGAATACTTGTCACTGTGAATCTCTGTGCAACTCCCCTACAGCTCATACTGAACCCTCTTGAGAGAAGCCTGGCTGCTCAATCACTCCACCAACCTGTGTAGTACAGACTTATACCAAAGGTTGGGTTCCTATTGCCAGGAGGTCAGGGTTGTTGTAGTGCACCCAAAGGCTACTGCACGCAATCTTGCCTAACACAGTCTTTGCAGGAAAGTTAGAATTTACTTGTGTTGGTGATTATTCAAAGACGGTATTCAACAATGGTACTAAGGAAATAATTGTGTTCTTCTTTTTCAGAAAATATGTTGACCAAAAGGCAATGGAATGGAAGATCAGGATACAAATGGACTTGCTCCCAATGTTATCTTATGGAGGGCAGAGTGGGGCAAATGCTTTGAGTTTACTTACAACCTTGACTCTTGATTTTCCCAGATGACTTGGTGAGTCGACTGGGGGCGGATTGGATTTCCCACCATTGGTTCCAGTGAGGGGTGCTCAGGAGCTGCAGGTGCAAGGATTCTTACGGTCAGGCACAGCAGCAAAATGCGACACCTGGCGATTAGGATACACAAGATTCACTGATGCAGGCCTATTCCGGATACTTCACAGGACGGGGCAAGGAGAGGTCTAGTGACTGTTTGCGCACAAAGGCAACGACAGGGGTCCTTCCAGTCGCGGTTGTAGAAGCCTGTCCAGAACAGGATCCCTTAATGCTGGGACGCTGAAATTCAGAGACAAGTTGACTTGTACGACACACGGGGGACTACCAAAGTTCTGGGTGCAACCACGGAACGTCAACCACTTCTTGCGAGGTAGCCCATGAGAGATCTGGTCAGTCCAGGGATACTTCCGAAAGCTTACGATGGCTGGATCTTCGAGAAGGCATCGAGACTAGTTGGTCCCACTAGTCCAAGGGTGCAAGCACCGCTCTGGACCTTCAAAGATCAGGTAGTCCACAGGGATTCACCAGGCCGGAACCATGAATGGATGCCAGGCCTCTTCAGGAGTCTTGTTTGGATGTTCAGTCAGCTGTTTGTCTAAAAGGGATTCTTGGCTCGAAAACTGATCTAAAGAAATGGCTGCAGGGGGAGTCTTCTCAAGCAAGTCCAAACACAGCAATGGTAAGGATCTGCACCTTTTAAACACCTAGTTGTTTTCCAATCAGGGACAACAATTGGTTTCACTAAAGCCCCACACCTAGACTCTCTGGAACCACAGATGTGGAACGAACACACACACAAACACAAAAGTGCATTCCCTTTTAAGGAAGAAGGTCAAACAATATGGCAAAAGAAAGGGAAAAAATCTTGTGGCACAGCTATTGTAGGGCACTAGCCACGGTTAGTAGCCATATGGGGAAACGCTAATGTGCACACTAAAAGTAATGTAAACATAGTAACAAAGTAACTGTTGCCACCAGCTTATCTTTATGAACATATAAAAGTAACCAAAAATCCCAATTGGAAAAATGCTAGGGTGATACAAAAGTGTCCCCACTGCACCACATTGCAAGATGCTATGTGCGATGTTAAAAAGTCACAAAATGTGAAAGGGAAATAGTTTCTCAGTACCGATAGTCCAAAGAACTGAACAGTTTCCCTATGCACACTTGTACAATCTGAATGCACCATGCCTTGAAGATAGTCCGTTTTTCCCATGTCTCCCCCTCCTTCCATGGTGGAGCCTCAATGCACTTGGAAAAAACTGCAGAATCGTCGTCAGACCCACTTTCTGTTATCTACACCGTTAATTGTATTATATGCACGTGGTTCCATGCACCCACCGTGCCCATGCAGACTTGTATCGTTCAGAAATTCAAGGGCTCTGAATGGCTGTTTTTTTCCCTTGTTCCCTCCTTGAGCGCTTTGAAAAACTTGCTTTGTGTATAGGCGCTTTACAAATAAACACCACCATACCATATAACAAATTAAGAAAAGTGAAGTGAAGGAGAGGTCTTCAGTTCCCCTCTAAAAAGTCAGAATGGGTCCAGAAACAAAGAAAATGGAGTCCATGGAAATTATGGAAGGAAAGTTGCCAAAAGAGAAATCTTTCCCAACAGTGTTTTCTTAGGTTTCATCTGCTTAGAGTGTGAAGAACTAATAGAGAAGTTAGGGGGGATTCTTACCTGTAACTCCATTTCTGCAGCATTGCCATACTTCACAGATTCACATTCTGTGAATATACCCGATCGTCAGGTTGAGAATCCTTGGTTATGCCTTTTCCTATTTTACTTAAAAGGAAAAAAAACAAGTGTGTTGTGTAGCCCATGATCCTCCTTATGGGTACTTTTGATGCCATCCAATGGGACATAGAGTATCTAGTCCCTCCCCTGTAAGCTCTTCAGATACTAACCAGTAGGTGCTGGCTAGTGAAACTTGGTTTTAACCAAGACAGGATGGATGATGGGTGTATGTGAATCTATGAAAGATAATGCTGGAAGAATTGAATTACAGATAAGAAACATGCCTCTTCTCCAGCATTGGATCTTTCATAGATTCATATTCTCTGAACGTGATAGCCACCAGGAAAGCGACCTTCCATGATACAAATTTGAAGTGCACGGTAGCCAATGGTACGAAAGGAGACTTCATGAGCCCCGGCAGGACTGTGCCGAAGCTCCAATTCAGGACGAATCCTGCTAGTAGGTAGAAATGAATGAAACATTCCATGCAGGAAGTCTCTTACCAGTGTGTCACTGAACAGAGGTGTACATCCCCTTTTTCTGGTGTACCTTCAGATGGCCGCCAGGTACACTTCGATGAGCATGAGACACCTCCTGTAGCGAAAGATGAGATATGGGAGGATCTTCTCTGGGAGAAAGATGATATGGGAGGATCTTCTGCGGGCGTGCAGAGAGCGGTAGGAGATCTTGCTACTGTGGACACCATGTACGAAATCACTTCCACTGGAACTTACATGAGCAATTGGTGGTGGGTGCCCTTGCTGCGCTAAGAATATCTTTACATTCATGAGGTATGGTTAGGTGTCTAAATTCTGTGAAGTCAGGAGTCGTGTGGTCAATCTTAGGGACTGCGGGTCGTGGTGCATTTCTTTGCCCTGGTTTTGGGAGATTAAATTGGTGTGGCCTTATAGATGAATTAACTGGTGTTCCGACAGCTGGTGAAGGTCTGAATACCACATTTGGCGTGGTCAGATGGGTGTAAATAAGATCTCCCGGCAGGAGCAAGCCCTTATCATTTGCACCGTTTTACGGTTTACTGGTATTGGAGGGGGGGAACCCATAGGCTACATATTGATCCTGGGGAAGGAGAAGGCTTCCCCCATCAACACTTCTTGTAGAGTTCTGCTTGCAAACTGTACGCATTTCTTGTTCTGTTTGGTGGTAAACAAACATATGGACGGTTGATCCCACTGTGAAAACATTTTGCTGAATTGACTGTCGTTTAGCTCCCACTAGTAGCACTGCGTTGTTCTGCTGAGGCAGTCCGCCACCAAGATGTGGATTCCCGGGAGGAGTATTTGGTTGGAGATAGATCACAGCCAAACCTGCTGAGCCTCTTCGGATAGGGTTGTTGATCTCGTTCCTCCCTGCTTCCTGATCGAATACATAGTAGTGGTGTTGTCCATGAGGACTCTCACTGTGGAATTCTGCAAGTACCGGTAGAAAAGATTTGAGAGCCCACCCAACTGCCCTGAACTCTTGAATATTTATGTGAAGGGTTGTCTCCTCAGCTGTCCAGAGCCCCTTGATGTGAAGGTGCTACACGTGCCCCCCAACCCCTGCAGCTAGAATGAGGAATACGTAACAAGTGAATTCTGGGGTATTGGTTCTTGGGACAGACTTCCCACAGTTCCGTTGTGTGTGTGGGACCACCCATCAAGCTTTAGTGTGAGTGAGGGGCTAATATGCACCTTGTACTCCCAGGACCCCATGATCTGGGACCACTTGATGGCTTTAACCCTTACAGGGGCCTAATGTGAAGCCTGCAGTTTGGGATGGTGGGATGCAGGAGGTTGTGGAAAATTGCACCCCAGGAAACAAAAATCTTGGATAGCTGCGTTGACTTGCAATTAATTGTAAAGCCCTTCATTTGTGTTTTGGAAATGGACTGCCATGCCTTGATAACATTTGGTGCTCAGACAAGCCAATCTTCTAAATATAAATAGACAAGGTGGCCTTTCATTCTGAGGTACGCTGAGATGGATAAGGGGCATTTAGCAAACATTTGAGGTGCTGATTTTAGTCCGAAGGGCCGTACTCTGAATTGATGTCATGTGTTTCCTACTACAACCCGTAGGTATTTTCTGTGTTTCCGATGTACTGGGATATGAAAATATGCGTCTTCTAAGTCGAGGGACGCTAGGTAGTCCTGTGGTTGTACCAGCCGTATCACCTCTTGTAGCGTTACCATTTTTAATCTTTGCTTTTTGATAGATTTGTTTAACTTTCGCAGGTCGAGTATAGGACACCAGTTGCCGTCCGGTTTCTTCAGAGCAAAGTATCTGGAGTAAACTCCTGTACCTTTGAGATGTTTTGGCACCCTTTCTATGGCAATCTTGGCAAGCATTGGTTGCACTTCTTCTCGGAGTGCTTTGAGATGCAGTGGTGTTTGCAGTCTTGGGGGAATGTTTTGTGGCTGTGTGGCAAACTCCAGCAGGTGTCCATGTTGGACGACCTCTAGTACCCACTTGTACGCTATTATTAACCGCCACTTGTCGATGTGTCTGATTTCCCCCTAATCGCGCTATATTGTGATACTTTTTGCAGTTACGCTCGAGTTTTACTTTGTCGGCCCCTCTTCCGTCGTTGCGGTTGCCAGTATTCTTTGGATCGATGATAACCCTAGAAGTTCCTTTTGTACCCTGGCGAGTAGAAGGAACGCTCTTGAGCCTCGTGTGGAAGACTATGAGACAGCTCTTATAGATGCTCCCCTAAAGGCATGAAAACTACTTCCCTGTAATGCTGCGAGGGATCGTACCGTATCCATGCCAGCTTTCAAAGCGTTGTGCATCTTGGTCCCAAATAAATTGTTGCCTTCAAAAGGCATGTCGATGAACTTGTGCTGAACTTAGTGCTGGAAATCTCTGCACCGGAGACAGCCTTGCCTCCTTAGCACCACAACATTGCCAATTTGTTTAAAGCCGGTTTCAGCTATGTCTACAGCGATATTAATGTTGTGGTTGGAAGCTTCTTCTCCTTCCTTTAGGGTAGCCATTGCTTCCTTGTGTTTTTCGTCAGGCAGGTGCTCCAGGATCGGAGCCCTTCTATGCCACATCTTGCAGTCCTATCTTTCCATGAAGACCATTAAGTTTGCCGCTTTAAATGTGGTGGCTCCAATTGTTAGGACCTTTTTTCCAAAGGCATACATTTTCCGCCTTTTGTTTTCTGGTGGTACTGTGTTGCATGAGTGGGCTTTCATGGCCGCTGCTGCCGAGACCACCAACTCCGTTGTGGGCTGAGGCATTTAAGTGTGGACTTGGAGGGGTCTTTAAACTTCTTTCCTAGCCTGCCTTTAACAGCTGGTCCGGTGAAAGGGTGCTTCATTGTGCGCAGGCCTTCTTGCGCCTCTTGCTCAAATGATCCAAAAAAAGTAGTCTCTCTTTTCCTCTGAAGGCGCGAGTCTGAATTCTTGACACGCTTTGGTGATCAGAGTGAAAGGCCCAATTTCATCTGGTGGCGATTGCTTAGGTGCTTCGTCTGGTGTCAATTGGGGTGTCGTCCGTGTCCCAATCGGCATCCTTGGATGGGGACCCAGTTGTAGTGGTAGACACTGTCAAACGGGCCACCATCAGGATTTCAGGAAGATGTGGGAACCTGCGAAGATGGCTCCTGGCTACTCAGTAGACAAAAGATGAAGGCAACACAGCAGCAAACAATCCCAGGATAGGAAAACTGCTGGAGGCACCCTTGGACATCCAAAACTAAAGATTTGGCAGGGTGAAGTCTCACAACACTTCTTTCAGCAGCAACGACCACAACCTGGGGTCGTTGGGGTATTACCTGTTCTGAATCCTCATACTGCAACCTACACGGTTTATTTACAGTCACGCTCCCATATAGAGCGAGTGCTTATCAGCCTCCTTTATTTGAAGAATCCACCATTGGAGCATACAAGGTGCCGCCTTAAAGATGGCCGCCGACCCAGAATCATTGTGTCCTCGCTTGCGCCTGTCCTCACCAGGCCTGTAGCTGTGATTTGATTGGCTACTGCCCTTTCTCCAAAAGGCAACACGATTCGCTAGCAGGCAGAAGCCGGCATACGGAAGTAAGGCGAGGAAAGAAGGCAAAGGCTCTGACTGAGCTCACCAAGCGCAACCGGCGCTTGGCGACATCCCCATGTCCATTTTGCTGCAGGTTACCGCAATCTCCATTGCCTCTTCCTGCTTATCTAAACCAGCGGTGCCTGGCAACTTTCCTGCGCAAAGGTAACCCATACTACCCTGCCATCAGCCTCAAGGTACAATACTACCTGGTGATCTTAGCACATTGGCTGTCACTTACATTTCGGTACTTCGTCTCATTGCCGTGGCTGTTTCTGCCTCATTCCAGCCCACCATCTGCCCTCCTCAAAGACTTAAGGACTTACATCATCTGGCCGGCATTGTACAGCATCACCCGTACCGCACTGTCCGAATCATTTAGCCTATATTGGCCTTGCAGCTACAATTGAATTTAGCCTCTGTGTGCTCTGCATTGATTAGCCTAGATGTACCCTGCACCTACAATTGAATTTAGCCTCTGTGTGCGCTGCATCACTTAGCCCATATGTGCCCTGCACCTACAATACAATTGAATTTAGCCTCTGTGTGCTGCATCATTTAGCCCATATGTGCCCTGCTCCTACAATTGAATTTAGCCTCTGTGTGCTCTGCATTGCTTAGCCTAGATGTGCCCTGCTCCCACAATTGAATTTAGCCTCTGCGTGCTCTGCATCATGTTTGCTTTATCTAGTTTAGATGTGCCCTGCAGCCTCAATAAACTTTAGCCTTTCTTTACTCTGCACTGTGTCTGCACTGCCACATGCCTTCGCCTAACTACCTCTCATAATCCCAGGACTGACTGCAATCCTAGCTCGCGACCATTACACCTGCTTGGTGCCTCACCATTATCTCAACACTGGTTTCATGTTACCACACCCCTCCTCCTAAAGGCTATTGCTCTCCTTATTGAGAGTACCCCTCTTACTGTGTGCATCTACCTGTGCGTTCCATTTATCAGCCAGTTTAGCTACACCTAGCACTTTGTGCACTGGAACAATGGCCCCAACCTACAGACCTTCGGACACTTACCTGAGCACTGAGCCTTAACATCCAAACATCTACCTCAATGCCCCTGCCTTATGGCTTGACCACTTCACTAAAAAACCCACACCTAACCAACCTTGCGCTACCCTCCTAAGAAACAAAAGATTAGGTACCAGATTCATGGGCATGAAGGGACACCCCAAGTACCCTACCGCATACCTGAAACCCCTGATGCACAGCCCGTCCACCCAGACCTCCTCCTCACCTACTCCTCAGTGCTCCCAGACAACCCTTGCCTCACCAAGCAAAGCTGGATTGATCAAGGCCGCTTTGGTCAACGCAAGGTCCCTAGCAGCTCACACACTGGACATTGCTGATCTCATCAAGACTAAGGAGCTTGACCTCATTAACCACCAAATACTTTGCCAACATCTCAAATCTGCGACTCACTTCTCAGACTGCCAATGCCTGGATCCACTCCTTCCTAAGCAACAGGTCCATGCGGGTCTTCTCACCCACAGCATCGGCAGACCCCTCTCCTATTCACTGCAGCGTCCCTCAAGGCTTTTGTGCATCGCCCGCGCTTTACAACGTGTTCACCAAACCCCTTTTCGATGTGCTTGATTATCTGGGTGTCTCCTACACTAACTATGCGGATGACACCGAGATACTCATTCCCATCACTGGTGATTACACAGCCGATACCAAATCCTTGAATGATATCGATATGGTCATCCAGGCCTGGATGGCTCAACACGAATTATGCCTTAACGACAAGACAGAGCTCCTATTACTAGGATCAACTCAATGTCTCAATAAATTAGACCAAGCCTACAAGTCTTTCATCATTGACGGTAATGACATCAAGGTCTCTAATGACACAAACTCTAGGCGTCTACCTGGAATCTACCCTTTCTCTGAACAGACAAACAAATGCAGTAATGTCGGCATCGGCCTATACATGCAAACATATCACCGCCTGCAGAACTTTTCTGAATCCTTATAACTGCATTACCCTTGCAAGAACACTTGTGTCCAAAATCGATTATTGTAGTGCCCTCTACTTGGGGACTAGCCAGTCTAACCTCAATAAACTGCAAACCATCCAAAATAATGCCTTAAGGGCAGCTCTCAACACCCCTAGACGGTCTCATATTTCTAACATCAGCTCTGATCTACGCTGGCTCCCGGTAAAACAAAGAATTGCCCTTAAAACACTAGCCTCGACTCAAATGCTTGGACAACAAAGCCCCACCTTACCTCTCCTCTCACACTCCATACCTCCTCACAACCTACTAGGTCAGCTCAAACTCACAGCCTAATCCTGCCCAGATTTAAACTCCAAAACGCGGGTGGTGTGAGCTTCCCTGTCCTAGCTTCAAAACACTGGAACACACTGCCTACCTCCATCAGAACTGAGCCTTTGTTCCTAACTTCCAAGAATAATACCAAATCTTGGCTGTTCACGCAGAATTTATGAAGCTCCTTCACTCAAAATCTGCTACTGACTTGTACTTCATAACGTACTTGCATTGTAATTTGTGCATATTGTATATATTGTAACTTATATCTAAGAATATGTGCCCGGTTGCCCAGGGGACTGGCTGCGCTTTACAAATAAAATAAACTTCCAACTATGTAAACACGATCCTGGCGGGAAACTGTGGGATGCAGAAGTAAACCGCCCAGAAAATGGTTCCAATAAGGTGGGCTTGACCCAGCAGATGTGGGAAAACAGCAATAGTCTTCAGGAAGCGGAGACAGGACCTCCAGATGGAATAACGAGATACAAAAAAATGTGCTCAAACTACTGCACTCTGCACGTTTTGCCACGTTATGGGCTTTGAAAATGGAAAAAACAGCAGAAATGCTGGAAAAACTCTTGAGCAGGTCATCATGTACTGAGTAGAGCCCAAATACCACAGCACAATCACTAAATGGGGTTGGGGTAAATGATCAGATGACAAACGATGCTAGTTAGTCCTTGGAACTGCTACTTTGGCTTAACCACCCCATATGGAGGGAGAGAACAAGGACATATTCTAGCCTAAACCAGTTACAACCAATTTCGAGGTTGCCACTGCGTGCTCTCACTGTTGCACTGAACAGAGTAAGCACTGAACTGCAAAATGGCTGAGCAGGATTTAAAAAAAAACTCCACAGGTACCCCAATGGCTACCAAAAAAGATACATTTGTCTAACAGTGGAGTAAAATGGATAGCAGACCTGGTGAAGTATGGCTGCCACCAACCTACTCACTAAATTCTGTGAAGGGTGACAGAATCACCCGCAGGCAAAAATGGGGAACCTGAGAGGAAACCCTGGAACTGGGTGTATTAGGGGTGCCTCAATACCTTAAAGTAAAAAGGGTCGAGATGGCAGTGGGACTTCAGGAAAGGTCCCTCTGGCCACAAAGAAGTCTATGATCCAAAAGATTACGTGAAAAAAAGCAAAATGGCGAGGGGCACTAAAAGGTAGTCCTAGAATATGCAAAAATAGAAATTCAATATCAACACCCGCCCATGCAGAGCAGCATGACAGTTGGCGGAGTACGGAAATACCTCCAGGATGATGGATTCAGCTGGTCCCACAACATCAAGGGAAAGGAGATCCTATAAGGTTCCATCAGTTCACCCAGAATGGCAAAGCTTAAGTATAAAGTTGTTTTTGGAGTCCAATGAATACTGGTACAGAGCTTCTGTCATCGTTCTCGGGTCAGTCATCTCTGTGGATACTTCAGGATCAAATTAAAGCAGTTGACAGAAAAGTGGTTCAAGACAACTATGGAATCCACATCCCCTCAGTTTGCTCATTAAAGATGTGTGGTCAACCAGGATGGATAGGTTGGCCACCAAATCGTTGAATGGCATTTGAGTGGTAACTAGAGGATTTGGGTCAGAGCTTAACCCTACTTTGGGGTTGTTAGATGTCCTTCTGCACCAACATCTCCACACAACCATACCCCTCAGGCAAAACCCCTTCAAACACTTGGTGAGCTCCTGTCCAGAGCGCACATTACAAATTACCCTACATGGTCATTCAAGGTCTCCACCCAATCACCCAAGGGCAACAACAAAGTACAGTTGCATACCTACATATCAACAGTTCCCCTATGTACAGATCCCCAAGGTGACGACGCATGTCGCCAGAACACCTCGCCATCCTTCTTCGAGAAGTGGACCAACTACTAGAAAAAGGAGCTATAGAGGTTGTGCCTCTATCCAAGGTAACGGAAGGTATTTATTCAATGTACTTCCTTGTACCCAAAAAGGACTTAACCATGCGCCCTGTACTAGATTTGCGCCCAGCGAACAAATTTGTCAAACCTCAAAAAGTTTCGTATGGTGACTCTACATGAGGTAATCCCCTGCTTTCACAGGGAGATTACATGACAACGCTGGACATGAAAGATGCATACTTTCATATTTTAATGTTGCCAGCGCACAGGAAATACCTCAGGTTCATGATAGAGGGCAAACACTACCAGTTCAGAGTGCTACCCTTCGGCATGGCCTCAGCGCCGAGAGTATTCACGAAGGTAGTGGCAGCTGCCCACCTGCGCAGGTTGTCCATCCCAGTATACCCTTACCTCGACGATTTGCTCATAACAGGGGATTCTTACGAAGCATGCTTCTCAAATATCCAAAAGACTGTAGACCTTGTTTCAACTGGGCTTCTCCATCAACGTGAAGAAGTCCAGCTTAGACCCCAGCCATATCAAACAATTCCGAGGGGCTCTAATTCGAACAAAGGACAGCCTCGTCTTCCCCTCCAACGAGAGGGTCCAAAACAATCTGTTTCAAATCCCTCACTATGTGGCCGGTCGAGAGGTGACGGTACGCAAAGCAATGCGCTTACTAGGAATGATGGCGTCATGTATTTATTTGGTACCTCACGTGCGCATGCGCCCAATGCAAGAGTGGCTCAACAGCCAGCGGTGTCAGGCCAGCGGACAATGGGACGATCTAATGGTGGTCTCGCAGGCCTTGGTTCTCTCGCTACGGTGGTGGTCGAAGGAAAACCTGGTAATAAGGAAACCATCCGCCACCCCCGCAGTGGAAGCCACTCTAACCACAGACGCATCCCTCACAGGATGGGGGGGGGTTCACCTATCCCATCCAACTGCTCACGGAGTCTGGACTCTGAGCGTAGCACCCAAGCACATTAACTTACTGGAGCTACTAGCGATGTTCATGGCACTGAAAGCCTTCCAGGCACACCTGCAAGGGAAGACAATGATGGTCCTCACGGACAGCACCACAGCCATGTACTACCTCAACAAGCAGGGGGGGGGCACTCACTCTCCAGGACTGTCCAAGCTGTCCCAGAACATCTGGAAGTGGGCTCTCAAACACATGTTCCTACTTTCACAACATGTACCAGGGGAACTCAATCTGCTAGCAGACGAACTCAGCAGAGACTTCCCTCTGCCCTCAGAGTACGAATGGCGGTTACACGAAGACATTGTCTTCACACAATGGGGATTCCCAGAAATAGATCTGTTTGCAACTCTGGAGAACTCGCAATGCCAAGATTACGCCTCCAGGTACCCCCAGAACCAATCCAAGGGGGAACGGTCTATCAATACCATGGTCAGGGAAATTTGTTTACGCTTTTCCCCCCTTCTCAACAAGATAGTGCACAAGATGCACCAGGAACAAGTTACCAGGATACTGGTGGCCCCTATGTGGGCCAGACAGCCTTGGTTCGCTCACTTGATGGAGATGTCCCCATCTCCTCCAGTGAAACTTCCCTGCCTGTACAACATGCTGTCACAGGACAAGGGCAGGACACTACATCCATGCCCTCAGACCATGAATGTAGCAGCCTGGCTCCTGAGATCATAGAATTTGGACATTTACAACTCCCGCAGAGATGCATGGACATTCTCAGGGAGGCTAGAAAGCCTAACACTCGTCAAACTCATTCTAGCAAATGGAAAATATTTGTCATCTGGTGTAGGGGAAGGAGCATCACACCAGTTGACCGCTCTCCCACACAAATTGTTCTGTACCTGACTCACCTACTAGACTCGGGCTTGGTGTTGAACTCTATTAAAGTCCATTTAGCTGCACTTTCCGAATACACCACTTCCCAACTTAAAGTGTCATGGTGGAAAGTCCCAGTTATTAAAGCCTTCATGGAAGGAGTGAAGAGGATCCACCCTCCCATAGCTAACCCCGCTCCCGGATGGGACCTAAATGTGGTACTAACCAGGCTCATGGGGTCTCCCTTTGAACCCATGCACAAGGCAACACTTAAAGACCTCACTCTTAAGACTGCTTTTGTAATAGATATCACCTCCACTAGGAGAGTAAGTGAACTACAAGCGCTCTCTGTACTAGACCCATTTGTTACAGTTCACAAGGATAAGGTGGTTCTACGCACACATACTAGGTTTGCACCAAAATTTATCTCTAAATTCCATGTCAACCAGTCAATAGAACTACCAACGTTCTTTCAAAATCCCTCAAACTTAGGTGAGAAGAGCCTGCATACACTGGATGTTCGCAGAGCAGTGATGTTTTATATGGAAAGAACTAGACCATTGAGAAAGACTAATCAGTTCTTTGTCTCGGTGGCAGCAGGTAGAGAAGGAGATGCAGTTTCGAAATCCACCATTTCTAGATGGATCATACAATGCATCAGTCTGTTTCTCTCTTGCTAAGAGAGAACTACCCTTCAAGCCAAGAGCACACTCCACTCGAGACACCGGGGCTTCCATAGCTTTTATTGCAAATGTCCCTCTGGAGTCCATTTGCAAAGCGGCAACCTGGAGTTCTGTTCACACCTTTACAAAACACTACTGTCTAGATGCCCACTCTAGATCGGATTCCCAGGTCGAACAAGCAGTATTAAGACATCTTTTCTCTACTGTTCCTTCTCACAAACAACCTCCAACTCCGGGTACTGCTCGCTAGTCTATGCACAGCATGTGATTCTAAGCAGATTAACATCAGAAGACAATGCATTACTTACCGTAAAAGCATTTCTGATGGTTGTATCTGCTTAGATTCACATGCTGTGCATAGGTCCGACATCCAGTGGCCACTGCGGAGTATTGCATTTTGTTTTTCGTAGTCGAAAAGGGACGTCGACAAGGCGTGTCTGAAATACTATCCCTATAGTGACGTGTGTTGTACCCACAATCCCTCACGCGTCGAGGTCCCTCTGTTTGTATTTTGCTGCCCTGAGGGAGCCTTCTAGACGTGAGTGAGTACAGAAAAGAGAGCTATAAAAGGAAGTCTATGTTCCTTCCATCCGAGCGGGGAGGAAGGGTGGGCGCATGTGAATCTAAGCAGATACAATCATCAGAAATGCTTTTACGGTAAGTAATGCATTGTCTTCTGATGCTTGTTAATCTGCTTAGAATCACATGCTGTGCATAGACTAGCGAGCAGTTCCCGGAGTTGGCGGTGGGTTATGAGAAGGAACAGTAGAGAAAAGATGTCTTAATACTGCCTGACCCACCTGGGAGTCATATCGAGTGTGCATCTAGACAGTAGTGTTTTGTAAAGGTGTGCACAGAACTCCAGGTAGCCGCTTTGCAGATGGACTCAAGGGGAACATTTGCAATGAATGCTATGGACGCCCCTGTGCCTCGAGTAGAGTGTGCTCTAGGCTTAAAGGGCAGTTCTCTCTTAGCAAGAGTATAGCAGAGAGTGATGCATTGAACAATCCATCTAGAAATAGTGGACTTTGAAACTGCATCCCCTTCTCTTCCTGCTGCCACCGAGACGAAGAACTGATTAGTCTTCCTCAGTGGTCTCGTTCTTTCCATGTAGAACATGACCGCTCTGCGCACATCTAGTGTGTGTAGAGTTTTTTCTCCCAAGTTGGAAGGATTTTGAAAGAACGTTGGCAGTTCTATAGACTGGTTTACGTGGAATTTCGATATGAACTTCGGAGCAAACCTTGGGTGCGTGCGTAGAACCACCTTATCTCTGTGAACTGTAACGAAGGGGTCTAGAACAGAAAGAGCCTGTAGTTCACTTACCCTCCTGATGGAGGTGATAGCTATTAAAAAAGCAGTCTTAAGAGTGAGGTCTTTAAGAGATGCTTTGTGCATGGGTTCGAAAGGTGAGCCCATGAGTCTGGTAAGTACCACGTTAAGGTCCCAACCGGGAGCTGGGTCAGCTATCGGGGGGTGTATTCTCTTTATTCCCTCCATGAAGGCCTTTATAACAGGGATCTTCCACCACGACACCTTGAGTTGGGAAGTGGTGTATGCAGAAAGTGCCGCTAGGTGGACTTTAATGGAATTGAACACTAGACCTGAATCCAACAAGTGGGTCAGGTATAGAACAATATGTGTGGGAGAGCAGTCAATTGGGTTGATGCCTTCCCCTCTGCACCAGATGACAAATCTCCTCCACTTGCTAGAGTAGCAGTGGCGAGTGTTAGGTTTTCTGGCTTCCCTGAGAATGTCCATACATCTCTGCAGAAGCAGTAGATGTCCGAATTCTATGATCTCAGGAGCCAAGCTGCTAAGTTCATGTTCTGGGGGCATGGATGCAGAGTCCTGCCCTTGTCTTGTGACAGCATGTTGTACGGGCAGGGGAGTTTCACTGGGGGAGATAGAGACATCTCCATCAAGTGAGCGAACCATGGCTGTCAGGCCCACATTGGGGCCACCAGTATCATGGTTACTTGTTCCTGGTGCATCTTGTGCACCACCTTGTTGAGAAGGGGAGACGGGGGAAAAGCGTAAACAAATTTCCCTGACCATTGCATCGACAGACCGTTCCCCTTGGATTGGTTCTGGGGGTACCTGGAAGCGTAACTTGGGCATTGTGAGTTCTCCAGGGTTGCGAATAGGTCTATTTCTGGCAATCCCCATTGTGTGAAGCCGTCGAAGACGATGTCTTCGTGCAGTCGCCATTCGTACTCTTCGGGCAGGGGGAAATCTCTGCTGAGTTTGTCTGCCAGCAGATTGAGTTCCCCTGGTACATGTTCTGACAGTAGGAACATGTTTTGTTTGAGAGCCCATTTCCATATATTTTGGGCCAGTTTGGACAGTCCTGGCGAGTGGGTGCCCCCCTGCTTGTTGATGTCGTACATGGCTGTGGTGCTGTCTGTAAGGACCAACACAGTTTTGCCTTGTAGGTGTTCCTGGAAGGCTTTTAGCGCCTTGAACACAGCTAGTAGCTCCAGTAGATGTATGTGTTTGGATGCTACGTTCGGAGTCCACACTCCGTGAGCAGTCTGATGGGATAGGTGAGCCCCCCATCCTGTTAGGGATGCGTCTGTGGTTAGAGTGGCTTCCGCCGCGGGTGTGGCAAAGGGTTTCCCTTTTTCCAGGTTTTCCTTTGTCCACCATCGTAGCGAGAGAACCAAGGCCTGCGAGACCACCACTGGATCGTCCCATAATCCGCTGGCCTGACACCACTGGCTGTTGAGCCACTCTTGCATAGGGCACATGCGCAGGCGCGCGTGAGGTACCAAATAAATACACAACGCCATCATGCCTAGCAAGCGCATTGCTTTGCGTACCCTCACCTCTCGACCGGTCACATATTGAGGGATCTGAAACAGCATGTTTTGGCCCCTCTCGTTGGAGGGGAAGACGAGGCCGTCCTTTGTTTGAATTAGAGCCCCTAGGAATTGTTTGATTTGGCTGGGGTCTAGGCTGGACTTCTTTTCGTTGATAGAGAAGCCCAACTGGAACAAAAGGTGTACAGTCTTTTGGGTATTGGAGAAGCATGTTTCGTAAGAATCCCCTGTTATGAGCCAGTCGTCGAGGTAAGGGTAAACTGGGATGGACAACCTGCGCAGGTGGGCCGCTGCCACTGCCAGTACCTTCGTGAATACCCTTGGTGCTGATGCTATGCCGAAGGGTAGCACTCTGAACTGATAGTGTTTGCCCTCTATCATAAACCTGAGATATCTTCTGTGCGCTGGCAACATTAAAATATGAAAGTATGCATCTTTCATGTCCAATGTTGTCATGTAATCTCCCTGTGATAGCAGTGGGATCACTTCCTGTAAGGTCACCATACGAAACTTCTGGGGTTTGATAAACTTGTTCGCTGGGCGCAAATCTAATACAGGGCGTATGGTTAGATCCTTTTTGGGTACAAGGAAGTACACTGAATAAATACCTTCCGTTACCGGAGATAGAGGCACGACCTCTATGGCTCCTTTTTCCAGCAGTTGTTGTACTTCTTGGAGAAGGATGGCAAGGTGTTCCGGTGTCATGCGTCGTCCCCTCGGGGGTCTGTATGTTGGGGAACTGTTGAATTCGATGCAGTATCCGTGGGCTACGGTGGAAAGTACCCAGCGGTCTGACGTTATTCCCTCCCATGCTGGAAGAAAGGATGTTATCCGGCCCCCGACCGGTGTTGCGTGGGAGGGGACGCGAATCTTCGCGTCACTTGGTGTTGTTGGGGGCTTGGGAGCCTCTGGGGGTGGACCCCCGCCCTCTCCCTTTGCCCCTGCGCTGTCCTCTTTGGCTGTACTGCCCACTATTGGTCTGGTAACTGGTGGCAGGGTACTGTTGCTGCTGATTCTGCTGTTGGCGTTGGCCACGAAAAAAGCGTTTGTTGCCATAGCTGCGTCTGGTAGTGGGCTTAGAGATCTGGTCAAGAGTCTTGATAGTATCGAACTCTTTTTTAGCCATTTCCAGAGCCTCATCCACCGCCTTCCCGAAGAGGTTTGAGTCTTCAACAGGTTTATTTATTAAAGACGCCTGTGTCTCCGGTTTGAACCCTGAGTTGCGCAGCCATACATGGCGTTTTAGAAGTATTCCCTGAACCAGGGAACGTCCCGCTGTCTCAGCAGCATCCAGAGAGTTCTTTACAATACTCTGGTAGACCTGGGTTCCTTCGCCAATAGTTGAAAGCAGGCGTGTACGTAGTGGTTCCGGCACTTTTTCGGCGTCCTTGCGCAGTTTGGCCCACTGCGCGTCCGCGTTGCTAGCTAACAAAGAATTGTTGTTCGCAATTCTTGCCGAAAAGGCAGCCGAGGATGTGACACTTTTAGCAAGGGCATATAACCTCTTGCCCTCCTTGTCAGGTGGTGCTTCACTGGTGGACAGCGGCACCCCTGCCCTCTTCCTTGTATTAGTTACTACAAGGGAATCCGGAATGGAATGTCCCCTGATGTACAGCGGGTCTGAGGGTGAAGGAGTGAAAAGTTTTTCAATCCTTGGATTAACTCCTCTGATTAGTGCGGGTGTGGATAGCGAAGGGATGATTCTTCTCTTCACTGAAGCGAGGAGGGGACTGGTATGGCTGACTGGGGGTTTCTCCATAATTACTCTTTCCACAAAGTCTATTTCCGGAGAGATCTCCCCAGTGTCCAGTTTGAAATGTGCTGCTGCTCTGCGCAACAGGACATTGAATGTGGGCTGATCGTCAATGGGAGACGTGTTTCTAACAGGTGAATTGTCAGGAGGATTTAGGTTCAGGACATCAGTGTCCGAATATACTGATGGGGATTGCCAGGGATGAGAAGGTCCTTCTTCTGGATTTTCTCCGAAGCCTTCTCCTACCATGTCTGGGCTGTCTTCCAGACCTTCCTCTTGGTTCTGTCCTTCATTGTTCACAAAATCATCCTCCTCTTCTAAGTATTGTTCCTCACCAGTGAGGTCATACACATTATGGAAGTCTAAGGCTGTGTCCTGCCTCGGGTATTTGGCCCTGGGGTCCCTCCTGAGGCCCTTCTCTTGTTCTCTTGGGAGTGGGAGGGTTCTGGGTGTTCATAAACCTCTCCATTCTCTCCATGCAGAGATGGAGCCTTTCCATGGTTTCATGGGGTACCCCTGAGCGGTCTAGCGGGGGAAAATTCGTGTTATCTTGCTGAAAACGGCTCGACCTCTCCCACAACGTCGAGGAAAGTGTCCCGTCGCCCTCCGAAAAGCCTTCCGGTGTGCTGTGGGACCCCCCGACTGAAGGGGGTAGTCCCTGTTTTTCGTCGGGCTTTTTCGGCGTGTCTTTCGACCTTTGCGTAGCGCTCGACGTGTCTTTCGGCGTACGCTTCTGGGCGTCGGCCACAACGATCCTCGCCAAGCTCTCTGTGACTCGTTTGTCAGCGGAGGGCTGTGGTTTCGACGTTACGGGTGTCGAACGTTCTGCGGCGGCGTGCGCTCTCTGCTGGTGCGCGCCGGCCGATGGTTTGGGGGCGGCGCCCTTATTTGCCGAAAGCCCAGTCGCTGGTCGCGGCTGCGAGAGGGGCTTCGAACCCGAACGGTCCGAGGAGGCCGCCGGTGTAACCTGCGTCTCCTTGGGCGCTGATGCTTTCTTCGTCTTCGACGAAGAAGAGCTATGGGTTGTGTGTTTATGTGTTGTATCGTGTGCGTCAGTGTCGCCGGGGTGTTCATCCCCATAAGCAGGGCGTGAGCCGAGCCAGTCGGGGCCGGGGACAGACGACGAAGAGCGCGAGCGCTCTTTAGAGGGGTGTACGACTTCCGTAGCGGAGGTCGTGTTATCACGTTCCTCGTCACGGTCGGTGGTAGCAGCGGCGGGTGAAGACCCGGCCTTCGACATAGCGTAGGCCGCCCACCTCTTGACCCTACGGTCTTTTAGAGTCTTTGGCTTTAGAAGCAGACAAGCCGAGCAACCCTCCTCTACGTGATAAAGGGGCAAGCAGCGGTTACACCGTGAATGCTTGTCCTTCCAAGTAAACTTGCCCTTACAAAGTGGGCAAAACCTAAAGGGTGTCCTCTCCATAGCCGAGGCAATAAACCGTGATAACTAGCCCAAGGGAAAGGAAGGGGAAAAGGAAAGGCATTCTCAGAAAAAGAATCAGAGATGTCCCACGACCCCACTCTCCCTACTGTATTTGGCCTGGGAGGCCAGGCCACGTGTTCGGCAACGCCGAAGGATCTCCTCCGCTCGTCCCCTCCGTCGAAGATCTTGCTCGGCGGAGACAGCTTCACAACTGCGTCGATGGAGGGATCGATATATTAAATCTTTAAACAGGAAAAAACGACCAAAGGTCGAGGAGATGGAATCTGCAATGTCTCTCGAGGAGCTCCGCGTAAAGGCGACCAGTAGCTGGGCGGAAAAAAACAATCTGAGGGACCTCGACGCGTGAGGGATTGTGGGTACAACACACGTCACTATAGGGATAGTATTTCAGACACGCCTTGTGGACGTCCCTTTTCGACTACGAAAAACAAAATGCAATACTCCGCAGTGACCACTGGATGTCGGACCTATGCACAGCATGTGATTCTAAGAAGATTAACAAGCATCAGAAATCTCTTTTCTGTACTCACTCACGACTAATAGGCTCCCGCAGGGCAGAAAAAATACAAACAGAGGGACCTTGGCACGTGAGGGATTGTGGGTACACTGCACGTCACTATAGGGATAGTGTTACAGACACGGCTTGTCGACGTCCCCTTTTTGACTACGAAAAACAAAATGCAATACTCCGCAGTGACCACTGGATGTCGGACTATGCACTGTGGGAACATTGTTATCATGGACAGAGAAAACTATTTGGAAATGGCTAAAAGACACCTGCAAACGCCAGGCTGTTATGAAACATTGCCTGCCAATCCTACAAAGGAAATTGTAAACAAATTAGAACTTAAAATTCAGGATTGGCATCAGAGAGGCCTCATCACAGACAATGAAAAGAGCTTTCTCCTTATCAAAGACCTGGTTACACCTATCATGTATTTTTTGCCCAAAGTTCATAAGGCATATTACTTAATACCGGAAGGCCGACCTATATTAAGTGGAATAGGTTGGTCGACTGATAATATCTCACGATAATTGGACAATATCTTGAGACCCAGAGCAATGAAATTGAAGGCTTACCTTAAGGACACCACGGATGTAATTATTAAACTTCAATCTTGGATTTGGGAGAAGGATTGCTTACTAGCAACATTGGATGTGAAAGCATTATACACATCAATCCAGCACTCATGGGCTCTTCAAACAATAGACCATACATTCAGGAATGACTCAGCATCAATGTATCATCAGATCATCATGATCAAGGAAATGTTAGAACCATCTCAAGAATACAACATTTTTAATTTCAACAACACATATTACAGACAAACCAAAGGTGTGGCAATGAGCACTAAATATGCCCCAGCCTTCGCCAACATCTTCATGGGTTTATTTGAGGACGCAGTTATTTATCAGGATAAGGCATATCAGAAAGAACTTATTCACTGGTTAAGATATATCGATGATGTTTTGATACCATGGAAAGGAACAGACTCTGATTTCAAGGAGTTTCAGAACAGAATTAACTTGAATGAAATGGGCATTCAACTCACTGGTACCTGTAATGCAAAAAGTATAGACTTCCTGGACCTAACGATTTACATCGAACAAAACTAAATTAGAACTCGTACGTATCGGAAACCTACTGAAGTCCACTCGACCCTACACACGGCAAGTTGCCACAACAGATCAACAATCTTGAATATACCATCAGGAGAATTTTTGAGAGCAAGAAGGAATTGCCAGACCAGGGAACACTTTGAGAAGGAGTGTAACCTTTTGAGATCAAGATTCCAAGCTCAAGGATTTTCGGAACAATGCGTCAGCAAGGCTTGGGAAAAAAGTCTGTCAGTAACGCAAGAGCAAACATTAGCAGAAAGGTACAATACGCGGGAACAACTGACCATAGGTTTTATTAGGAAATACAGTGATGACTACAGACATGTGAAAAGAATCTTAGCCAAACATTGGCATCTATTGAAACTTGATGACAACATTTCGAACTTTGTTGATGATAAACCTAGGATAATTTTCAAAAGAGCACAGACTTTGAGAAATAAACTAAGTCCTTCCAATTTACCAGATATAACGGAGGAATCACAAAACTGGTTGAAAACGACCACCAACGTATTCAGGAAATGCGGGACTTGCACGATGTGCAAATATGCACATACAAAAACAGATTCATTCTCAAGCAGCAATAACAAGATCTTAAAAATCAGACAACCCATTAACTATAGAACAACATGTGTGGTCTATGCAATCATGTGTGTGTGTAAATTGGTGTACATAGGCAGCACGATCAGAGAACTCCGGACCAGAATACGAGAGCATCTAGAAAAAATTGGCATCCAGGATCCCAGACTGCCGCTTGCATGCCATTGGCAAGAGAAACATCAAATGGATAATAAGGCAGAAATTCAATTTGTTGGTCTCCAAAGAGTGACAGTAGGAAGACGTGGTGGGGGGGACAAAGAAAAGAAACCTAGACAAATGGAAGCCAAGATAATTTGCAAACTTAATACTACAGTATTCAGCCTCAACACTGATAACGAAATGGTGTCTTTTTTGTAGAACATTAATGTGGCCAAATCACGCATTTTTTGTATTCGTTGCATTTAAATCTACTCTGAAATGCAATCGGACTTACTCATAGACAATATGCTTTTGCTAATATAATGACTTGATCACTAAATGAATCACCAACCCCAATGATAGCGGTTTAAAGCAGTTCTTTATACATGTGGCTTTATTATTTGAGATTAGATATAGAGCGCTCTGAGAATGTGTAATATAAAGATTTGATCACTAAATGATTTATCACCCTTAATGATATCGTTTTAAAGCAGTACATTGTACATGTGGCTTTACCTTTTGGGATTAGACACTGTGCGCACTCTCAGAATATGTAACGACGCGCTACCATTGCATGCGCTCGCAACACAATGCCTTCTCTAATTAATATGGATATTTTCGAATAATTAAAATACAATTGTATTTTTCACACTACACCGATCTTCTGTGATGCAGATATCTCTGAGTTATCGATCCAACTGCATTATTCAACGTAGCACACTACATTCTACCATGGCCGCCAGCATTACATTGCACTTGACAGGGAAATAGGACTGACTCATTTTGACCATCCCCATGGTAATGCTATATACACACACAGAGGACGCTTAATGGCGGCCCCTCGAGATTCAGTGCAGCACGCGATGATACGCGCTACTATTATCAAAGGTAAGAGACCGTCTACGAATTCACGGCCCTGTTCACCCTCAATAAGTGTTTCACTCACACGGCAAGACACGCGTAGTTTCACTCCAGTTCCTTTTTAGCGAACGCACTCAAGATTCCTAACGCTTACATGATTCAGTACCTAGTGAACAGATTGGTTCTTCCTAGAGCATAGTTAATGCGAATGAGATAACAAGCCGCTACTGGTACCATTATGGTTTTCCCTCGCACGACACTGTGCGCTTATTTTTACTTCATGTTTCCTGCTCCATACGAGGCACATCACAAGCATTATTGCACATGAGAGTATTTTTACTTAGACTAATGACAGTAAGCCGTTTCGGGCACTAATGAACTATGTTAAAAATAAAAATAATTAATGCATAATAATTATAGGTTATGACCAACTACTGCTTTAGCAACGATCTACATTGTCAATTTTTTATACCTGCAGGGATCTAACCCGGTTTTTGTGGCGGTACTATTCCATAAGAAATAGGGGCACTAGAGCAATACAAGGTAAAACTACTGCAATAGTAACTGAGTCTATCAGTGATTTCAATTCTTGTTTCCATAGCAATGATTCAATACTTTGTCTAACAAGTGTTTTTTGTATTCATTTTTTGCAAAAATTACCCTTTTATTACCACCCTTTCCCCAACCCCTCTTTTTGTCTGGCTTTTAATTTTTTCAATTCTCTTTTGCAATTTTATTTTCATACATTTGCAATTGTCATGATTTCAGTTCAATATTTTCGTTTGCAATTGTTTGCTTGGACTCCTTTATATGTAATTATGTGTGAATATTATTATTATTTTTTTGTGGTACACAACCCATTGTTTTTGTTAATACTTCTGGTGCTATGACTAATCAATAGGCCTGATTTGAGAAAGGTCTAAGGGAGACCGAAACACGTTTCATCACCAAGGGGCACTTTGAAAATACAATAAAAACAACCTTTTGAATATTGGGCGCAGTCTCTTTCTGGATTTTTCATACTTTTACTTTATCAAATGGGTTCTCCTTGGCTTAACACACTTTCCGGTGAGACGCGACCTTTTGAAATCTATTGAATTTCGTTTGAATCAAATATCCAATTCCAACTATGTTGATGTCGCTGTGTTAGACCAAACCGCTCTAGCCAAGATTGTTTGAAGATATGCACAGCATGTGATTCTAAGCAGATTAACAAACTAAGAAATCACTTTACTACATACACACCAACCCGCTTCTCCAAATATACCCCTTTTCTACATCCTATCCTTTTCATAGGAAAAATACCAAGTACGACCTGCTAGGTTCTTTAAATTAGAGTCCTATAGCTTGGAGTCAGTTACATACTCTCAGATGTGCTCCTTAAGCTCCAAAAGTTTCCTGCAAGCCTAACCAAGAAAAACCCAAACTCTTCAGAGTAGGTTTCTTGGGATGCAGGAGGTGGGGCAGAATACAGGAAACCCAGAAGCAATTAGAGTTAGTGAGAGGCTCCTCTAGCCTTACCAACGATAGATAGATAATAGAGGTGATAGAGGCAATAGAGGAGAGTGGGTGAATAGAGTGGGCTTTGAATTCAGCAACAACCTTAAGTCTCTACAGCTAAAACGCTCTAGTATTGTCTGCCATCAAGTCACACTGATATGATTATCATGAGACGGGAGTCACTTTGAGACCTGCAGAAATATAGAAGTTAACATGGAATACACAAGGATATAATCTGACCTACTAGTGTTTTCTCTGAAGCATTTAGCAATCGCCATGTTTTCTGGTACATGCTCGGCTTTTTAATAATTGGTGGCCAATAAATATGTATTTTTATTTATCTCAAACTCATAACCTGGCATGAGCCTTCTTAGTAACACTGAAGGCAGATGAAGCCTAAGGAACAGTCTAGCTGATGGGAACCTACGGCTAACATTGGTTACTATGGTGAAGAAGTCAGGCTTTGGATAAGAACGCTTTAATACAATGTGCACATTGTATTAAAATATGAAATGTTTTGAACAGTCATCAAGGGCCCACACTTGCCCATCCATTAATTAGGTGCTACTTATCGAAAATATCTCCATTGAGGAGGCTGCCCTCGTATATGAATGCAAATCTCAAGACAAACCAGACTGCACAGAGGAGTCTGTTGGAGAACTTAAACCAGGTGTTGCATGAGATAATTACATAAAGAAGGGAATGTGATCAGACGGAAGCCATATATAACAGTAGGAAAGACACAGAGGGTGTTGTAGCACAGGCTCAGGATTTAAAATAAAAATCAGCTTAGGAACAATGATTGAAAGAATGGCCACAGCACATGGACAATATCGAAGCAAAGCGCATCACATGGATGATGGTCTAAGGCAGGGTTTTGCCTGTGTACTATGATTTAAAGCAGGCCACTGCACATAGACAATGAGCTAAAGCAAGCTGCAGCATATTGATAATGATCTAAAGTATGATGCTGTGAAGGCATCATGAATGAGACACAGACAATGAGATCAAGTGTCAACTAAAAAGAGCATTGGGAAAATACCAATCTTGCCTTAAGCGAAGGTGGGATTTCCCTACCTAAATGAAGTCTGTATCAGGCAGTCCAAAGCAAATGTCTAACCAATAAGTGCCCTCACATCCAACTGCATACAATGTGTAGGGATGTCAGCATCAAATGAGAAGTATTCCAAATTATAGTTCAGAGCTTCTTCCTGCTCTTAAATGTAAAATGGTTTTCCCTTTCCCTAAATTCAAATAGTTCACCGTTATGTTTGTGCTTTCCCTCCTGCTTGATAGATCTGTGTGTATGAGCCCCTGACAGAATGTTGATGTGGAATGTTATAGATGAACTGTGTCTATGTGTTCCACAAAGTCAGTTGGGGCCTGAATCTAGAAGGTGAGGGGGCCAGTGGATGTCTCTCCCTGTTATATACTTGACTTAATTTATCCTTGTATACTTACCTTCTGTGTCAACTTAGTAAATGTTTGAACCCAAGCTAATAGACTCTCTGCACTTATTCAATGCAAGCACAAAACTTAACATTCACTTTACAACAGAGGGGTTCCCTTCCCCTAGTTTTCAAGTCTTCCTCGTTTCAGAAACGCACCATTCTTCGGGATAATGAATGTTCCAACTTTACACAGTTATTTGGGATGTTTCCCCAGCTCTTCGAGTTTGGTTACTTGTCAGCAATTTCTAAAGTTCAGTTCATCAATCTCAATTCACATAGGTTTCCTTTATTCAACCAACTTCAGTTTGCCTAGGCTTCCTTTATGCAATCAGAGTGGCTTTTCCTTAGGTGGGTGTATTCGGTCTAGGAGCAGTTGTCAGACCACACGGTCCACCAAATTACAGGTCACGCAACCGAAACACCTTACTTGGTTCTGTTCCATAACTTTTTTGTCACAGGTTCAACATCATAATGAAGCTTGACTCAGTATCCATTCAACTGCCCTTGAAGCTTAATTTCACAGATTTTGGTAACATTCATATTTCCAATAGCTTTCACTTGCAATGCTCACTTAGGCTTCCCAGTACACTTTCCTGCTAGGAAACCTATTCTCTTGCATACCAGCTTGGCTACTATGTTAGTTCTCATACACCACTTGTCCTCGCCCATTGGCAATGATAGCATATTCAATTCTAAGCAATGCTTGTTGAACTCTCTGCAATGATAGCTTATTTGACTCCTGGCAGTGCTTGTTTATTTGCTTTTTCATTGTTAGGCAGGATTTGGAGTAGTACCCTTTGGGTGCACTACAACAACCTTGACCTCCTGGCAATATGAACCCAACCTTTGATATAAATCTGTACTACACAGGCTTGTAGTGTGGTTGAGCAGCCAGGCTTATCTCAAGAGGGGTCAAAGTGAGCATTAGGGAGTTGCACAGAGATTCAGTGACAAGTATTCAAATAAACCCTTACACACAAGGTTTCTTGATTAAACAATTATTGATTTATTTAACAGTCAGTTTGAATAAGCCTTCTTCAGAAGGGGCAATATAATAGCAACACACACACTCCAAACTACACACTCACTTTCTCTAAATCAGCAAATACCCTTTTGGGATGGCACACAGACTTCCTACACCCTCGTGTGACTTAAATGGCTAGGACAATGGAAATGAATATATGGTATCCAGTGATTCCATCGAATACAAAGCATCGAATACAAAAGCATCGAAAAAATGATTTTTTTTTTAAAGGTAAAGATTTTATTTTTATTATAATGGGCTTTAAGGGGTAAAAAAAATGGGGATAGGGAGGACCGCCCATTAAAAAATGCATTTTTTTGGTTGCATTTTTTTCTATGCTTTTGCATTCGTTGCTTTTACATTCGAGGCTATCACTATAAACCTAATATATCACTGTTGCATTTAGATCAATACTTAGAAGCATGTCAAAGAAAAGGGTTATAAAATAAAACAAGAGATCACACAAATATTCTTAAGCAGGTAAGTGCTTTTGAACCTGCAAAGTAAGTTAACCCCTTCCTGGAAGGAAAGGTGAAACACAATGTCAGAGGACAGAAGAGTTATTCAGGGAGCCAGGCCAGCCAATGTTAATTGGGCAAAACTCTAGGTGAGGTGAAGCACTTCCTGTAGGCAAATACAAGTCTTGCACAATGTTTTAGAAGTCTTTGTAGAAAAAGTAGAATCAATGTAGGGCCACAAACTGGTTAGGCTTGTGAAGTAAAGAAGCAGTGAGCAACTCTACAGAAGTAACCAAGACAAGTCTCCACTGAGATCAAATAAGCCCACCACAACAAGAGGCAAGTTCTCTTAGACTGTACAGTACCTTTGGTTAGAAGAAATGGTTCCAGCTGGCTTCTGTTCCTGTGTTGCTCTGCAGATCCTGTTGTTCCTGTGGCTCAGTCATGGGGACAAGAGGGGAGACTTCTGGGGACTCCTGCAATATAACGGGGCGGACAGCGACAGAAAAGGACAAACTTCTATTCAGCGGCACTTCTTGGTTTCAGATCCTCGCATCTCAGCAAATAGCATCTCAGCGGACTCTCGGATACCACTTTGGACTTTCCTCGCATATGGGTTCCAGCACTCTGTTGAGGTGGTTTAGGCTTGGTCTGTCCTGCTTACTAGGGGTCCGGAGGATCTTCTAGCAGCTTGGGTCCGACTTAAAATGGATGCAGTCCGAATCTGGTGTTCCTCTCCCTGCATTTTGGTTCCTGCAGCAGCAAGGAAGTACTGCCAGCTCCGAAAGGATGTCCAGACGAATTCACTTTGGAGTTGATTGGTCGCACCAACTCAAGGGGCGAAGTCGTCCTTGCAGGTCTTCTCTAGTCGAGGCGAATTCGGAGCTTCAGCACAGCAGCAGGGCTTCACCTGGCAAACCAACCGTCCAGGAGTTGCAGCAGGCGTCTCTTCTTCGGATTCCTTCGTCCAGTCGTCGACTCTGCCTTCCAAACCAAAAAGCCTCGCCTTTTATGCAGGGTTCTCCCATTCATTCCAGCCTAGCTGTCAGTCGCACAGCAGGGTGGCTGTCCTTGCCGGACAGCCAGCCGGCCAATCACCTTTGGGTGCATTCCTGTAACCAAGGGAATTAAGCACAGGGAGTTTCAGGCTCCTCCCTCGCTTCCTGCCCCTGGCAGACATACTGGAGCCAGAGGCGGGCTTCACTCGTGAATCCCGCCAAAGACCAAACTAACAAAGGGACCAAATCTAGTTTGGCGCGCACAGTAAATCTCAAGAAGGACCTTTCCACAAAGAAATGGTGAAAAAAGAAGACCGGGCCATTTTGACAAAATGGGCACCCATGGGTGCTTTACTGCAGCTGCGAATGCAGCCCGCAGTATAAACTCCCAATGGTAAATAAAAGTAAACCACTGCCACCAGCCATTAATCGTAGAAAGAGTAATGAAAATGTTACATAAGAAACTAGACAAAGGGGATACTAAGTAACACCTCCAGCACCCTATTGTAAGATAGTGCGTGCTGGGTCTAGAAGGTTTTTTTTTTTTTCATTTATTTATTGTGTCACTTAATACAAATGTACTTTTAACACAAGAAAACATCACATAATACAAATTCATATTTTAAAAGGCCCAAAACCAACAATACCACTTTAGCACAAATTTAAACAATGCTTAAATGTACCTTCTAAAACACCACTGCACATTCCTTTAGAAACTCTAAAATATGTATGGACAAACTCAGTTCATTACAATTTCAAATTCTTCGCCATAATTCTTCCTCTGTAATAGCGTACTTCAAAGTTAAAATTTTGTTGCGCAGTGGAGCACAAAGTCGGACACTGAACACACAAATGCTTCAGTGTCTCAATGTGTATGTGACAGTGGCAGCACAGTCTCTCCTTCCGAGGGATCTTCAATCGCCACCCTAGTATTTCTTGTGTTTGCACCATGTTTATCGTTATTCCTAGCATTTGGCACCTGAAATCCCTTGACAGGTGCTTTTCCAGGTACGGGGCAGGTGAATTAAAAGTTTTACATGTCCAGAGAAAATGATCACCAAAACATTTGTGTTGAAGAAGGGATTCTCCAACACCAGCCCACACATGTCTAGCAATTTTAGCTTAGCCACTGTTGGAGTAATTACCAATGCCTCTGTTGATATCCCCGTTTGCTCCAAAAACATTTCACAACCGACAACCCAGTCCGTCAGGACTTTACATCCACCTGTACTCCAAAGGTTATTTAAGGTCTCATGAATTGATGCCACCAGTGGATTTGGAATGCTAGCGAACAGCTGAAGCTTACCCCAATTGATAACAGTTTGGATGGGGAGTTGGCCCAATTAAAAAAGGACCCGCACCAGAGGAACTGATTGCGGTAGCCAGAGAAGCTCACGGCAGACCATACCTTCTAATTTAGACCAATCTATTTGTCAACCCTTAGTTTGAGCTTGGTATGTCAATTTAGGCACCAATTGCTGCTTGTACAATTTTAAAGCCAGGAGAATCGAGAATCTCCCGAACTTCGTGTCAAAAATACGCAGCTTTATCACTGCACTTAAAAAGTTAGCCTTAAAATCTACCACCAACTCCGGCCCGTCAAGATTATCATATACGGGCAAGCCTAAGTACACAAATTTAGAAACCACTTCAAGTTTACCAGATTTCAAATTCCAGGGAAATGTTTTTTATTATTTTCTCCCACATTTTAAAACCAAAACCTTAGACTTTTCTGTATTTAAGGACAAATCCAGAGTTTCCAGAAATTCTTCCAACTGCCGTCAATGCTCTTTGCAGGCCTATGGCTGTTAGGTCACATAAGACAATGTCATCTGCATATAATAAATATTGTATTATCAGAGATCCCAGCCTAGGAGGATTTGTGTTGGCTTTCCCAAGGTGGCCTGCAATACCAAACAAGTAAAAGCAAAAAAGAAATGGAGCCAATACACATCCCTGGCATAAGCCCCTATTTGTCGGGATCCATGATGGGTATCCTCCATGTGCGTCCAACCTCAATCTAATTCTTGATCCCATGTGCAGCGCATCAAGTATACCCACCAACGACTGCGGGCAACCCCTTTCGTGCATTTTCTTCCACAACAGTGCCCTGTTTACATGGTCAAGGGCCTTGCTGATATCCAAAAAGGCCACAAATATAGGTCTGGCTTGGGCTTTCGCTAGCTGAGTCAATAGGTCCAGCACAACACTGTTTAAAGCTGTGCCCATGCCCTGATGGAACCCAGTCTGATAAATGTCCACAGAATTGGATTCCCTATACCATTTTTTGGAACTAAGAATTATTTTGGCGAAGATTTTATTTGAGGCATCCAAAAGGGATATAGGCCTATAGAACAAGGGTGACGTCCTATCCCCACCTTTAAAAAACAAGATTATAGTGGCCGCAGACCAAGTTTCCGGGAGTACTTTACTGGCAAGAATACTATAAAATAAGTCAGATAGCACCTTGGACCAGATCTCCAAGTTAACTTTAAAAGTTAAATTTGTTAGGCCGTCTGGGCCCGGAGCGTTCAACCTCGTACTCCTTTTTATCAAGTAAATGATATCCTCTAGGTCCCACTCAAGAGCCCCCTTCCACCTTGCCTGCGTCCACACTGAACATGTACTAGCCTCCATGTTCATATACATTTGAGAGAAATGTTTAACCCAAGTGGCCTCAGGAATTGAATGGGATTGCAAATATCCCTGTCTACCGTCAACTGCCAAAATCTTCCTACATTGTTTCCTGACATACATGCCAGCATTCTTTCAGCATCCTTAATATACAACAGAAATGTCCTACCCTTCACCCAATTCACATGGGCCTGTCTCAATCTATGCACATTTAGTTTGTAGTCTACTACTGAGGCCTTCTTCAGCCTCCTTACATCCTTGTGTAGTTGCTTCTTCCTAACCTGAATCTCCAGGTCAAAAGCATGGGGGTATCCATGTTTATGCACCCCTTTTTTCAATGTTTTATCTGTAGTCAGTCTACCCAGAATTTCTTGTACAACTTCTGGGAAGTCTGCTGCAGAACATAAAAAAGCCATCCTTTCTATGGGCAGATTAACAATCTCGCCCAGAAAAGCTTTGGCCAGTCTCGCAGCCCATTTTACCACTGAATTTCTCAGGTTCATTTCCAGTTCCAAACTCATCTCGCCCCTCATTTTTGCAGGCAATTCAATGGTATACAATAAAAGCGAGTGATCGCTCAAAGACAAAGGGTTTATTACCAGAGACACCCCCCCTTAATGACAGGTCCTGGGAAACAAAAATATAATCTAAAATAGTTTTCCAGGGCCCGTTCTGCAATGTAAAATTAGGGGCAGGTCCCCTTGTGCATTTCCATTGAGAATAGTCAAATCCCATACTTCCAATTCTTGGATAATTTTCTTGCCCCTAGCATTGGGCCTCTTTAGCAACAGCTATTCTGTTTGGAGCCATATATCATTTGTCATCCAGACATTCCGCATTAAAATCACACAGTACTATAACAGACAACCCCTCTTCCGGAAACTTTCCCAACAGGATAAAAGAAAGGGCCGTCAAAGTCTCTTCTATATTATCCTTCAAAGGGATGAAGTAAACGTTAACCAAGAGACATTTATTATCCAGCCCAACCTCAGACACCTGTCAAACCAGAAGTGCTACCAGCATGTCATATCTACCCAGTTCTATTTTCTTAATGTGGACCCCTGAAGAACGTTTTATGGCAGCAATTAGGCCACCAAACAGCCTTCCTTTTCTCCTCACCTAGCTTTAATATGGATAACTTCATACGGTCTGTAATTGGGGGCTCCTGCAAGAGTGTTTCCTCCAAACACACTATGTCAAATGAGGCAAACAAGGGCTGGTTACTTATGATATTCATAAAACCTCTAGAGTTCCAAGAAGCCACTGTCCAATTTGCCCATCATGCATAGTGTATGTGTCCCTGTGGGCATAAGCCAAATTCTGATTACCACCATTCAGCCAGTGTCCCCCCCCCCACCCAATAATGGGCCAGGTCCTGTGTATAGCCTCTTGAAGTGCAAATGTCAGAATACTGAGAATTAGCCGAGGCTTGCACCCTCCGGGTCCCGTCTGGATATATTGGAGCCACACTTGAAATTGACGGGCCTGTGTCAGTGACTTCAAAAGCCAATAAAAGTAAACAATCTTTTTCTGCCATAATGATGTGACCTCAGATGAAGTTTTACTGTATCAACACTGTCTTCATATACAAACTCTACCATCATTATATCCACGGAAGACAGGAGTCTTAGGTTTGGGATTTCATGCATTAATAATAAAGTTAATCACCGTAGTGACTACCTTACTCCTAGTCCATAGTCCCCTTTCCTCCATACTTATGGGACATTTCTCCGTCCTGTGGGACGGGACCGCAGCACTTTGCAAAAAGCATCACATTTTTAAAAAATGTGTCATTCCTCTTTTTACGTGGGGTACTGCCCGCGGCCGTAACCCTGCCCCCCTTAGCTCCACCCAGCACATCGCCCATCAGTCCTTTTCTATCGCCAGGTTTATGACCTTTAAGCAATAATAGAGGAAACTTTTTAGAGGGGACGGCGGGCGGGCGTATGGAGGAAAGGGGACTATGGACTAGGAGTAAGGTAGTCACTACGGTGAGTAACTTTATTATAATCCTACGTCCCGTTCCTTTTCCTCCATACTTATGAGAGATTCCCAAGCATGCCTCACAGGAATTACGGGTGGATGGAAGCTCATTACTGAAACAGGTTCCTAAGCAGAGCTTGACCGAACTGAGCATCAGCCCTGGAGCTCAGGTCCAGACAGTAATGCTTACAAAAAGCAGATGGGGAGGCCCACATAGCCGCTTTTGCGATGGTCTCCCAGGGAACACATTTTTGGAAGACAACGGCAGCCGCCTTGCCCCGCACAAGATGAGCATGAATTCCCATTGGGGCCCGAAGACCCTGAATGGTCTACGCCTCAGAAATACAGGCCGCAATCCAGTGGGAGATGGTCGCTTTCGAGGCCGGCTTTTTCTTGCAGATTTCCGAAGCTGAGAAGAGCTGAGAAGAGTTCTTAAGCTCAGATGTTCTGTCCAGATAGAACATAAGGGCTCTTTTAATGTCCAGGCAGTGCAAAACCCTTTCGGCCTCTGGGGAGGGAAGAATACAGGCAAGGGAATTGACTGATTCAAATGAAAATCAGAGACCACCTTCGGAAGAGGGGCGGGATTCGTTCGCAGGACAACCTTATCCTTATGAAGAGTAAGGAATTGATGCTCCACTGACAAGGCCTGAAGCTCACTCACACACCTTGCCAAAGCCACAGCAATCAAAAAGGACACTTTCAACAAAAGGTACTTAAAATCGACAGTAGCCATAGGCTCAAAAGGCTTCTAAAACAAGGCTGTAAGGACCACATTCAAATCCCACCTTGGATGCAGGTTGCGAACAGGAGGATAAAGGTGCATCAGGCCTGCAAAGTGTCTTTTAATGACTGGATTAGACAGTGAAAAGGAGCACTGGTCAGTGGACAAATAAGTGGCAACAGCCGATAAATAGGTCCTGTAGGACAAGACATGGATGCCAGACTCTGCCAGATGTGAAACAAAAGACAGGACTATGTCGATAGTAACCTCCCCGAGGTCCAGCTGCCTAGCCAAGCACCAGTGACAGTAGCCATTTAATTCTATACTGAGATCTTGAGGGCTTCCAGGCCACCTGAATAATGCGCATGTTATCCGCAGACAAATTGAAGCGCTCTAAAGATCTGAAGTCAGGCACCAAGCTGAACGATTGTGGGGAGGGGTGCCACAGCCTTTGATTGCTCTGGTGAAGCAGGTCGGGGACCAGCGGAAGCTTGAGCGGCAGGCATACCGATATCGATGCTAAAGCTCTGAAAACCAAAACCTGGCTGGCCACCAAGGGGTTATGAACAGCAGGGAGCAATTCACTGTGTTCCTTAGCTTGCAAAGTGCCCGATGGATCAGAGGAAGAGGCGGAAAAGCGTAGGCCTTCATGTTGTGCCATGGAATTTCGAGAGCATCTCCAGTGAGGAGGCTCCGACCCCGTTCCTGGAAGCATACAGGGGAAGCTTCCCGTTTGTAGATGTTACAAAGATTTCCACTTCTGGAGTGCCCCAACTGCGAAAAATATCCGATAGGATCTCCGTGTTCAGTTCCCACTCGTAGCTGGCAATTGCTCGTCGGCTGAGGGCATCTGCAGTGACATTCAGCTGGTCCGGGATGTGTACTGCTACCAGCCAGATACCATGCTAAATGGCCCATTCCTAGATCTGAATGGCAATATCCACAAGAGGAGGAGGAGACCCGTTACCCCCCCTGCTTGTTGATATAGAACATGGACACCTCATTGTCCGTGCAGACACGGATCACCTTGTTGACAATGCCTGGTTTGAACGCTTTCACCGGCAGGAATATCGCCAGGAGCTCCAGATAATTTATATAAAGCTATCTGTCCTGCGGCGACCAAAGATTTGAAACCTGAAGATGATCCAGCATCGCACCCCAACCCAGAAGGGAGGAATCCGTTGTGACAGTCAATAGTGGGCAAGGATCCTGGACGGGAGCGCCCACCGACAGATTGCTGAGAGACAACCACCACAAGAGGTCCACCTTCATGAAAGATGGAACCAGTATCATTTTGGAATCTGGATCCACTGCTTGAAGCCATGAGCTCCGAAGAGCCATCTGCGTCCGCCTCATCTTGAGACGAGCAAGAGGAAGAGCCAGCACACAAAGCCATGAGGCCCAGAAGCCTCTGGAACCACCAGGCCGACATGCTCTCTGACTGCATAAACACCTGACCCGTGGCGAACAGATCCGCCATTGTGTACCCAGTCAGGTACACTCTGCAATCTATCGTGTTCCGACGAAAACCCAGGAAAATCAAGTCCTGAGAGACAGTCATGGAGGATTTCCGCCAGTTCACCGACAGCCCAAGTTGGAACAGGAGCTGGAGGAGAGACTGAAGGTTGCTCGAGGCTTTCAGTGGACAAGGACTGCGCAGCAGCAAATCGTCCAAATATGGATACACATGGATAGCATGTAGCCAAAGATAAGTTGCGATGACCGACATCTTCATAAAGACATGCAGTGCCGAGCTGAGACCAAACGGGAGCACGCAAAACTCGAAATGCTCCTCCCCCATGGAAAACCGTAGGTATTTCCGATGCAGGCTCCAAATGAGGATATGCAAATAAGCATCCTGAAGGCCCACCACGCTGAGCCAGTCGCCCTTCTGTAGTGAGGACTTTATCTGACCGGGGGTGATCATCTTGAATTTCTCTTGGGGGAGAGAAAGGTTGAACTGGGAAAGGTCTAGGATGGTGCCCAGGCCAGCCTGGTTGGGTTTGGGCAGATGGGAGTAGAAGCCCTCCCCTCGCTCCCCTAGGGGAACGGGTTCCACCACCTTGAGATGCAGGAGCTTCTGGACTTCGGCTCTGTGGGAGGGAGTCCCTGACTGCTGGAAGGGAGGATTGATGGGTGTGGTAGGGGGAAGTGGCAAGTTGCAAGCGGCAAGCTGAAGCGCGCCTGAGCTACTGACAAGACCCACTGGTCCTCGGTGATGGTCTGCCACGCCTCCCAGTGAGACGCAATGCGCCCTCCCACCGGTGTCTCGTGCGAGTGCCGAAAACCCCCATTTAGAGAGCTTCTCAGAGGCAAGACCCCCAGATCCTGAGGAGGAGGCCGAGGACAGAGAAAAACCGGCCTCACTGCTGACGCTGATGGGAGTTTCCAGCTGGAGGATCGACTGTCTTTCAATCTAGAAATCCCTGAAATCCAGAGGGAGACAGAGGCTGCAAAGGCGTTCGCTGAGCCCTAAAAGGTGGTTTTACCAGAACAGACAAAGACTTGGCCGTCTGAGTGCTATCCTTAGTTTTAGTCAGCTCGACATCCGTTGACGAATGAAACAGTTCTTTGCCGTCAAAAGGCATGTCCAGAACTTTATCCTGAACCTCTTTGGAAAACTTTGTGGCATGAAGCCAAGTCTGACGAGATGTGTCCACGCCAAGCATGAGGCCCCGAGCCGAGGTGTCGACATGATGCGCCGCCACCTCAAGTATATCCTGCGCCAGGACTCTGGCCTCTGACAAGCCAGGCTTAAAATCGCCCAGCTTGTCCGCAGGAATGAACTCCTCAAACTCAGACAGACCTTTCCACATTTTCATATTTGCCCCTGCTAAAATGAGCTCTGCATTCACCTGGCGCAACTGCAGGGCCGAATTAGCAAAGATCTTTCTCCCCAAAGAGTCAAGCAGCTTGTCCTCTTTGTCCAGAACCTGAGCCGCCTGGATTGTAGCGTGGCAAGACACCAAGGCTTCCTCCTCCGAAGTAGGAAGCATATAACGAGGGTCAATCTTTTTGTTAGCGTGCAGTCCAGAGTGTGGCTTATCTCAGACTTTGCGGACCTCGGCCAAAATGTCCTTCTGGAAGAACAAGCCGGTGCGCTCCTGAGGAGACAAGGTGAACGCCCCGAAAGCACCCCTTCTTGCGGAGGGGGTGCCTCAGGTACTGGAACATCCAGAACAGTCATGTCCAGTACCCGGTCATGGAACACCCTAACAGAGCGGGGCTGGTCATCGCCACCCTGATCCCGCTTGCGTTTCATCCAACGTATCCGGATCGACCTGCGTCACGTCTGGCTCTGCCGAAGACTTGTCTATTAGAGACCAGGGCGGCGGAGGCGGAAGGGCTGGAGGTGGGCCAACTGGCAGAGGTAGGACAGCTGCCGGAACAACCGGTGCTGCGACAGGAACCGTTGGTACAGAATTCGGCTTTGGAGGGCAGATTTCCTGAAAAAGACCTCTGAAATATTCCTTTATGGGGTCGGACTGCATTAGCTTCTGAAATTTTCCAAAGAAGGCATCCTCTGCTGATGCTTAGACACTGGCAGGCAGGGGCCTCTCAAGAGAGGAATAGCTCCAGGGCCGCAAGGGAGAGGGCTGCCAAGAGGGGCCCTCACCAGCCGGGTTGACATAGATCATATAGAGTGTGCTTTCGTGCTCCGCCTTTTATCCGTGTGATGGAAGTTGGATGTGGGGAAGTGTGATGAAGTGGGGCGTGTGCAATGATCCGTAATTGCCTGACCATTGTATTGGGATATGTCGGGTAAACAGCGCTGGTGTTTGTCTGTTGTCTTGAACGGTGAGCTGTCCGAGAGCTAATGTTTGTGTCGGGAAAGGCGGGTGGGAGGTTTGCGCTCCTAGGTATCCGACCTGGTATGATGGGGAAAAGGTGTTACAGGGAAGGGGATACCACGTCTCACCCTCTGGTGTCCCACTTCGACTCTCCGAAGACCCCTCATCCAGGTGATCCTCTTGCACTGGTCGACCCCCAGGAACTGGATCCAAAAGTGGCACCCGGGGGACTAGCGGGGGAGACACCTTCAGGTTTCTCACAATTCCTCGGTCTGGTGATGAAAGGCAAGACAATGAATGGGATTCTTTCAGCAGCAGTCTCGACTGAGGTCCTCTGGCGCAGATTTCTTCATCAGCTTCTCTGGTTAGTCTGTGGTTTTGGCGCCTTTTCTGCAGCACTAACAAAGGACACGATTCGCCTGGTCAATCTTCTTCGATTCATGGAGTTATGCACTCTGGTGTAGGGATTTGGACAGTTAGATTGTGTCTCTGGCGGCTCAACTGGAGCTCAGCAAAGACTTGGACGGAGTTGACCTTGGCAAGACGAAGCACTACGATTGGGTCGGAGGTCTCCAGGTATGTGCGGTCTGCAGCTCTGGAACTCCACAGCACCTCAGGAGATGGCTCAGATTGTAGTTCGTCTCAGGGCTTGTTGGCCCCAACGGCTAAAGGGGAGGAGGAGGAGTCCTCTTCAGAGTTCCACTGAGACGGGGTCAGGGCAGCAGTGGACGCTTCAGGGTGTTACAAAGGGTCTGCCGGCGTCTCTGGTCATCTTGCCTTTCACATCAGGAACCTCACCTTTTATTCAGTTTCAGCACCCACTACTCTGCAGTTTACAGAAAGGGTGCAGTTGAGGTGATCAGCCAGAGCGATCCATTCAGACAGACAGAGAAGGGGAGTGAAACCCCCAAGGGTTCCCACCAAAGTGTGTGTCCTCCTCCTCCTCCTCCGCCTCCCCCACCCCCCCCCTCAATTCCCTTCAGGGTAGAAAGGCTAACGAAGAACAACCACGCTAGAAATGGCAAAAAAAAAGAAAGGAGCAACCAAGATAGAACTTGGCAGTCCACATAAGGTGGTGTTTGCCAATCTCTCACAATATAAAGTTTTAGAAGAGATACAAAGTAGTAAGGTTAATGAAGAATCTCAAAGGAGTACCCAAAGGGTTCCCAGCAACATTGTCCATAAGGAGCGGTTTGCTGCAAGAGTAAAAGATAACAGGGGGTGCGCATGCATGGCAGTCACCCAAGTGATGAGCTCCGTTCCCAAAGGGTTGTCAACGGCGTGAGCACCCCCATTTCCAGACCCCTCCTCCCCCCATGCAGGTCGGACTGAGACCAACAGGCTGTGAAGGAGTGAGTAGTAACTTGGAACATTTGCAGAGCCCGCCAGCATCTGCCCACACAGATAAAGGCGCTCTACAAGCAGCCATGCAGAGCGGCCTAGCTAGAGCCGTGCCGGCTGGTGGCGTCCACACTTTACCTGCCTGGGAGAGCGCTTATGGTGTGGCACCGGCTTGGTGTTGATCGTGCCCTGGGTAATACTTTTACTGAAGAGCCAGACCCAAAACAGCTGTGAGCTCTGGTGTTCTGTTGGAACTTGTGGGACAGGAGGAACTGCTTTGTGAGTTGCAGGGACAGCGGTGTACTCACACGGCAGCAGCCACGAGCCAGGTGAGGCACTGCAGGGACATTTGGCAAAGGGCCGAGCCACTTTATCCTCTTAGGCGGGGGCAAGGAGAGTAGAGGCACGACTCCCGCGTGACAGATGACAGAAGGGAAAGAAAAAAAAGTGAGAAGAAAAAAGAACAAAGACACGCACTAAGGAGGCGGCCGTGTGGGCAGGCTCCCTAGTGTGTGACGATTACCACTGAGCATTTCCAGGGATCGGAGGTGTGACAGTGCGCAGCGGGCCTATCAGGGCTTACATGAGCGGAACAGAGGGTCTGCAGTTCAGTACCTGACTCCTGCCCCTCAGCGGACCCATACTGAGGCGAGAAGTGGCTTGCCTGCCAAGAGGGGGCTGAATACTCTTCTCTCCGGTGCGAAGGCTCCTGTACCATTTCCTTGCCGGGGGCTGCAGCGTGAACCCATATCCCTAATATACTGCTTTGCATGCTGGCACTGTGGGTCTGCATCAGCTTAGAGGGGCACTCCCTTGAAAGGAGGACCTTTTCATGCCTTGTGATTCACGCACTATTGATATTGTGGTTGGATGGGCATAGCCACTCTCCCTACGTACTGGATGGGCCATACTATAGTCTCCCTCTTTCATCCCCGGTGGGGAATTAAAGCATTACTGGTCCTTCTCAATCCTTGAGCTGGTCTACTGTTGGACTTTCTTTTTGATTGTGGGCACAAAGTGCACCTGGAAACCCCTGCAGTGGACTATAGCCTCAAAGCCTTTCCTTGCACCGACTCTGGCCTGTATTCTTGGTGGGGAGAGTGGCTCTTCTTACAACTGGTGGGTGAACTGGTGTCTGATACTTACCTGGAAATGAAATCTAGCATGTCTAAGGAGAAATCGTCTGCTTCGATTAGGGAAGAATCCCAGTCCATCTCAAAAGTGTACACAGCTGTTTCTCCCAGGATTTAATAGTTAATTTTCCCACTAGAAGCAACGCAATGTCAAGTGTTTCTGTATTAGTGTGATGGTCTGCGTCATCTAAGAGTGGTGATATTTTCTGGACATTTTGCTGCGGAAAGGATAGTTGGAACCCCCTTGCCTGCCGACAACTCAGCATGCATCTTCACTCTCTCTGCTGCAGGAGTGTATCTGCATTGGAAAGCGTGACACCGCCACCCTCACTCAACTTGACTGCAATGGGTGCTGTATGCCATTGATTGCCTGACTGCTGCCCTGTGACTGCTGTAGTGGTTTGGCGGAACTTGCCCAAAGGTGCCCCGGTTTGCCCTGAACTAACACCTTGCGCATGGTTGAGCTGTGCTTTGTTGTACCACCACTGGCCTCCTGCCTCTTCTTGGTGCCTGTGCGGACCACTATCCCTTGCAGGTATTGCTCCTTGGTGCTGCTGGAGGGGTATAAAGAGTGATGAAAAGTGAATAGTTGGGGCCCCTTACTCTAAGCGTCTAGTGGCAAATAAATCACCTTGCTGGACCCCAGCACAATAGCGACTGTGCAGCCCTTCCATTAGGGCGATTCCACAATGAGTCTCAGCCCTTGGCAAGTGTCCCAAGTATTCGAGGGGGGGGGTCAAGAAGCACCTTCAGAAGCTGGCAAATGCCTACTACTTGGGGAAATAATACCCCCCCCCGATATCTATCAGGAATCTGCACCTCTAGCTCTGTACAAGAAGACCATGCACCCACAATCAGCCCACACCACCACCCTCAGCACCACTCTCCATCCAATCCAGAAACAAGCTCCTCTGTTTACGCACTTGGCCCCCTACCTGGCCCTCCAGCTGGCCAGCTCCGTACCAGAAGACCCCGCACCCACAATCAGCCTCCCCAGTATCTAACAGAAAACAGCGCCTCGAGCTCTGCAACAGACGACATCCTACCTACAATCAGCCCATGCCCCCTCCTTCAGCGCCACTCTCCATCCAATACAGAAACAAGCTCCTCTGTTTACGCACCTGGCCCTCTACCCCCCCCACCCACCCCAAAACATTGCATTTGCTCACCCCTAGCGGCCATTCCTAACAAGCCACTCAAATATGCCCTGATCAATGCCAAATCATTCACTACACACGCCCCCGAGGATCCACGACCGCCTCACCTCCAATGATCTAGACCTGCTTGCCATATGCAAGACTTGGCCGAACCTGCAGCAGGTCCTGCTCTGTCCATCGATAACCCCCCCAGGATACGCCATCATGCGCAATGACAGAACCCACAGCAGAGGCAGCGGAGTCACTTATCTACAAAAACACCATCTCCATCAGGGCCATCAACTCCAGCTCAATCCCAAACTGTGAAATGCTGTCCACCAAACTCATTGTCTCACCCACCAACACAATCAACCTCCATCTCATCTACAGTCCACCAGGCCCCATCGCCTCCTTTGAGGAAGACCTCATGTTTATCATCAACCCCACCATCAAACAGAGCACAATCCAACACCCACAAAATCTTCACAATCCTGCGCGATCTCCAATCACCAGTCTGCCCTCCCTCAGACCTCATCATAGACACCTGGTGCACCAAGGTACAAAAAGCCCCCACAGGGAGAAAATTGCCCATCCAGGCGAAAATCTGCGCCAAGTAATTGGCCATGCTCACCAAATAACCACCAGCTACCTCCTCGCCCCCCACTCCTCCTAGCATATGACCCATCCCGCAATTTGACTTTCGACCGCTATCGGAACCCGAATTCACTAACATAATCAAAGGCCTCAAACCCCCCTGATGCAAAGGAGATGCCTGTCCGTCCCCTGTCAATGACTGCTGAAAGACGCTTACGCCCATCACATCTATCATCAATCACTCCTTCTCAACAAATACTGTGCCAAATGTCATGAAAGAAGCCTGGATCCTCCCACTTCTAAATAAAAAATAAAAACAAAATAAAACATGCAGCATATGTCCAATACCTCGAGGACAACCACATCCTGGGCATCCGCCAATCAGGTTTCCATCCATGGCACAGAGCCAAAACCGCCTTACTGGACCTAAAAAGCCAGCGAGATGATAATGACTCAGGCAAACCCGCCGTGCTCCTCATGCTGGACCTACCAGCAGCTTTCCACCTAGTTGACCACCAGACAGTGGGCAACCACATCACCACAACAGCTAACTTCTCCCCAGCAGCAACAGACTGGATCAGATCCTTTCTAGCAGACAGATTCTCTTGTGTCTTTATGGACAACCATGCTGCCCCACCCAATCCAGTAATCTGTGGAGTCCCACAAGGGTCCTGCATCTCCCCAACCCTGTACAACATTTATACCAAGCCCCTCTTTGATCATTGATATGCCCTCGGCATATCCTACACAAATTATGCTGACAACACCCACATCCTCCTCCCTCTCTCTGGTTCATATCACCTTGACGCCACAACCATCAACTCAATTTATGAGATTGTCCAAAACTGGATGGTAACCCATCAGTTATGCCTCAACGATGACAAAACGGAGATCCTCATTGTAGGCTCACACTCCACCCTCCGCAGCATTGAACCAGTTTATAAAGCTTTAGACATTGACAGCAACCGGATTCAAACATCTTCTGCAGCCAAAACCCTAGGCATCTATAGACGCCACCCTGGACCCCTCTCGCCAGGTTAACGCCATTGCTTCCTCCGCTGCCTACACTGCAAAACTATTGAACGCCAACAAGCCATTCCTCACCACAACAAACTGACTCACCATAGCAAGAGCCATCACCAGAGCCAAATTGGATTACTCTAACGCTCTGTTTGTAGGAACCTCTAAAACGCAACATGTGCAAGCTGCAAACCATCCAAATCAATGCCCTCCGAGTACCCCTCGGTTTGTCCAAACACTACCAAGTCTCAAAGGCCAGGAAAGAGGCTTTTCACCTGAAGAGCCCCTGCGCTAAGTCACACAGATACCAATCTCCTCCAGCTCCCCCCCTGCTCCTCGAACCAAGACTCTTAAGACCCCATCCCCTCCTGATGTATTTTCTAGTTTGTTTCCTGCATTCGCTGTACTCTGCATTTTATTTATTGTCACACAATGGTTCAGCATGCTGCAACAAATGCAAAAATAAATAAAATACAGATGTCTTAACAGAGATATGGAGGAAAGTAGACTCCATACCAACAGTAAAACACAGAACAGAGTTCCAAAAGGCAGAGCCCATAAGAAAGAATGAGTGGAGATCAAGGTGCGTGGCTAGCCGACGACCAAGCTGGATGTTGCCTCGGTGAGCTCTGAGGCCTGTTGTGGTCCCCCAGCACCCGCATATGTGGGCAGTTTAACCCCCAATTCTCTAGGCTGGGGTCTGAACCCCCCCTGACCCCTAACAACAAACCCTCTAAACACAAAGTGAATTGGGGCCTGAACGCCAGAGCTCCCAAGCGTAGGAATGAACCCGGTATGACTAATGTGCCCATCGCTTGGCTGCTCTGTGGCGTGGCCTGCAGCCCCTAGCTGCGGTACCAAGCTGGTGCTCCATTGAGACAACTACTTACTAGGCAAGCTGAAACTGCACTACCGTGATCAAGTGAAGTGACCGCCCTGCCACGCCCTCTTCAGACTCGGATGCGACAATGAACCTGGGAGTGGGGTCCTGTCGATGAGATACATTGTGCCACGCGACAGACAAGAAAGCTCCTGGACAGAGCGCAATAAAGCAGGGGGCAAGCTACACCCCTCCAGTCAACTAAAGAATCCTTGTGGCTTGGCATGCGAAGGGAGTCATAGCCCACGGTACTCTTTCTGGCAGGGTACAACAGCACGAGACAGGATAGTCCCTTACCTATCTTTCTCTTGACAGTCTGGAACCTCAGTGAACCTCAATAACTGGATCATGCCAGCCCAGATCAGGACAACGAGGGGAAAGGAGACGTGTTAACAGCCCGGATTGCAGCTACTGCCCTGAAAACTAAACAGCTCAAGCAAAACTAAGCATGGCAAAAAGTCTGGTGAACAAAAAGCTGCACTCTCGGGTGACATTAAAGCCACGATTCAGGGCCAAGAAACCACGAAGAGGGCGCCACAGACGGTGGCGCAGGTCCATGTATCCCTGATGCAGAACATACAAGCTGAGGTTGAGGATCAACCTACGAGGAGGTCGGATTTACAAGATATGCTGGCTGAAATTAAAGAAATTAAAGACTGTTGTCAATTTCACAAAATCTATTACTGATCTTAATAAGCAGGTGCTGGCGGTGGAGAAGCGGGTGGCGGAGACGGAAACAAACTTGTGTGAGCAAGGGCATGAACAGGACAAGCTGGCATGTAGGATGATGGCATTTGAACAGCACATGGACTGGGTTTCTTATAAACAAGAGGAGTCCGAAAATAGGTCCAGGAGGAACATCAGGTTCCGGGGGAAACCCTTGACCGTCCCAGATGCGGAGTTGGAGGGTTAAGTTCTGGCCATGTTTAGGCAACTGCTGGGCGATTCCGCGGACAATGACATGCTGGACTGTACGCACAGGGTTTATACTTCCTACCAGCAAAAGAAAAATCTGCTTCCAGATGTGTTGACAAGAGTACATCTTTTTCAGATTAAAGAGCAGATTATGAAGGCAGCACGCAAGCAAGAACCGGTTAAACTGATTCAACGCTCATGCTGTTTCAAGATATGACCCAGGTGATACAGATTAAAAGGAAACTACGGCGGCTTGTCACAAGCTGGCTTAAGGAAAGATGTCTGGTAAAAATGGACTTTGCCGTGTGGATCCAGATTAGAGTATCAAGGCAAATTGTTTCATATATCTCGAGAGGAAGAAATTGAGGATCGAATGGGGACGGATGATGCCTCTGGGTCAGTGGGTGTCTTGCCGCTGGAAGAACTGGAGAATCGTCCTCGAAAAGCTAAACTGGAAAGGGGAGGTCATGGGCCTCGAAAAGGTGAATGTCACCTGATAAGGAGTTGGACTTTGGTTTGAAAAGAGGGGTCTCTCTTTTTGGACTAAAGTGGTAATGTTCTGTATGGGGAGGAGGGGCGTTGATGGGATGAACTGCAACATTGGCTGGATGGTGGGGTAAAGGGGGATTTAGGTGGATTTGGGATGAAGGACTTTTTTGCAGGAATTGGATTGGAGTGTGCTCGGGTTGGGGTTGTGGGGGTGCAGGGGTACTCAGGATTTTGCCCAATGGTCCCAGGGACACTTTTTTCAGTATGTGTTGCTGAAAGGAGAGGTGGATGGGGTTGTTATGGGGGGAGGGGAGGTTTGATGGTTGTTTGGCGTGGCACCGAGGAAGCATGGGGAGTGTTCGGATGATGGGAGGGCGACATGGGGAGTTGTGTTTGAGAATGGCTGATATAAAGATGGTTACCCTGAATGTTCAGGGTTTGAATTCTCAGATGAAGTGCTGTTCTATATTACGATGCTTAGTGAAGCTTGGGGCGTCTGTGGCATTTATACAGGAAACTCATCTGCTTTCACAGTATAAGGGAATGAGACGCAAAGGGTTTCCTCAGAGGTTTTTCGCATCAAGCGGGACCAAGAAGAGAGGGGTGGGAATATTGTTAGGTGCCATGTTGGGATTTAAGAAACAATTTGTACATCAGGACCCTGATGGTCGGTTTATGAAACTTAAGAGTATGTTGGGTGAGAAGAAATGTACGTTTATTGCGTTGAACGCTCCCAATGAGGGGCAGGATAATTTTTGGCCATGGTGCTCCAGCAGGTTGGAAGTTGGTGCGAGTGTCAGATAGTGGTGGGAGGTTATTTTAACTGTGTTATGGACCCCACGCTAGATAAAACATTGGCTCCCACAAATAATTATACTAGATTTCGGCATGCCCTGGGAACGTTTATGGATCTGGGGCTCATCGAAACATGGAGGTTCTTTCACCAGACGGATAGGGACCACACCTATTACTTATCGGCACACAATGGTTTCTCAAGAATAGATATGGTCTTGGTGTTCACAACACTGATACCACAGGTGCTCACTTGATATCGGGGTCCGCTATCTTACAGATCACACCCCTGTGGTCCTGCAGGTAGGTGGAAGTACAGGATCCGGAAGAGAGTAGGAGGAAAAGATGGAGGTTGAATGAATTGATCCTTAGACATAGAGCAATCAGGGCACATATGGAGGTGACAATTGCAAATTACTTTGAGAAAACGACATGGGGAGGTGGATTGGCAAGTGGTATGGGATGAAGGCAAGGCAGTAATAAGGGGGGAATTTATAGCACAAACGTCGGCTTACCCGAGGAATAGGGAGTTACAGTGGAAAGCCTTAGAACTGCTGGTGGACGCCAGACGATACACAAAACCGAGCACTCAATTAAATCATTAAAGGCATTACAGAAAATCAGAGCACAGTTGAAGGCCCACACGGCAGATCGCTCTGCACAAATGTTGCAGAATTATTATATTCATGGGGGGTGGGGGGGGCAACCATTTTTTAGCAGTGAAATTCAGGAAACAGAGGCAGACGGAACCAGTTACTTACCTTTAACTGTTGCTCTCCAGCATGGGTCTGGCATGGATTCACATGCTCATGAATATTCCCGGTCGCCAGGCTGGGAATCCTCTAACTGAAAAAAAGAATCTTTTTAATTTCTGTACTGTATTTCTCCTAACAACCAATCACTGAGCTCTGGGTCATACTGTCCCTAGCCAATGACCGCCCTCTACCTAAGCCCTTCCTTTAGCAGCCATCTTCAGATTTGGTAGCACGTAAAGTGGCAGTAGGACCAAAAGAAGAGCGGCAGGCGGCAGGGTTTGCATGTGAACCCATGCCTGACCCAGCTGGAGAACAACATTTACAGGCAAGTAACTTGTTCCTTCTCCAGCATGGGGTCTGGCATGGATTCACATGCTCATGAAAAAATATATAGCAGTACACACCTGCACAACCACGGGAGGTGACAAGGCTCAACAGAAGCATCTCTTACCTCCTCACCAGGCCCACCTTCAAGTGAACAGTTTGCGCTGCACTGCTTGGTCGACTCTGGACTCATCGCTGGAATCCCTGTCAACGACGAAGAATTTCGTGAAGGTGTGTGTGGACCTCCACATAGCAGCCCAACAGATGTCCAGCAGGGACACACCAGACAGGAACCCCGTTGTAGCAGCGATTGCCCTGGTGGAATGGACTCTCAGAAGCCCAGGCAGCGGTCGGTTTGCCAACCGGTGACAGTGGGTGATACAGCCGGAGAATCATCTGGAAATGTAAGCCTTGGACAGGGTCTTCCTGGTTCACAGGACCAAAGTTCACAAAGAGCTGAGAAGTTTTCCGGAAACTTTGTGCGGGCCACATAAAACTTCAGCGCTCTAGCCACATCCAGCGAGTGCAAAGTCCTTTCAGCCGGCGACAAAGGCATCGGAAAAAACACAGCCAACACCCAGGGCTTGTTTAGATGAAAGTCTGACGGCACAGTGGGCATGAAGGAGGGGTGCATCAGCAGCACCACCCTCGTCTCATGGAAAGTTAAGTACGGTAGCTTACAGGACTGGGCCTGAATCTCACCCACCCGTTGTGCAGAGGTGATGGCCACGAGGAACGCAGTCTTCCACGACAAGAACTTCAGTTGAACTGTCTGGATAGGTTTGAATGGAGAGCTCATGAGCCTAGTCGGTACCACATTTAGCTCCCACGTCGGGGCCGGAGCCTTCATCGGCGTGACAGAACGGACCAGTCCCTTGACAAATTCGTTAACCAGACGGTGCGACCATAACGATGTACATCACAGAGATCTGGTGTAGCTGGGAATATCCACCAGATGAACCTTGATGGAGGCGTGAGCCAACCCCGCTTTGGCCAATGACAGCAAATATGGTAGCACCTGCGGAGCCGTGACTGTCAGAGGGTCGATCTTCTGTGCACGTTGCCAAATAGCGAACCTCCTGCATTTATGGCCGTAGCATTTTAACGTAGATGATTCTCTGGCCTTGGCAAGTACTTCCTTACAGTCTGCTGGGAGATCGTAATCCCCGAACTCTAATGTTGCAGGATCCAGGCCTTCAGGTTCAGCGACCCTGGGTCGTGGTGCAGTATTGCTCCTCCTTCCCTGGCAAGAACATCTGCAACCACTGGAAGCTTGACTGGAGGAGACGCCGACACGCTGAGAAGGTCCGGGTACCAGATCTGCCGCGGCCACGACGATCATCCTACACCGGGACCGTCCGAGTTCATTGAGGACTCGAAGAAGCAACGGCAACGGAGGGAACGCATACAGAAACAACCCGTCCCAGGGGATCGAGAATGCGTCCCCCATGCTCCCCGGCTGGGAAAACCTGCTGGCGTACCTCCGGCACTTTGTGTTTGTCACCGTCGCAAATAGACCGATTTGGGTATTGCCCCATCTGCAGAACAGGTGGTCCACTTGGTCCTGCCGAAGCTCCCACTCGTGGCAAGAGCGTAGCTCGCTGCTGAGGGAGTCGGCAACAGTGTTCTTTACTCATGCCAGATGAAACGGAATGAGGAACATCCCCTGGGGGACAGCCAAGTGCCATAGGTCCTGCGCCTCTTTGGAAAGCGCTGGGGATCTGGTGCCCCTCTGCTTTCGGATGTACAACATTGTGGTGGTATTGTCTGTGAAGACCCTCACCACCTTGCCCTTGTGGGACAGAAGGAAGGACTTGAGGGCCCAAAACACCACCCGTAGTTCCAGAACGTTGATGTGCAACGTCTTCTCCTCCAGCAGCCACAGGCCTCTGGCGTGAAGCCTTCTGGTGCCAGCTCCCCATCCTTCCAGGGAGACATCTAACGTCACCGTCTCCTGGTGTGGTGGGGTCTGGAAATCCACGCCTCCGGACAGATGCGAGCACGCGCCCCACCACATCGCTCGACGGAAGTCGTCGTCGAGCGTGATCCTGTCCTGCAAGCTTCCCGACACTTGGATCCAACGGGCGTCGAGAAACTCCTGCAATGGGGGCATCCATAGCCTGCACAATGACATCATGCTGAGCAGAGACTTGATGGACCTCAACGTGGCGCTCTTCAGTGCTAACAGCCGTTGCACCTTGCCTAGGATAGCCGCTATGCTCTCCTCCAACGGTGACGCCAAGCACAACACTGTGTTGAGATGGGATCCCAGGAACAGCGCGTCCTGCGATGAAGTCAAGCAGGACTTTACATAGTTCACTGAGAACCCCAGATCCGTAAGAAGGCAAACGGTCCTCGCCGTGTGGTCAACAGCGACTTCTCATGATCTGGCCTGGATGAGCCAGTTGTACAAGTAAGGGTAGATTTGAATCCCTTGTAGTCCCAGATGGACTGCCACCGGCGCCAGGCACTTTGTGACTACTCTGGGTGCCGACCTCAACCCGAAGGGAAGGGCCTTGAATTGAAAATGCTTCCCTTGAACGACAAAGCGCAGAAACTTGCACTGTCCATTGTGTATGGGGGATGTGGAAGTACGCATCCACCAGGTCCAGCGACGACAAAGCCTCCCTCTTTCAGTTGTCCGAGCACGTTTTGAAGAGTGACCATTCAGAACCTCTGGGACTTTATGTATTTGTTCAGTCATCGCAGGTCGAGAATGGGCCCCAGCCCCCAGTTTTCTTCCGATCGAGTACACTCCGGAGCCCCAGAGCCGCTTCGGAACCAACCATTGCCCCTTTCTTTAACATGGCCAGAACTTCCAGAAGCAGCTGAGCGACGTGGTTTTCCTGCCGGTTCGCCGGTGGTATTCGGGGACACTTTCGATGGAACTCTAGGGTGTGTCCATGGGCGAGAGCGTCCAGCACCCATCGGTCAGTGGAGATCGTCTTCCACGCGCTGACTAAGTTCCCCAGCCGGTCTCCCACCGGGTTGCATGGGTGGGGGTCCGACGTCCCAGCCGGTTCATTCCTGCTTGGAGGTCGAAGGGCCGCCTTGCGGCCCCTTGACAATGGTGTCCTCCTCCTAAGGCCTTGGAGCGTCCTCACTGATTCTCCTGGGGCGAGGAATGGGAAGCAGAGGATCCCCCACCGAAGCTCTTCAAGGAGCGGGTAGACTTGCGTCCGGAGGACCGAAAGGACGGTCGCCAATGCTGTAGCATGCCCAAGGCACGTTCCTTCTATGTCCTCCTTGATGGCCTGCAGGGACTCATCCACAGCTTTTCCGAAGAGGTTATAGCCATCAAAGGGCATGTCCAAAACCCTGGTCTGGACCTCTTGACGAAAGTTGGTGGCCTTGAGCCAGCCTCGGCAGCGAAGGCAAACGATGTTGCCCATCTGGCGGAAACCCGCGTGGATGTCCGTGGGCACCGTGATGGCGTGGTCCGATGCCACTTCGCCCTCCTGAAGTATCTCCAAAGTCTGAACTCTTATCATCGGGGAGGAAGTCCAGCAGAGGTGCGAGCTTGAACACAGCTTCCGGTCGTAGTGCTCTGGAGATCATCGCATGGAACGATCCAATCTCATCCGGCGGGGAAGATCTGTGCAGAGGCGACGGGAGGTTCCCAATCCTTCTGTCGTCCGAGCCCGTAGTCGTTGCTGTGTCAGGTTCTCATCCCTCAGAGGAGAAGGCGGCGAAGGGTGGCAAGAAGGCAGTGGGTGCCTGTGCCTCTTCTTGGCCGGCGGTTCCCCTGTTGCCAGCGGGGTCGGCTATCACCAGAGCCGCAGGTGGGGCTGTCGGCAGCGTAGCAGCATCCCCTTCTCTATCTTGGATACCAGTGTATGCAGCATAGAGAAAATGTCCACTGGGAGGTCTGTAGGGGGCAGATGAGGTGCAGGAGCAGCGCCAAAGCCCTCGTCCTGAGGCCCTCCGTCGCCTTCCTCAATGGCATCTTCGTCGTCATTGCCTTCATTGCGCTCGTCGTAGGGCGCGACTCAACTTATCCCTCGTCATCATCGTCCTCCTGGATGGTCTGAAGGTAGACTAGCTCCTCTGGAGGAGATATCTGTGCCCTGTAGGACTTCGACGCCTCACCCCTCCCCCACCACCGCCGCGTCCAGATGGGACAGTCTCAGGGAGATGAGCAGCTTCTTCAATTCCAGGGTCTTCTCAATGGGATGGAATGAAGACGCCCTCCTGGCAGGCAGGGACACTCTTGCCTTCGGAAGGGCGCCCTCGGGTCCGCCCCTGCAGCCTTCGAGAGAGACGCCGCCACCACCTCAATGGAAGGCAGAGCCTTCATCGGTTGTACCTGGGCCATCATGGTCCGGACCGGTCCCTTGTCCTGCCTGGCCTTCTCCTTAGGAGACGGGTCAGAGCTTTGGTCCCCTTTGGCCTTCTCCGTCATGGGTAGGCCAGACGCCGTACCCTGTTTGGACTTCTCCTTGGCCGTCTCCAGGGCCACCTTGATCTTGCCCAGATGATCAGACTTCCTCTTGGATAAAGATCCAGAGCGTTGACTGGCGACTGAAGCAGCTGGAGACATTGAAAGCACCCTGGCCGCTGAGGAGCCTGCCGTAACGGCGCTCCCAACGGTAGCGGACTCGCAGCGATTGGCCGTTTGTTGGACCCCCTTGGGTCCGGCGCCCACAAAGGACTTAGAACCCCGCTCTGCTTTCCCAAATCCAGTAGAGGCATGCCCCCGTGATGCTACCCGGCGCTTATGCCAATCCCTCAGTGAGCTTGCAGCAAAACACACAATCTTCCTCCTTGGGCTTTGGGTGCAGGCAGTAGAGGTACTGGAAATGTTTATCGTCCATATAAAGACTACGCAAACCGCAAATCGGTACAAAGCTTGAAAAGAGGGGGAATCCTTCTCATCCGCCATGATCCACGCGGTGTAGGCCTTGAAGAATCTTCAGGAAGCCTCCCTGAAGAAACTCGACGAAATCCGCCCTTGAGAGGCGATGAAGAATTCGAAAAATGGGTCCCCGTTAGTCAGAAGGTTGATTGATGGAGCACAGGGGCTCGATTGACCGAAAAATAGAGAAACTCTTCCAAAAAGTAAAAATTGCAGTAAAAGCTTGAGAGCCAAGCACAAGGACTCCCAACACTTGAACTTGCAGTAACAATCTGAAGATGGCTGCCAGAGGAGGGGCTTAGGTAGAGGGCAGTCATTGGCTAGGGGCAGTATGACCCAGAGCTCAGTGATTTGTTGTTAGGAGAAGAACAAGTTACTTACCAACTGATATCATTCTTTCGACCGGACTGAACGTACTCCTCATCTTTGACATGTAGAGTTCACAGCTCGGCTGCTTTGAACAATTTTCGGCAGAGGGCACCCAGCGTCGATGTTGGGTCGATGTCCCTTGAAGGCCTCCGTCGAGGGTGACGTCATCGGACGGTATAAGTAGCACGCACAGCGCCTGTAGCCTCAGTTCTTGTTTTTTCCCCCCTCCTCGTGTAGCGGAAGGGGCCACAAATTCGGTCCTGACCATACTCGGCCTTGTTGAAACGAAAGCTATAATAGCATGGGAAATTCTACAGAAGGGTAGGTTGGGAGCACAATTAATATGTTGGAGGAACATCCAGTCGAAAGAACGTTACCAGTTGGTAACTAACTCGTTCTTTGAATGGATTGTGTCCCCCAACGTATTCCTAATCTTTGACAGACTCCCAAAGCAGTATCCATGATTGGAGGAGGGTGAAGAATTAGGTACTAATGGAAATTAAAGGGCAGAGTAAAGGACTGCCTTTCCAAACGCCACATCTGGAGCATGGGAAGTATTCAGGGAATAATGCTTGAACGTGTGCAGTGAAGACCATGTTGCAGCATCACATATGTTTTTTATAGGAACACGCCTTTGGTGGGCTGTCGACATAGCTATGCCTCGGGTCGAATGAGCACGCAAGCACTCAGGAGGGAACTTGACCGCCAGAGTATAGCATTCAGAAATAGTGAGGATGATCCACCTAGAGAAGGTCTGCTTAGACACAGCCTGTCCTAGCTTGTGCCTGCTGTCCCCCACAAAGAGCTGGGCATCCACTCTCAACTTGGACATTCTGGAAATATAGAAGCTCAAAGCTCTCCGAGAGTCCAACCTATGAAGCCGTTCCTCTCCCTTACTAGGATGCAGAGGCAGGGGTGGACTGGCCTTTAGGGAACTCCAGAGATTTCCCGGTGGGCCTCTGCACCCTGTGCCTCTTTTCTGTGGCATTTCCAAATTTTCTCATAGGAAAAGCATTGGGCTTGCTGAAAATGTGTCATATAGGGCCACTTTGAACTTTATTTCCAGGGCCTCTTTTGGTCTCAGTAATTATTTCCAGGGCCTCTTTTAGTTCCCAGTCCAGCCCTGTGCGGAGGCATAAAGAAGGCAGATAGCAACATTTTCAAACTCAAATGAAAGTCCGAAACTACCTTAGGTAGAAAGGAGGGTCTGACTCAACACAACCCTGTCCTTATGGAACACAGTAAAGGGTGGCTTATAGGAAAGTGCCGGCAACTCGCTCACTCTGCGTGCAGATGTAAGAGCAACCAACAGAATAGTCTTAAAGGTTAACAACCTCAACGGGCATGAGTGCGCAGATTCAAATGGAGCACCCAACAGAAACTTTAAGACCAAGTTGAGATCCCAAACCGGAACCTGAGATGGTGAAGGCGGGAACACATTTGTAAGCCCTTTCAGAAATGGAGTAACTAAAGGAATCTTTAAAGAAGAGCATTCCTCGGATGAGCGCTTAAAGATAGAAAGCGCTGCGAGGTAACCTTTAATGATCCCCACCTGAAGACCCTTGTGGGCTAAAGAAAGTAAGAAGGATAGAACATCCGGGGTTGAACACTGAAAAGGATTAACATTCTTTTCTCTGCACCAGTCACAAAATGTATTCCAACGGCAACGGTACAGGGACGTTGTGCCGGCCGACTTGCCGAAAGCAACACCTCCATTACGTCATTCAGTCCCAATCTTTGTATCTCAACCTTTCAGAAACCACTCGTGAAGGTTGAGAGTCCTGACCTCTGGATGGAGAACCTGACCTTCCTTTCGCGAGAGAAGATCCTCTCTTTGGGGAAGACGCATTGGAGGACAGATGGACATTTACAGAAGATCCGGTTACCACGAACTCCTGGCCCAATCCGGAGCCACTAGGATCATGCGAGACCCGAACCGTCTTAACCTCCTGAGAACTTGAGGACTGACTGGGATTGGTGGAAACGCATACATTACTGGGAATTCCCTATCAACCACGAACACATCTCCTAGAGCTCCTCTCAGAGGAAATTCCCTTGAGCAGTACTGCTCGCACCTCCGGTTGGCACCAATCTCAAACAGATACACCTGAGGGGTTCCCCAAAAGGGCGAAGATTTCTGGAAGGACTTCCTGAGCTCGTTCCCATTCGTGGGACACTGCACTCTGCCTGCTCAGAGCATCCGCCGTTGTGTTCTCCTCTCCGGCCAGATGAACTGCTGCAGGGGAGAAACCTTCTTGAAGTGCACAGAACGAGAGGTGCACCGCCTCTCTGCGCAGAGGTAGTGACCCTACACCTCTCCTCTCTTGTTGAGGTAATTCATGGCCACCGAATTGACCAGTATCAGGACACTCTTAACCTGTACAGACAGCAGAAAAGCCTTCAGTGCTAGCCTGATTACTCTCAGCTCCAAAAGATTGATGTGGAGTTTGGACTCCGAAGGTGACCAACAACCGCTGATGGTCAGATCGTTGGCGTGATCTGCTCACCCTGTGAGGGAAGCATCCGACACTACTGTCGCCTCCGGCCATGGTTGCCAAAAAGGTTCTACCTTCATTAAGTTTTTCTCGCAGGCCCATCACAGAAGATCCTATGAGACCGTGACCGGAACCTTAAGGTGATCAGACATCTTGCCTGAGAATTGGGGCCACTGAGTCGTGACCGCGACCTCATTCTCAGACGGGCCTCTAGCACCAGGAAAATGCAGGATGCCATGAGGCCGAGCAACCTTAAGAATTTGAAGGCTGGAAGACTCTGGGCTTTCTGAAATTTGGTTACCATCTGGAGAATGTTTCGAGGCCTCACCTTGGAAGGCGAGCACTTCCCCAAGAAAGTGTCTACAAGTCTCTTGTAGTCTCCAGGGATTGACTTAGTCGGTTCACTATAGAAGAGGCCATCTTCCCAGTGTAACCTATACTTCCCAGGCTCTAGCCCTTCAAGCTGAGAAGCTGTCTGGTGGCGAAGACCTTCCAGAGTTGGACATTCTATTTGCCCCCTACTGAAGTCTGCCCTGTTGGGGCATACTTCTGCCAGTAAAGACTGCAGCTCAGGATGGTCCAAAGGGTCCAGATCCCTAATAAGATCCTGGCCTTCTACTAGATCTGATTCCTCAGGTCCTACTTCAACCACACAGGGTTGTACCTCTCTCTCAGCTTCAGCTGGAGGAGGAATCACAAGTGTGATTTTGGACAACCTAGAAGATTTCCTGGTTGGAAGCACTGGAGTGCTTTCTGCTGGTTTCTTCTTCGAAGTCTTGGGTTTCGCCTTTGCTTCTGGTTGCTTAGAAATTGCAGTTAGTAAATCCAGTGGAGTAGGAGTGATTTCTTTTTCTATCATCTCCTCAGGAGAGCCTCTCAATGTCCTCTCCCTTGCAGGTCTGGTGAGCTCCTGTAATCTCTTACTAGGAGGTCTGGGAGTACTTTACACTACTCCAAAATCTTCAAGATCATTGCCCAACAACACCCTTCCAGGTAATTCAGATTGCACACTAACAGGTATCCTGATTGCACTGGATGAGAGATGGTAACTGGGGAAGCATCTGCACAGGCCCTCCAGCTAACTTGGTGAGGCGTTTGGGTGCCTTAGCAACATCCTCCACCTTGAAAAAAGATTCATCCACCACAGTTATGCTGGCTCCAGTGTCTTTAATGGCAGGGGGCTCCTGACCTTTCACTAGGACACTGTCTTTATAATACTCCTTAGTATTATTTGGGATAGAATTATACACATCTAAATGATGTTGTTCCCACAACCCCAAGGATACTAAAGATACACTAGCTGAGACTAGGATGGGGTCTACAGCTAGTAGTTGAAAGTTTCCACTGGCCATTTGTACTTCCTCTTCTGGAGCGAAGGGTAAGGAGACAGCGTGGACCCCTGAAGGTTTACCTTTACACCTGGGATCCCCTTTCACATGGTCAGTTGAACCACAAACGTAACGTTTTCTAACTGTCTTTATGAATGGTGGTTTGCTCTGACCTCCTTCTGGTCTGGGACCAGAAGGTACACTAGCTTGATTCGATTTCCCTTGTGGCTTACCCTTAGAGTTTTGTTTGTGGCCCTCTTTGGAATTGGAATTATTTGAACTCTCTTTGTTGTCTTTCTTAGGTTGCTTTCCCTCATCCTTTTTCTGAGTGACGCCTGAATCCTTGCGAGTAGCCCTGTTGGCAACCCACAAGTCAGCAGCCTTAGCTAGTTTCTTGGAATCCATTTCCTTTGAATCAGCCAAGTGCTGTCTGAGCTCAGGAGAGCAGGCATCATAGATAGACTCCAACATGACAAGATTTCTCATTCCTTCATAAGTGTTCACTCTGTAACCCTTAATCCACCCCTCTAAGTTTTTCAAACATTCATTCACCCAAGTAGCCAATGGGTACTATCATGCTTTTTGAGGGTCCTAAACCTCTTAAGGTACTGGGAAGGGGTCTTCCCAAATCTAGCTATCAAAGCTAGTTTCACACATTCATAATCCATCCTATCCACCTCCCCCAACTCCATTACCACATCAAATGCAACAGAGGGGAGCCTAGAGAATAAGCAGGGGATCAACTGATTCCCTGTGATTTCCTGGAGCCCGTGATAGTACTCATAGCTAACCAATCTAACACATCCAACTTAGGTTCATACATACCCACAATCTCTTTAGGCATCCGGGGTCTTTTTGGACTGGAAGATCTAGAGGATTCAGGGAGAGAAGCATTTTCCAAAGACAATTTCTTCATCTCTAGCTCATGATTGAGCTCCATTTCTTTGAGCCTTAGTTCTTGATGTCTGTTTAGTTTGGGCACTAATTCTTTTGAATTCAAGTTCAAGCCTCATTTCTTCTAGTGAGATAAATTCAGGACTTAGTGTGGGACCCGACAATGGTCCAGTAGCCACAGGTTGAGCCCTTTGAGCAGGCCGAGGGCCAGAGGGGGTCATATTGTCAGCCTCCTCTTTCTCATCTGCTTCAATAATAACATTATCAACATTATCATCCTCAATGTTTGCTACATTTGCTGAAGGAGTAGGCACTACAGCCCCACTCTCCAGTCTTTTGTGTTCTAACAATCTTTCAATCATTTCTGATGTCTTGCCTTTGACAGGAAGACTTTTCTGTCTGCACAGATCCCTTAAATAATCAGCAGTATTTACAAAGAGGGTCTCCTGGCTATAGCTTTCCATATTTGACTTCTTTTAAAATGAACTTTTAGTGATTGTTAAGCCTTGTGGTTAATTGAACCAAGGTACTAGTAGCACTCTAAAATGTAAATCCAATACTTTTATCCCACCGTGGTACACCAGTGTTAGGTAGAATCCTATGCAGTTCCCTTAGGGAGCTGCAGAGAAGATTAAGACTACAGGTATATGCAAAAAATCCCCTTTGGTATCAGTCCGTACCGCAAAGATTTAGTTGGTAGCTGTGGCTAAGCAGTCAGACTTATCTCAAGAGGGAGATGAGCAGTATTCAGGGTTTACACAATAGGGCTACAATACTATGGAACAAGGAAACACTGACCAAAGTTTTGTATCAAAAAGAATATATGTATTTTACACACTCTGATGTTCACACACAAATCACTATTATTAAATTAAGTTGAACCAGTCAAGAAAAGTATACACAACTCCCTATTTAAATTGTAGGCAAGTTTGAGCAAGAGTGAAAACTGAGCGAAATAGCACAGTGTGAACTAAGCAGAAATGGGACTCTAAAAAATTCTTCAGAGGGAGGGAAAGAACACGTTATACAGGTTTAGACTCCTAAACACACCAGCAACACTTCCCAATTGGATTGTGAACAAGTTAAGCAAGGCAGCACTTTAGCATCAACAGTACATTGGTGAAAACCGAGCAAAATGGCACTTCAGCAATATAAAAAGGGGAAGAAAAGGTGGTTATAAGAGTTTTAGGTGCACCAACACATTTCTTGATGAGAAACAATCTAGAGAAGGCAGTTGTAACGGACTTAACCAGAGTCAATAGGCCTGTGCCAGAGTCAGTGGTACAAGGCAAAGTGCCTAGGATCAAATGTTCTAGTAGCTGCAGTCAAGTCTTTGTTAAACGATTGAAAAGGCGGCTGCAGGACTTAGAAAGATAATGTTAGACGAAAATGCGGCCAGCCCAGAAGGTAAGTAAAGGATTTAAAACACCTTTAGCAATACCCAACGAAACGGGAGGCCTGGCGGAACAATGTACCTTGAAAGTGGAAGAGGCCCCTGCAGTGGCGGTAGTTCCTGGCAGTTCCTGCAGTTCGGGAGATCCAGAGGCTCTCGTCATGGAGGAAGGTTCGAGTTACTGCACTGCCCAGGGATGAAACCAGCCGCGATGTTGCCAAAACGGAATAAAAGGTACGCTCCTTTAAATCGCGGACGTGGTGGACGGGTGCCCGGTTATCCGGTCTCCTAGTGCTTGCCAATGGCAATTCGACCAAGGCAGGTCCTGGAAGGCGATTGGCGAACTGGTTGACCCCACCAGCTCAAGGGCAGAAGACTCTTGCAGGTGAAGATCCTCGAGTCGTTGGAGAAAAGTGGTGAGGATCCTCAGCAGGGCTTCACCGGTGGTTCAGTCGTTACAGATGTTTTTGCCTTCTCCCCTCTTCAGCTTCTTCGTTCCAGTGGCGAAGTCTTGTCCTCCAGTCTTCAGGACCCTGCTTTTATGCAGCAAGACCCCCATTCATACAGCCTAGCTGTCACTCACACAGTGGGGTGGCTATCCTGGCGGGATAACCCCCCAGCCTATCAGGGCAGAGTGTGACTTGGGCTGCCTAGGTAACCCCGTCCAGGGTGCCTATTCCCCCTCCCACACATCCTGTCTACCCCAAACTTAATGGTGCCGAAAGGAGGGCTTCTTTGCAGAAGTCCGCCAAAAGGACGAACAAAGGATCCCCGACCTGGGTTAGGATTTCAGAGAAAGACACATTAAAGTTCTGGCAATAAAAACCTACCGGAGTAAAGTTATTAAAATAAACCGGCGGTATGTTAGAGGCTGTCAATAAAAGTGGTAGCCTCGAACAATGGGAAAATCCCATAGTAAAATATTTGCGGTCGAATATTTACGGTAGTAACCACTGCCACAAGCCAGAAACTTTGGAGAGGGGGACTGGACGGTACCCTCTCGAAAATGAACACCAGGGAAAAACTATTAACCCTTTCCAGTACTACCATAGTAAGATGGGTTGTACTGGTTTAGTTCATAATTGACTAGTAAAGTCAATGGGGACTTTACATGCCCTGGGAGACAGTAGTCAATCCCAGGGTATGGAGTCTCTATTTGGGGATCACTATGACACCCCTGTGTTACGGCACTGAGGGTGCTGTGTAACACACATGTTAAAAAGATGATTACTATGAGGGTGAGAAAACCCCAATAAGCCATAAGCACACAAGATAGCCTAAAACACACAATAGCAATCTGTCTAAGAGTGGGAAAAAAGGGTCTCACTCTTAGCAGGAGAAAAAAAAAAACCTTCAAATCCAGCAACACTGCTGGGGGACTCTATAGGTAAGGGAAATTAGCCTTAGAAGAGAATTCTCCCCAACACCTACGCCTCGAGCTATTCGACGAGGACGAGTGGGGGGCACCACTCCGGGACCTTGAGTGCTTGGCCTTCTTCCTCTGAGGAGAGTCACCTCTCGACTCATCGGTCGAAGGCCCAGCAGGTCGGGACTTCAGGGGCTTGGACACCTTGCCTACCTTCAGTTTCCCCTTTCGTTCCTGCAAGGCCTTTCCAGTCATCGACTGGCACCTGGAGCACATATCCGTGTCATGGCCCCCGCCGAGGCACCACAGAGACAATGCGACTCCGTGATGGGCATCTTGTATCTGCAGTCCCGGCATTTCTTAAACCCAGACCAAGGTGTCGTCTGAGTGGAGGACGAAGACATTGCAAAGAAATTCCCACAGCAAACCACAGACAGCACGATGCGCGCCGAGTTCTCGAAGCAAAGACGTTTGCAGAATAAAATGGAACTTAGCCTACGGGCAACGTGCGTGCTACTTCTAACATTCGAGAGACATAGACCTGACGCCATCGACGCAGGCCGCCCTCTGCAGAAAAGTTTCCGAAGCAGCCGAGCTGTTGACACTACATGTCCAAGATGAGGAACACATTGGAGGATACAAGCAATTCAAAATACAGTTCAGAAATTAAACTGATTACCGAGGATTCCCAGCCTGACGGGGAATATTCATGAGCATGTGAATCCATGCCAGACCCCATGCTAGAGAATTATATAAAACAATTACGGCATGGGGCTGGCGTGCTAAAAAGCATGGAGGTGGACAAATTAACAATCTAGGAACAATCCCATTTGCATCTTTTGGACACTGGATGGTAAAGGTCCGACAGGTTGATTTTCTGCAGAAGCATCATCTCCCGCAAATGTCTGAGAAGGACAAGGCATACCTGGAGGGGTCCATAAACTCAGAGGAAGTAGCTGGGGCCATTAACTCCTTGCCAGCTAACAAAAAACGCCGTCTGGGTGTGTTTGGGAATGGTTCTAGCTATATATTTCTTATATTGCGCCAGATGCCCGAAGTCATCAGGGCGCTAACAAGACAGACAACATAAAACACAAATGAGAAACAGAATCGAGTCCATAGTAAAGGAGGAGGGGCGTATTTGAAGACTAATTCTACCCCCATCATTAAAGAAGTGTCTTAAGTTGTTTCTTGAACCTGGTTATTGAGTCACATGCTCGTCATTTCATTGACAGCGATTTCCAGATGGTGGGTGCCCAGGCATTGAAACCTGCACCGCCAAACTTTAAGGTGATGCAAGGTTGGAAGAGAAGCAAATCATTAAATCAAAGGGTGCACCTAATAGGAGCTTTGTGAACTCCTGGAAAAGGATATGGAGGTACCTGATCTAAGATATTTGAAGATCAGAACGGAGCCCTTGAAAAGTATCTGCTGCTCGACAGGAAGCCAGTGTAATTTACTACGAGACTCGGAGACCTTAGAAAGCCGGCTAAGCCTGCATACTGCACTTACAGTTCCATTTTGTGACAGCAGTAGCTTCTTGATATTGTATTTAGAGGTGCCTACCAGAAGGCCATTACAATTGTCTAATTTTGAGTTGACAATCGCTGCGGCGATGAGTGCACAATTGACCTCAGACAAGTACGGTTATTATTAGATATTTAGGGAGTGGCTGTTAAAAACCTTTATAAGATCAGGGACTGTGGGGTAGTCACAGAGGAAATAGGGGTTTCCACGACATAACTATTACTCAAACCCGGGAAAGATGCAGCGGACTGTGCAAGTTATCGTCCAATATCGCTATTGAACGGAGGCACAAAATGTTATGCAAAGATTTTATGTAGTAGATCTGCGGGAGACTACACCAGCCTTGTCCTCTTGGCAATAGATACCCAACTATTGGTATAGGTCTGTACTACACATGTTGGTAGAATGACTGAGCAGTCAGGCGTAGCTCAAGAGGGGTAATTGTGAGCTGTAGAGGTGTAACAGATTCACAAGTATTCAAATAACAATTATACTCAAGGTTTTCTAGTAAAATAATCATTTAACAGTCGGTTTTAAATAAGCCTTCTTTAGAAAGGGCAATATGCAACAATAAAATACACTTTAAAACGCTTACTCAGATTTAAGTAAGCAAGTAGATACCCTTTTGAGATGTCACACACACTTCCTACACCCTGAGGTGACTTCAATAGCAAGGACACTGTGGACATTCATATATCACTTTTAACACAATGCAATACTAAGTTAATGAAAAAAGAAAAGGTTGGGGGGGAAGGAAAAAGGTTAGCAAGGTCTCTTTACAATCCCCCAATGCAGTGTAGGTTAACCCTTTCCCAGCAATACAAGTAACGTATGTACCAACAATGAGGCACAGTTAAAAGTTAGCTTCAGTAACGCAGCAAGGCTTCACAAGGCATATCGACGGTCCAGGAGGGTGCAGCAAGGTTCTCTTCCAGTTTCCTTCTTCGGTTCCTTCATCCAGTGGTCGGAAGCCTTCTGTCCTTGACTCCACAGCTCATTCATAAAATGAATGAATGGTCGATTCTCACCCTTGTGTAGGTGGCGATGCAGGGAGGTAGGAAACCTGGGACATGTGGTGGTCCTGCCCGAAAGCGCAGGTTTTTCGTAACAAAATTTTGGGGCATATTAAGGACATAGCTGGGGTCTGCCTCCCTTAAGACCCTAAGGTGATTCTGTTGCGTGAGTCAGTGGAAGGTACATACTCTGCAAGTGGAGCCAAGGCAACCTTGATCACACACCTGCTGACAGCGGGCAGACTAACATTAGCACAGAGCTGAAGAACAAAAGAGGGACATGTGGTGGCTCAAGATTTGGGCGGTACTGGTCATGAAAAAAACATGCGCTCTGGCACGGGGTGCCTTCCTGAAATGTTTTATCTCCCTTTCATGATCATGTTAAAAATAGAGCAACCGTTTTTTTAGACCGGGAGTGCTTAAACATTTCTCTGTGTTGTTAAGTGGTGAAGAAGGAACTTGTGGGCCAGTTACGTACGTGAAGGTACCAAATACTGGGAGCCAAGCTAAGCCTGCTCATCTGTTTTGTTTGGTGTTGGAGGCGATTATTTTGAAATAATAGAAAATTGTTGCCGTCACTCGAGAGCACTTAGGATTTGGATAAAAGATGATTGTGTTTTACTGAATGTCATGTAGTGACCTGAATTTGAAAGTAGAGTTCAAATGAACAAAAGAATTGTATTGCTCTGGTGACAATACTTGAATCAAGAAAGTGTTCAACAACAAAAAAGAATGAATGAGTGAAAAAAGGCTCTGCTCATTCAGAATATAAAGAAAAAGGTCCAGAATTCCAGAAAAAAAATGCTGGGGTCTCACTAGGAGAGGGCATGATAAATCTCCCTAACAGTTATCCAGCATTGTCCAATGACCAAGAGCTACCACTGGGGAACAAGGAGCTAGACATAGCAGTCCCCAAGTGTAACTTCCACATATGATGCAAACATATCATTTTATCCACGATTTAAGACCCCTTATGATTTAAAAATGGTGTATAGATTTTTTTAAAATTTATTTATCATTTATAAAGCGCTCACACAGCCTGCAGGCATCGAGGCGCTTTTACAGGAATTGTTTGTTTTTCTTAGTTGCGCAATTTTGTACTTTTTTTGTCTTAGTTACATATTTATAACGTGCTTAAACACCCAGAGGTTTCTAAGCGCGGACCCGGGGATCGAACCTTTTGTTGCTTTGTGTCGTCTTGCTTCCAAGACGTGCACGCTGCCGCTGAGCTATCCTCCCGGGACAGATGTGACTTAATGTTTATTTTTAGATTGATGTTTGTTAAGCATCAGTGTGCCTGGGGAGCTAGGCTACAAGCAGGGGCTAAATAGCGCCCAGCTCCCCTCAATTTTGAACCCTGCTAGGTTAGCTCTCCTTGAGAGACAGCCCAATAGTTTTCAGCAATTCATTGAGAATTCACTCTACACCTGATGCTGTAAAAGCTTGAATCAATAAATGGAATGAACCATTGCGTTCTGCTTTTATGGACTATGTAGATTATCTGTTTGTCTATGTAAATATTTTTGGTAAATGCCATTTGTATGATGAAATGCTTATGTCCACACATGTATTGATTATTTGAATAGGTAATATGTTCATCTGTGTTCGACAATTTATCAATGTGTTTATCTGCCATGCTGCCTACACAATGATTTTATGTATTATTAACAAAACGTTTTTTCTACAAGTATGTGCTTTTCCTATAGGCACCTATTTTCAGCATATATGTGTGCGCTCCCAAGTGGTCGGTGGGTTATGGGTAACCTGCCGTTCTGCTTATAGTCTAAAGTATGATGCAACACATTAAAAATTATCCAAAGCAGGAATCAGAATGGCGCCCAGATCTTAAGCACGCAGCAGCATATAGACTAAGTTCCTAAGCAGGTGTTTGCACAAGGCAAGTGAGCTCAAAGAAGGCTAAAGTAATGGGCAGAATGATTTAAAGTGGAAGACAACACAGGAATAAAAATGGAGTTATAACAGGTCCAACAGTTTAAAGTGGTCCTAAAGATGATAAAGAGTATTACCACTGATCACAGTGCTTACCTTCTAGGTGGTCATGCGTCACCAGGCCCAGCGATACCATGAAGGCAAGTTTCTGGACAAAGAAAGAAAACACATCTTTTCATTTAATAATGGTTATAAATGGTGCATGGGAAAAATACCTACAGTACAACCAGGGGATTTTATGGATTCCTACCAACCACTATGACAAATGCCTAAGTGGCAAAAGGTGGAAGAGTATGATCAGTTGTGTACTAAGTGTGTGGCTTGCTAATGTAAAGTGAATATAAATTGACTGATTAGTAATGGGATGTTCTTCTATGGCACAAACATACACCACAGCAGCTTCAGGGCACTGCAAAAGCAAGAACACAAATGTAAACACCAGCTGATAAGTCTCTTTACAGACGCATCTTTCTGCCACCACTTACATCTCTCTACGGGCCCATACAACAGGGGGTTTGGAAAGCAGGGCTAGCGAATTGTTGTTTTACTATTTCTTAGTATGAAGCAGTGTGCAAGATTACTATAATTTCATTGTAGTTGTATTGCCAAAGAGCAACATAGCCTTTGGTGGCATGTGGTTGTCACCTTTTACAAAGAAAACAAACCAAGGCCCCAATAGTGACTCCACTGAGTGTGCACTATATGAAAGAAGGAACAAGTTACTTACCTGTAACTGTTGTTCTCCAGCATGTGTCTGGCATAGATTCACATGCTCATGAATATTCCCTGTTGTCAGACTGTGAAATTCCGGCAAAAGAAAAAAACGTTTCATTTTCATTTATAAACTGTCTTTATCCTCTAAACCAATCACTGAGTTCTGGGTCATACTGCCCCGAGCCAATGACTGCCCTCTCCCTAAGCCCGTCCTCTGGTAGCCATCTTCAGATTTGGCAGCACGTAAAGTGGCATTAGGACCAAGAGAAGAGCCGCAGAGGGGCAGGCAGGAGGGTGTGCATGTGAATCCAAGCCAGACCTATGCTTGACAACAGTTACAGGTAAGTAACTTGTTCCTTCTCCAGCATGGGGTCTGGCATGGATTCACATGCTCATGAATAAAGAATACACAACAGTACATAATTACACAACAACGGGAGGTAGCAAGGCTCAACAGAAGCAATCTCTTAACTCCTCACCAGGTTCACCTTCAAGCGAAAAGTTTGCGCAGTACTGCTTGGCAAACTCTGGGCACCTCCCTAGAATCCCCGTTGACGCAGTAGTATTTCGTGAAGGTGTGCATCGACCTCCATGTAGCATCCCTGCAAATGTCCAGCAGGGGCACACCAGAGAGGAACGCCATAGTCGCAGCGATCGCTCTGGTAGATTGGGATCTCGGACTGCCAGGCAGCGGTCGGCTTTGCCAAATGGTGACAATGAGTGATGCAGCCGAGAGCCACCTGGAAATGGAAGCCTTGGACAGGGCCTTCCTATGGTTCACAGGACCAAAGTTCACAATGTTAGGCAGAAACCTGTGCAGTTCCCTTAGGGACCACTGCAAAAGATTTAAGACTACAGGTGTTTGACAGTAAACCCACTTGGTAGCAGTCTGTACCACACAGATTCACTTGGTAGCTGTGGCTGAGCAGTCAGACTTCCCTCAAGAATAGTTAGGCAGTATATAGAGCATACACAATAGGTACAGAGATACAGTAGCACAATCAAACACTGACCAGAGCTTTGGTGTAAAAGTATATATTTATTTAAAGACACACTTGTAAATTACACTAGCATAAAGAGGAAAGTACATTCAGCACACAGCCACTATTATATATATATACAACCCTAATTATTATTAGACAAGTCTTAGTGAGAAACACCACTTATTTTCAGACAGAGGTGAGTGCTTAACATAAGATGGCACTAATAAGTTATTAAAAAGGGAGGGAAAAAGGCAGAGTTACGGAAGCACACATTTCAATACTTTTAAAAGAACCACAGTAAGGCAGGATAGGCAGAGTTCCACTAGAGAGCAAGGAAGGCAATTGCAAGGCCCACTCTTGGAGAGAGCAAGCAGAAGGGGTCCAGGTTCACACAGTGGGGTTATGGCCAAAGAGTCTTGTAGATAGTTCGCACACAAAGGATGAAATTAAAGTCAAGAAAAGTTAGCTAGGTTGTCCCAGGCCAGCCCAGGTTAGAAAGTCGAGGCTTTACGTCACCCCGAACGATCTGTCGCAAGGGAAGCCAGGCGGGACACAGTACCTTAAGTGTGAAGGAAGCTCCAGCGGTGGCAGTTGTTCCTGGCAGCGGGTTCAAGTTGGGGTTTCGTCCAGAGGAAGAAGAGGTCTCGCCGTGGAGGAAAGATGAAGGTCGTTCCACTGGCAGGGAAGAAACCAGCCGTGGAGTTCTTTCGGTTAAAAGGTACTACCCCTTCTCTTCGCGGTAGTGGTAAGCTGTGGTATTCCGGTTGCCGGGGTGCTTGGCACGGGCATGGTGGCCACGAGATGCTCCAGGAAGGTGAAAAGAAGGTGAAACTGGTTATCCCCACCAGTCAAAGGAAGAAGACTCTCCGGACTGGAGAGCTCCTCTGTCGTCGGGAAAAGTGGTGAGACGGTTCAGCAGGGCTCCACCGGTGGGGTCGTCGTTGCAGGTCGGCTCAGCTTCTCCCTCCTCGGATTCTTAGGTCCTGTGGCGACTTCTGAAGTTCCAATCCCCAAAGCCCTGCTTTTATGCAGCAAACCCCCATTCATTCAGCCTAGCTGTCAAACATGCTAAGTGGTGAGCCGGCCGGCTCACCACTTGGGCCAATCACATAAGAGTGCGACTTGAGTTGCCAAGGCAACTCAGTCCAGGGTGCCTAAACCCCCTCCCACACCCCCTGTGGTACCCAGACAGAGTGGCACCACTTTTGGAGGCTTCTGTGGAGAAGCCCGCCAAAAAGTGGAACAAAGGGCTCGATTTGGGTTGGAGTCACATAAGAACACAAACACCATTTTAGAATCGAGTTCTGGCAAAAAATACCAACCGGTGAATTAATATTAAATAAATAAACCGGCGGTATGTTCGAGGCTATAAGAATTAAATAATTAAAGTTAGTAGCCTCGAACAATGGGAAAATCCCATAGAGATATATTCGCGGTTGAATATAAAAAGTAGTATCCACTGCCATCAGCCAAAACTCGATCAGGGGGGATGGAGATGTGCCCCCTCGAACTACAGACCCCGGGGCAATCAAATTGCCCCGACCAGTACGTCCACAATATGATGGTTTGTACTGGTTTCTGTTCATAATTTGGGACTAGCAAAGCCAATGGTGACTTTACATGCCCTGGGAAACAGTAGTCAGTCCCAGGGTATGGAGTCTATGTTGGGGGGTTGCTACGACACCCCTGGGTTACGGCACGGAGGGTGCTGTGTAACCCACATCAAAAACACATGAGACCCTATGGAGTAAAAGACCCCATAGCCCATAAAACACATGTAAAGATAAAGGAACGCCTCAAATCATGTCTAAAAGTGGGAGTAAAAGTGTCTCTCTCTCAGCAGGAGAAAAAAATAAACCCCAGAAATCCAGCAAAGCTGCTGGGGGACTCACTAGGTTTGGGAAATTAGCCTTTACAGAGAATTCTCCCTAACACACAAAAAGCTCAGAAGTTTCCGGAAACACTTTGTGCGAGCCACATAAAACTTCAGCGCTCGAGCCATATCCAGCGAGTGCAAATGCTTCCGATTAGCTATTCTGTCCAATGAACAAGTTACTTTCTTACCTGGTAACGCTCTTTCTATGGGATGGTCCGACGACGTATTCCATATCTATGACATGTAATCACCACAGCTGTGCTGCTTCGGAAACCTTTTTCGGCGTCTGCGTCCTGCGTCGATGCGCTGTCATCGAGGACGACGTCCGACGTCATCCGATGTGATAAGTAGGACGCACTACGCCCGTAGCCTCAGTTGTAGTTTTTTCCCCCAGAACGTGTGACATTAGACAACTGCCAGTCAGACACAAAGCCTTGCGGCACGTAAGCTGCAATCGCAAAAGAAATTCTGCAGCGGGGAAGGCAGGGAGGGAGCGATATGGAATACGTCGTCGGACCATCCCATCGAAAGAACGTTACTAGGTAAGAAAGTAACTTGTTCTTCGAGGGGATTGGGTCCTCCGACGTATTCCCTATCTATGACAGACTCCCAAAGCAGTACCAGAGCAAGGAGGAGGGAAAGAATTTAGAATCAAAATTTAGAGTTGCCAATCAAATAGCAGAGCAAAGGGCCGCCTTGCCAAAGGCCAGATCCTGTCCTCGGATGGAATCGAGGGAATAGTGACGTACAAATGTATGTAATGAAGCCCAGTTGGCTGCATCACAGATGTTGCGAATAGGAACACCCCTCTGCAGGGCATTAGATGCAGCCATACCCCTGGTAGAATGGGCCCGCAAGCCAGCCGGCGGGTCCTTACCCGCCAATCGGTAACACTCCGAGATGGCCAAAATAATCCAGCGAGACAAAGTCTGTTTCGTCACAGCCTGTCCCAAACACTTTCCAGCGTAACCAATAAAGAGTTGATCATCCACTCTGACCCGGGACATGCGTGAAACTTAAAAGCTTAAAGCTCTCCTAGGATAAAGCCTATGGAGCCTCTCCTCTTCCTTACCAGGATGAGGAGAAGGATAGAATGCCGGAAGAACAACCTTCTGGGCCAAATGAAATTCCGAAATCACCTTCGGAAGAAAAAAAGGACGGACTCTAAGGACAACCCTGTCCTTGTGAAATACAGTGAAGGGTGGCTTAACTGAAAGTGCCTGTAACTCACTCACTCTGCGAGCGGAAGTAACTGCAACTAAAAACAGTTTTCAGAGTTAACAGCCTCAAAGGGCAAGAATGTAAAGGCTCAAACGGAGCACCCATAAGAAACTTAAGAACAAGGTTTAAATCCCAACCGGGCACCAGGAAAGGTGACGGAGGGAACACATTAGTGAGCCCTTTCAGAAACTGTGAAATTAAAGGGCTTTTAAAGTAGGAACACTCTTCATACGAGCGCTTAAAGATGGACAGCGCCGTCAGGTAACCTTTAATGGTACCCTCTTGCAAGCCCCTGTGGGCCAAAGAAAGTAAAAAGGACAGAACCATGGGGATGTCACATGCCAAATGATCCACATTCTGAACTCTGCACCAGTCGCAGAACTTACGCCAATGGTACAGAGACTTTGTTGCTGGCCGTCGGGCCGAGAGCAACACCTCCATCACGTCTTCAGGGAGGTCCCAATCCTAATACCTCAACCTTTCAGAAGCCAAGCGTGAAGGTTGAGGGATCTGACCTCTGGATGGAGAACCTGACCCCCCTCCCGTGAGAGCAGATCGTCTCGGTAGGGAAGACGACGTGGAGGGCAGATGGACAAGTCGAGAAGGTCCGGGTACCACGTCCTCCGAGCCCACGCCGGAGCAATGAGGATCATCCAGGAACCGAACTTCCGTAACCTCCGCAGCACTTGCGGGATGACGGGGACTGGAGGAAACGCATACAGCAGCGTGAATGACCACTCCACCACGAACGCGTCTCCTAAGGCTCCTTTTGGAGGAAATTCCCGCAAGCAGAACCTCTCGCACTTCCGGTTGACACTGGAGGCGAAGAGATCCACTTGAGGGGTCCCCCAAAGGGCGAAGATCTCCAGGAGAATCTCCTGAGCCAACTCCCACTCGTGAGAGATCGTGCTCTGCCTGCTCAGAGCATCCGCCGTCACGTTTTAGTCTCCGGCCAGATGAACTGCCGAGACCGAAACTTCCTGCTGGATGGCCCAGAACTCGAGCTGCATCGCCTCCCTGCACAGAGGAAGTGACCCTGCCCCCCCCCTTTTTGTTGAGGTAGTGCATGGCCACTGTGTTGTCCATCAGGATCAGGACATTCTTTCCTCGCACAGTCGGCAGAAAAGCCTTCAGGGCTAGCCTGACGGCCCTCAGCTCCAACAGATTGATATGGAGGTCTGGACTCCGACGGAGACCAACGACCACTGACTGTCGGCTCGTTGGCATGAGCTCCCCATCCCGTGAGGGATGCATCCGTCACGATCGTCACCTCCGGCAAGGGAAGCCAAAATGTAGCCCCCTTCATCAAGTTTCCTTCGACGGCCCACCACAGAAGGTCCTGGGCGACCGAGGGCGGCACCTGAACCGGGTCCGACATCCTGCCGGAGGACTGCGACCACTGCATCTTGAGTGCCCACTGCAAAGATCTCATCCGCAGGCGAGCCTCTGGCACCAGAAGAATGCAGGATGCCATGAGGCCGAGCAACCTCAAGAACTCGAACGCTGTGAGCGTCTGGGCATGCTGAAACTTGTGCACCATCTGCTGAATGTGAAGAGCCCTCACCTGGGGAGGAAAACACTGCCCCGGGAAGTGTCGAGCACTGCTCCGATGTACTGGAGCCGCTGTGTTGGCATCAAATGGGACTTCTTTAAATTGAGGGAGAAGCCCAGCCTGTGAAGGGAGTGGCAGGTGACGGACAGATGATCCAGGACTTGCTCGGGAGAGCTCCCCCTGATCAACCAATCGTCCAGGTAGGGGTAGACGTGAATCCCCCTGGCCTGAGATGCGCTGCCACCACCACCATGAGCTTGGTGAAAACCCTCGGGGCGGAGGTCAATCCGAACGACAGGACCCGAAACTGAAAGTGCGAGTCGCCAACCGCAAACCTCAGGCACTTCTTGTGCTTGGGATGGACCGGCACATGGAAGTAAGCATCCTTGAGGTCGAGAGACACCAACCAGTCCTGAAGCTGAAGGACCTGGAGGACTTGAGAGTAACCATCTTGAACTTGTCCTTCCTGAGGAGTTTGATCAAACCGCGCAAGTCCATGATGGGTCTCAATGCCCCGTCTTTCTTCGAAATCAAAAAATAAGGGGAATACCATCCCTTGTTCCTCTCTGCTACAGGCACCAGTTCTATGGCACCCTTCTCCAGCAGGGCTTAAATTTCCTGCGCAAGGAGCGGATCCGGACTCTTCAAAGAGAGGTTCCCTGGTGGATTGTCGTGAGGCCTCTGCCGAAAGGTAAGACAGTAGCCGTGGGTTATGATCTCCAGAACCCACACATCTGAAGTAATGGCACGCCACTCTACAAGATGCTGCGACAGCCTTCCCCCAACCGGCGAACCATGGGACATGGCCTCATGACTGAGTGGTAGAGGCTGCGGCGTTACCTGAGGGCAAAGAGGCAACTACCCGAGCGGCCTTGGCACCACGGGTACCCTGTCGTCCACCTCTGGCAATCCTGCGTTGGCCTCTTTGACTGCCAGCTCCTCTCGCTTCACTGAATGACGAGTAATAGCGAAAGGAACCACCCCTTCATTGCTGTCCCCTAGGACGAAAAGGCGGAGGTTGGCGAACTGCAGCGCCCAACGACTTCGCTGCAGCTTTGGAGGTCTGCAACCTCTCAAGGCTCTCCTCAGCCTTGCTGCCAAAAAGGTGGTCACCGTCAAAGGGCATGTTGAGGAGCCGGGACTGCACTTCAGGAGCAAACCCCGACTTCCGCAACCACGCAAACCTGCGTATCACGGTGCTCGCCGCCAAGGACCTGCTGACGCATTCAGCTATGTCCAAACCCGACTGAACGGACTCACACATGGCATCCTTACCATACTAGACCATAGCAAGGAAACCATCCCGTTCGTCCCCTTCGGGAATATGTTCAGCCGCTAACGCAACACAGTTCCACAGAGTGTGTGTGAAACGAGACAAGGCACAAATGGAGTTTACCCCCTGAAGTGCCATACCACCAGAAGAAAACACTTTCTTCGCCCAGCCATCAAAACGTTTGTCGTCCCTATCAGGAGGGATGGTAGGGTACGACGCCTGCTTCGCAGGGGCTGTGGCCGCCTGCACCACCAAACTATCCGGAGTGGGGTGCCTGGTCAAGTATCAGGGGCCGCTACTGGCTGGATGGTATTTTCACGACAAGGACCTGCCCACCGCCGGGAGACTCTCCGGAGCAGTCCAAGCCGCCGCCACCCTTCTCTGTAGAGCCATATGAAACGGCAGTACCGGGTCAGTTGGGGGACCAATATCAAGGATGTCCGTGAGATCATCCTGCACAAACCCTGGAGGAGCAGACCAACCTAAGTACTCGGAAACCCTAGCCATAAGGCGCCGGTACGAGGAATCGGCATGAGAGCCAGGCTCAGGCCTACAAAACTCCACTTCCGGAGAGGTGTCCAGTCCACTGGCATCATGCAGTGACTGCCTCAAATCGTGAAACTGACTATGGCCCGAAACCATTTCATCATGAACCTGACTAGGAACCAGGCCATCAGAATCCTGAATACACCTCCGAAATATATTCCAGGTGGTGAAAAGAAGGCACCCGAGAGTGCTTGCTCTTAACCAGAGCCTTTTTAGGGGTTTCCCCCGTGCCACCTCCAACACCCTGGCCCCGAAAGGCGTCGAGTGAATCGTCGCCGAGAGAACAGGCATCTGCGTCGAGTAAATCAGCGTCGACGTCAGATGCAGCGCCGCCAGCATAGACGGCGTCGACACAGTCCTCGAAGCCGGAGCTCCGAGCGTGTCCCTCGATGACCTGACCGTCGACGGCTTCGACGACTTCCTCTGAGCCGGAGCCTCGAGAAAGCCTGTCGACGCCCTCGACTCCTCAGGCGTCGATGTCTTCCTCGAAGACACCACAGGTGCACACGGTCTCGAACGCGTCGAGGACCGGGACCTGGAACGGGTACGTCGAGAACAAGTCACCTTGTCCGAACGGGACCTCTCCCGTGACTCGTGCCGACCACTCTTGCGAGCGGTGTCTCTCGACCTCTCACGGCCTACCCCACTCGGGGGCACGGACGGCTTAGTACCCTGCGACTCGAGAATCGCCAGCATTTTCTTCCCGAAGGAAGCCCATTCCTCCGGCGTTGCACGGCTGGTGGGGTAAGTGACATGCCGGGCAGAGTCCTCCGAAGAGGACCTGGAAGACGACCGCTGTCGGCGCTTCCGAGAATGCCTCGAAGAGGCCGAGGAGTGGCGAGACCGACTCCTAGAAGGAGACCCACGAGACTTCCGACGAGGAGAGTCGCCTCTCGAATCATCTGTCGAAAGCCCCGGAGACTTCGACTTCCAGGGCTTGGACACCCGACCTACCGACAACTTCTTCTTACGTTCTCGTAAGGCTTTGGACGTATGCGACTGGCAGTCGATACAGTCATCCGTGTCGTGGGCCTCCCCGAGGCACCAGAGGCAGGCGTCGTGCGAGTCCGTCACCGACATCTTGGACCCACACTCCCCGCAGTTCTTGAAGCCCGGACGCTGAACCGAGAAGAACAGAACTCCAAAGAGTCGAGGCGTTAACCGAGATTCACGAAGGGAAACATTCACGGAAAAAACGGAACTGAGGCTACGGGCGTAGCGCGTCCTACTTATCACATCGGATGACGTCGGAGGAGGTCCTCGACGACGGCGCATCGACGCAGGAAAAAGTTTCCGAAGCAGCACAGCTGTGGTGATTACATGTCATAGATATGGAATACGTCGGAGGACCCAATCCCCTCGAAACTGTGTTTCTGTACATTGAATTGGCCCTGTATCCTTGCACTCATCTCCTCCACTAGGTGGTAGACATACCTCCTTAAATCAAGGGGAGTGCAATGGCAATCTGTTGAAATTGAGCCCCTCCATGATTCTGCCATATTAGAATCAGGGGGAATTCCTGCAGTATTTTGTGTTTGGCATTCCTCTTGACTGGTTCATTAGGAATTGGCTCTCATCTCTGATCATGCACTTCTGACCGCTTGCTGTATAGCGCAATAGCATAGCCATCACCCATTCATGGTTCTGCCGAATGTTTGGCTCTGTAGCCTGGCCCAGAATCTAGTCTACTGTGCGCAAAGCACTTGTACACACAAACCTTGTTCAAATTAGGCGATGCGTGGTTCTCCCTCGTCAGCAGTTTATATGTACATGTGTAGATAAGAGTTCTGACCACAGCTTTGTAGAGGAGGAATATGTGATCCTGTTTAAATTAACCAACATTCGGAGGAATGGTGGAGGTTCAGGGATCCACATTAACTACTTCCAGTGTTCGTATCACAGAGTAGGGGTTGCCTCCTGGCCCCCAAAGGTTTCCCAGTTGCAAGTGGGGCCATTATGAATATTAGATCACAGACACAGTACACCTCACACAGACATCTCCTGGAACTATGATTGCACACCCCACTAGAGGGACCAAAACTAGATTCTTAAAGTACCAACCCTCTGCAACCGCAAAGTCTGGGCTTCCAGGACATCATCCAGCAACCTGGTTGTTATTTTGGGAATCCTACTTTCAGTCCGTCGCTGGTTGTGTTTACTTGAGGTTTCCACTGCAGTCTTTCTCCAAGTAAGTTCCGCCCTGATTACAACCTTCACTTTGACAGAATTTGGCATTATTTCTGCAATCCTACGATCCGTGTGCCCTGGTCATCGAGCATGGATACCACCTGCTAGGGTCTTCCATCATCTGTTAGGAAGGCGGCAGCCCTGCCGCCCCCCACCTGGCGATTTAAAGTAAACAAGATGCATTCGAGGCACTATGATGAGCTAGGGGGACGGGGGGCAGCGAAGGGGCTGACTTCCTGTTCAGCAGGACCGTATGCCAATATAATCAGTCAGTGTATTCATATGGTGTGGCACAAGGCACGGGCGGCATCGCTATTTTGCGTAGATATTAATTATAAGAAGAGAAGTCTTGCGCGGTAAAGGTGGCATTGCATGCCCTATGCCCAGATCTATGAGTCAACAGGAATCTCCAGTCATGCCCGAGCTCTCATGAGTACAGGTCGCACCCCCAACCACCACGCTATTGATTAATTTGTTCTTAAATTGTTGCGAAGATGTGACTTTCACCCAAAAGGAATGTGCCTGACAAGGCCGCGATCAAAGGCCGGTGCCTGGTGTGCACGTTATCTCACTTTGGCCAAAGCCTGACACGGCCCATTCTTGAGTGACCACGAGTTATAGCCCATATAACTGACGGAAACCTAAGATCCGCTAATTCCATGACACCAGGTGCCCTTTCACCATCAACCCCAAAGTAACAAGCCCTGAAATGTTCAAATAGGATGGACAGGGTGTGTTGTTGAAGCGACAATCATGCAATTTCTATTGCAAGGTGCTGGGAAGGATAAATTATAGTTAAAAATGAGGGCGGAGACCTAGGGACCAGATGGCTCGGACTGAGTGAGTGAAGTGTGTGTGAAGGTTAGAGTGCCCTGGAACCTCCCATGTGTCCGTCTTGAGGCCTGCCAAGAACACCGTATGAGTGATAATCAAGTTGCATAGTAGGAGTAAAATGTATTTGTTGGCCGACCTTCAACGCGAGAAGATGAGCCCCACAGCGCCCAAGTGATGGAAGACGGACGGAAAGGGCTGGGACCAATAAACCGTCATCCCATATGGATAAAGGCAGCAACTGTATGGGGTCCATCCAATCAGCCGCACTGGTTGTCACGGTATGTATTGCGTCACTTATGACAATGTTTTGCTTTAAGTGTTTCTGCTTGTACCTCTCTTTGGTAGAACGTTCTTCGAAGCAGAGTTCTTTGCTGTCATCTGAGCATGAGATCCAACTTGTTATCCTTACAAGATCGACTTGGGCCTTTCTTCTCTAGTGGGTTGTATAATCTCTGGTCTGAGTGTTTAGGGGCTTGCTTTCAATTGGTGACCCTGACGTCATCACAGCGCCCCGTACCTGCAGAGGCTTCCAGGCCGCTTCTCCAGAAGGAGCCGTGCCCACTTACAGCGACCGCCCGAAAAAACATGTGATCGAGTGGTTTAGTAGGAGCCATTTTAAGAAAAGTCCTCTGCTCCTTGAAACGGGCGCGGCTCCAGGGACAGTGCAGGCTGGTGTTGGAATCCCGTGACGGAGGAGTTTGGGTGAGCACGCACATGTGAGCAGACTCTTAAGTAGGCAACAGATGCATGGGGGAAGTGTGAGCACGTAGAGAGCAAGGTCATTAATGTGACATGGATTGGGGTAGGGTTATTGTTGATAGAATTTGTATTAGTGATTGAGTGGTTTGGTAAAATAGTATAAGGTAAGGCAAAGGTAAGGCAGGGATCCCCTCCTCGTAAGGGGACGGAAGGTGGTGCCATAAGGCACAATAATATTTAAAGGAGGTCTATGGAAATACAAAGGACTCATATGTAGCAGGCCTGGAACAAGTAGTGGATGTTGAGGTAGTGCGTTGGTTTAGTTTATGGTAGGTGTGTTTTGTGGATGAAAAAGTAGGCCTTAGAAGGGGCGGTAATTGTGAGTGTTGCGGTGTGGTGCTGCCCGATCTTTAGGAGCGGCGTGTGCACGTATGGAAGGGTAAGACAAAAGGGTGGGGGTTGATTCTCTTGTTTTTTGTCACACGCAAGCAGCAGCATGTGCGGCACATTAGGGGGCTTTGCGGGGTAGTAGTAGATGGACGTCGCTGGCATGGAGGTAGCATCACCAATAGGGCACATGCATAAGGCCCTGCCACTGTATCGTGACAGGGTGGACAAATATCCTATGTAGTGTAGCAGAGACAGGAGAAAGGGGTGCCCTGCCCAGGGCAGGGCTCGCACAACAAGAGTATTTTGGAACACATCTCTACATTTTTGGTAGCAAAATATAAGGGGAAGCAGCTGCAGAAGAGAAAAAAGATTCTCGATCTTTGGCATATGTTCGAAGATACAGAGGATCAAGGGAATGGAGCGGAGGCACAGAGAAATGAGAAGTGAGGAAAGGGAGAAGGAGAATACAGGGCGCCAGTGGGGGTTAGGGGATTATATCCCTTAACACCATATCCTGCAGAAGGATACACCAATCCAAGTTATGTACCCGTTGCAATAGGGACTAACAGTGTCAGTAGTACCATAGGCTACCGCTCACCCCATCCCCGTATACTCATCCGCCCGAAGTACCAGCACCAACGGAGTACAGGTCTAGGGAGCTCGAGGACAGGTTGACAGTTTTACTAGTGGAACTGAAAAGGCTACAGACATCTCCAGGAACAGGAACGGATATAAGTGCAGTGAGAGAAGAATCGGGAGAGTGGAAGTCAGGGGAAATATTGCTTCAGATGGATATTGAAGGTATACAACATGTAGGTGTTGACAAGGAAAGGAGCCCGGGTGGATGGATCGTTTTGGGAGAGGGTAATACTGTGTTGGGAGCTAATGTGGAGGAAGGGGATGCTGGTACGTTCACGGAGGATCCAAGTGAAGAAGAAGGGAGTGGTGAAGAGGCGGCTGAACAATCACCCCCCCCCCCGCCTCGACCCCCCACCCAAGTAGAAGGTATATGGGCAGGGAGCAGGTTGAAGAACAGGGGTAACGCTCACCTGATTCCCACGGAGGCGCTGATCTGTTCTGGACTGCTATGACCTCTTCTAAGGTGATGCGGAGGACTCGGAAGACGGACTGGACCGGACCCCTAAACCTCGCCTGTCTGGCCCGTAGAAGAATCCTTCTGTAGATGGAAAAGGGGACTAACTGTCTGCTGGATAATGTGTCGGATTCCCCCCCTTCCACTCCTCGAACCCCCTCCGCGATTCCCCGTAGAGTCTCACCTTAGAGTCTGAAAGGACGAGCTCTCCATCCTGCTTCCGATGCAGGGGCGCGTTGATTTCCAGTTACTTCACTGGATCTCGGGTTTGGTGAGTATTCAACTCCGCTTGACTTTTCCGATATGAGGCCGTAAGTATTCAGTTGCAAAAGTTCAAGCCTTAATTGTCCGTTGTCCTTTTCTCTATTTCAGATGTAGGATGTAGAATCCGCGTAGAGGAATGGATTCGCCGAAGGTAACTCTGGTGAGTCTTTTTGATGGATGGTTCCCTTAGTGATCTTGCTATCACCCACTAATGCGTGTGTCTTTTTCCCCTTAGGGGCCGGGGTACGGCAGTGCCAAAGAAGCGGCGCCGACCCGAGGTGTGGAAAGATTGTCTCAACAAAAATCAGGTAAGTCTTAAGGTGGAAGAATCAGGCCTTCCTCAATCTGTTCCTTCGCTCACCTTTGTTTTGTCTCTTTTTCTCCTTAGGCGCTGAAAGGCGACGGATGGTGCCAATGGTGGCTGAAGAGCCCGAGGGCGCCTTGTGAAGGTGATTGGAACGTGGCGCTGCAGCGAGCGATGCGATGCGATGCGCTTCTAAAAATAATGTCTTTTCTCAGGATCGTCGGAGTGATGGTTCCGGACTCCGGATGGAGGTAGGTAAAGTTCAATTATTCACCTTTCTCTCCTTTCCTTCCTTTTCAGGTGTTCCAGGTTGCAGGCGGGCGTGGCTGGAGACAGGATGCAGGAGCAGACACGGTGAGCGTCCAGCTGCTAGATGAAGAACAACGCGAAGCGTGAGCTGCTGTCTGGGCGTGGTTTAAATAGCCCCCCCAAAGTAGTTCCAGGTAAGTATTCTTCCTCAGCCACGCCCGAGTGGTAAAATAGTCCTAAAGGTAAAATAGTCCCTTTCAGACCTCAAGGAGGTCTGGATCCGGCAGCATAGTCTGCATCAGGTAAGTCCATCCAAGCACTCCCATAATGAGCCAGGACTGATGCCTTCTATGAGCCTGGCGCCAAAGGCGCCAGGACAATGTCCAAAGAGCCCCTATAAGGGGTTGCTGGGTCCCTCCCTGGGGACATGTCTGCTTTCGGGGACGCTGGCCCTGAACTGGCTTCCCGGAAGTAGGCATCATGACAACAGGGCTGACCAGATAGCTTTGGTAAAAAGGAAGTGTTGTGAAGAAGGGTGTGGGAATTGGAGCAAAAACGCAGATGCCCCTCATACATAAAGGGGAAGGGAGGACACAGTACGTGCCTTGGCCCCAAATAGATAGGAATCATTTAATGAAGGCCTTCCCACAGCTCACAGCAGGGGCGAGCAAGGAACAGGTTACTTACCTGTCACTATTGTTCTCCAGCATGTGTCTGGCATGAATGCACATGAATATTTCCCGTTGTGAGGACGGTAAAAGAAAAAACGTTCACTTTCTCTTACAAACTGTATTTCACCTATAAACCAATCACTGAACTCTGGGTCATACTGCTCCAGCCAATGACTGCCCTCTACTTAAGCCCCTCCTCTGGAAGCCATCTTCAGATATGGTAAGCACGTAAAGTGGCAACATGACCAAGAAGAGCTGCAGAGGGGCAGGAGGGAGGGTTCACATCTGAATCCATGCCAGACCAATGCTGGAGAACAATAGTTACAGGTAAGTAACTTGTTCCTTCTACAGCATGGGGTCTGGCATGGATTCACATGCTCATGAATAAAGAATACATAGCAATGATGGAGATGGAGATGGAAGCCTTGGACAAGACCTTCCCATGGTTCACAGGAGCAAAGTTCACGAAAGTTGAGACGTCTTCTGGAAATTCTTTGTGTGTGCCACGCAGAACTTCAAAGCACGAGCCAAACCCAGCGAGTGCAAAGTCCTTTCCGCCAGCGGCAAAGGTTTCGGAGAAAACACCAAAGGCTTGTTGAGGTAGAATTCCGACAGAACCTTTGGCATGAAGGAGGGGTGCGTCCGCAGCACCACCCTCGGTGTCATGAAAAGTCAGAGAAGGATGTTTGCAGGATAGGGCCTGGATCTCACCCACCCTCCTGGCAGAGGTGATGGCCACGAGGAAAGCGGTCTTCCATGAGAGGAACCTGAGAGGGGGCCTGATGCATAGGCTGGAGGGACCCCCCCCCATGAGCCTCATCAGCACCACGTTGAGTTCCCATGCCGGGGCAGGAGTCTTCACCGGCAGAAAAGATTGAACAGTCCTTTGGGGAACTCCTGGACTAGGAGTTCCCCAAAGAGAAGATCACAGCGGGAGATAGCCGCCAGATGCACCTTGATGGAGGCGTGTGCCAGCACTGCCTGGGCCAAGGAAAACAAGCACGGATGAATCTGCGGGGCCGTGACCCTAAAAGGGTTGATCTTCTGTGACCGGCACCACGTAGCCAAACATTTCCACTTGTGCCCCTAACACTTAAGAGTCAATGACGCTCTGGCCTTGGCAAAGACCTCCCTGCAGTACGCCGGCAACTCATATTCCCCAAACTCTAGGGCTGCAGGAGCCAAGCCCTCACCTGGGTCATGAGGCAGGATTGCACCTCCTGCTCTGGTGAGCAGATCCGTGACCATTAGCAGCTTGATCGGAGGCGACCCAGACAGCCCGATACGGTCCGGGTACTAAATCTGCCTCGGCCACGCAAAGGAGACTAGTATCATCCTGTATCGGCACTGTTTGAGTTGAATGATGACTCGCAGCAGAGGAGGGAACGTGTACAGGAACAGGCCTTACCAAAAATCAAATCAGGAAGGAGAATGCGTCCCCCATGCTCCGCGGCTGGTGGAACCTGGTGGTGAATGTCCCACTTAAAGATGCGGGCCACCTGATCCTGCCAAAGTTCGAACCCGTGGGAGGAGCGCAGCGCCCTACTGATGGAGTCAGCGATGGTGTTCTAGACTCCTGCCAGGTGAAAGGGGATGAGGAACATCTCTTGATCAACGGTCCAGTGCACAAGTCCTGCACCTCTCTGGAGAGCGCTGGGGATCAGGCCACCCCACCCCCCTGCTTCTTGATGTAGAAAATCGTGGTGGCGTTGTCCGTTAAGATCCTCACCACTTTGCCCTTCGCGGAAGGAAGGAATGACTTGAGGGCCCAGAAGACTGCCCGCAGCTCCAGGATATTGATGTGGAGATCCTTCTCTTCTGGCAGCCACAGACCTCTGGCATGTAGAGGTCCGGTGTAAGCTCCCCAGCCCTCCAGGTAAGCATCCGTGGTGACCCGTTTCCTGGTATGGGGGCGGGGGATTCTGAAACCCTGTGCCCCACGTGACGCTGGAGTGCCCCCCCCCCCCACCCCACCACCTTATCGCTCGACGGAACTCATTGAGAGGGATCTTGTCTGTGAAGCTTCCGTACACTTGCATCCAGCGAGCGTCCAGTACTCCTGAAGCGGTCGCACCTTAAGCCTGCAGAGCCGGATAAGGTAGCTGCATGAAGACATGCCAAGCAATGACTTGATGGTCTGCACCGTGGCAGTTTTCAGTGACAACAGCCATTGTACCTTCCTCAGAATGGCCGCTAACCTCTCTCCCGAGAGCAACGCCAGGCAGGAGACCGTGTTGAGCCCGTCTCCCAGGAACAGTGCGTTCTGCGATGGAATCAAGCAGGACTTTGGATAATTCACAGGTAATCGCAGATCCGTCAGCAGCTGGATGTTCCTTTCGTATGTCTGATGGCCACTTCCCTTGACTTGGCCCAGATGAGCCATTCGAGGTATGGGTATACGTGTACACCCTGTAGACATAGATCGGACGCAACTGGCGGCAGGCACTTTATAAACACCCTGGGCACAGACTTCAGGCTGAAGGGGAGGGCCTTGAATTGGTAGCGTCTTCCTTGCACCACAAAGTGCAGGAACCTCAGATGTTTCCTGTGGATGGGGACGTGGAAGTACGCATCCTCCAGAACCAGCAACGTCAAGAAGTCTCCTTCCTCCAGTTGGCCGAGCATGTGCTGCAATGTGTCCATCCTACATTTTTGGTACTTGAGGTATTTGTTGAGACACCACAGCTCTAGAATGGGCCTCCAGTCCCCTGTCTTTCTTTACTAAGAGGTATCTGGAGTAGACTCCGCAGCCCCAGGGTCGTCTTGGAACTAGCTCTATCGGCCCCTTTCCTAGCATGGCCCGTACCTCCTGCAGGAGCAAAGGGATGTGCTGTTCCTGCCAGGCCACCGGAAGGATCCGCTGACATTTTTGCTGAAACTTCAGGATATGTCCGTGGGCGAGAATGTCCAGCACCCATCTGTCAGAGAACATCTTCCACTCGCCGACAAAACTCAGATGGCCGCCCACCGGTGTGCATGGGTTGGAGTGAGACGTCCTGGCCGGTTCAGTCCTGCTTAGGCACCTGTGTCACGCCTTGGGAGTGATGACAGCTCTAGCCACCTCCACCGAAAGCCTTGAAACAGCCTCTTTAGGCCTCATGGGTCGTGTACCGGGAGGGTTGACTGTACGAGGAACCTCCACCGAAACCGTTCGTCGATCTGCTGGGCTTTCCGCCCGAGGTACGAAAGGGCGGGCGGTGTTGCTGAAGAGTGCCCAGGGCACGAGCCGTCTCTGCGTCAGTCTTGATGGCCTGTAAAAACTCGTCGACTGCCGTCCCGTAGAGATTGTCCATGTGGAAGGGCATATCCAATACTCTCGTCTAGACCTCCTGGTGGAAGTTGGTGGCCTTCAGCCAGCCTTGATGCCGGTAGAGCGGCATGTTGCCCCATCTCTCTGAAACCTGTGTCTGCGATGAACAGGGTCACAGTAATGGCATGGTCTGACACCACCTCCCTTTCCTGGAGCGAGATTGTTTCTACCCTTTTGTCGTCTGGTATGAAGTCCAGAATCGGGGCAAGTTTGCACCAGAGTGCTCTGTTGTACCTGGCCACAATTGCCAGTGCGTTGGCCGTCTTGACTGTCGACGATGCAGAGTAGGTGATCCTTCTCCCCATGGCATTTAACTTCTTTCCCTCACTGACCGGAGGGACGGAGGACGAAAACGACAGGTTAGATCTCTTCCTTGCAGGCACCAATACCACGGAGTCCGGCGATGGTTGCAACTGTAGGCACCTCAGTGCGTACTCCGGCACCTGGGTCGGGGTCATCAGATTCTGAATTTCCAACACCACCGTGCGCAGGGTCAAGAGTTATGTTCAGCGATAAATCTCTTTGAGCTGGTTCAGCAGGCTTACTAGGCCCTGTGGCTCCGGCACCTCGGTCGTCCCCGTTTCTGCCGTTGTCTCCCTCAGCATTTCTGTCTCCCACATCCTCATGGATCATGTATATGGACTCCTGGTCTTCCTCGTCTGAAGACGAAACATCCATTCCTTGGAGTACATCTCAACCAGAGAACTCACGCCCCCCCCCCCTTTTAGTATCCTGAAGGGTCGGATTTGGGCTTCGCTCCGGCATCCTCTTTTCCGGGGTCCTCTCCACGGCCCTGCTGGAGGCGTCCCGCCTCAGGGGCAGGGATACTCTGGGCAAAGCCAGGGCTACTTTGACCGGGTCAGCCTCTTTGGCCTTTGATAGAGTGGCCGCTACCAACCCTTTTTAGGCAGGTCGGTCACCTTTTCCTGCACCTTCGGCTTCTTGGGCTTCTGCCAATTTCCTCTTTGAGGAGGAGCTGGATCGATGGCTGGAGATGGAGGCAGATGGTGAGGCTGAACGTGCCCTGCCCATTGCGGGACCTGCTTGCTCAGCAACCCCAACGGAGACTGACTCGCAGTGCTTGGCCTTGTCTTGGGCCCTCATGGATGGGGTGGCTTCAAAGGACAAAAGTCACTCCTTGGACCGGTCTGTCCTTGGCAAAGCAAGCCCCTGATTGGGGCACGGGGTAGAGGCCTTGGTGAGGAGCCACGCCGCCAGTTTACTGTGACGATCTTTCATGGTTCTCTTGCTGAACACGAGGCAGATCTCGCAATCTCCTTCTCGGTGGTCCGGATGGAGACAGTAGAGGCACTGAAGATGTTTGTCCAGCACAAACACGTTCCGTAGTCCGCAGCTGGAACAGAGCTCAGTGATTGGTTTATAGGAGAAAGAGTTTGTAAGTGAAACTGTTTTTTCTTTTACATAGGATTCCCGGCCGGACGACAGGGAATATTCATGAGCATGGGAATCCAGGTCAGATCCGATGCCGGAGAAGTGGATGTACGAATTCAAAAAACAAACGGCAAGGGTGCCTGTGGCAATAGGTCATTTTAAGAGCCCGTTAGTTGCCGTAATTGGGGATCAGACTGAAGACACATGGGTTAAGGCTGGATACCCAGCAGTAACCTTGGGGGACAATGAGCAAGATGGGGCATCGTTTGAGTTAGAGCATTGGTATGGGGCGCATTACGTAGGACCTTTCGGGATACTCCCGATTTACAGTCCATGCAGCAGTATACCATAGGGGATGAGGATCCAGCTGTATTTATTCTTAAAATGCAAGAGAAATGGAGAGCTGAGACAGGAGGGCCATGGGAACAATCAATACCATTCTTTTATTTTATTGTAAAGAGGGGGTTGCTGAAGAAAGTGCAGAAGGCACTGGATAAGTTTGTGGTATTGAGGCGAAGGGTTGGCCGGAAATACAGAGCAGAATAGTGCACCATTGTAAAAGGATTAAGGAGCGGTAGAGGGGAAACACTGAAAAGGTGTCAGGGGGATGAAGCAAAGTTGGTAGAGAAAAAATTGGCAAAAGTGGCAGTTCAGGTGCCCGTGCCTACGCTAGTGCAGGTGGACGGAACAGAGAGCGCACACCAAGTTGTGACACTATTGCAGCGCTCTGGGTGGAAGGAGGACAAGGACCGTGGGGCGGGGGCAACAGTACCCCGGCCCACAGTGGCAGCAAGAAGGGCCACAGCAAGGAAGATGGGGGTTTTGAGGAACAAGATGAGGAGGGTTTGGACCCAGGGGAAGTAGGTTTGGACAGTCACAATGTTGGAATTGTTTAAGGTGGGAACATTTTGCAAGGGAGAGCCGGAGCAGGTCAGCGGCGGGGTATAATACTGGGCTGCAGCAGCAGGGCCAAGGGCCCCAAGGACCTCCAGGATTAGGGTGCCAGCAACAGGGTCAAGGGTACCAGAACCAGCAGCATCCTCTGGGGCAATACCAAACTTATCAGAAAACCCAAGCGCAAGATACACAAGCACGGCAGCCTTTGGGGGAGCAGCAGCAAGATGTAGCCCCTTCTGGCTCCCTGGAACAAGCATGTATCCCGATTAGAACAGCCCATAGAGAGCATTCGCGTGTCCGGTTTTGTCGACGACTATCCACCCGGAAGAGGAACCGTTGGTGGGAGCAGAGATTGGTAACAAGTAATTCATATTTATGGTGTATTCTGGTCCAACTAAATTGTGTATCATGGTTAGAAGCTTTGCACTATCAGGAAAATATCTGGACGTGCAGGGATTCTCTGGGGCTATTTCCAAGGTGCCATACACTGAGGAGCTGGTTGTAAAGGTGGGAGTGAAGATAGTACGGGCACCCCTACTATATTCTGAGAGATCCACAGTCAATCTACTAGGTAGGGATCTACTCAGTAAGTTAAACATGACCATATCCTTTACAGATCATTGAGTAGTGTATTCCACGCCTGGGATGTGTGCTGTAAGGGCGATGTTGATTATCCACACAATGAAAGGAGGTGGTAGTCAGCGGGCTTCCTGTAGACCCAGACATGCTTATCTATGGTATCACAGTACTTGTGAAAGCGGTGCCCCAGATTGCCAAACAATGCTGGAGAGTGCCTACTGATTCCATTTTTCGCCCAGCAACGTCGCCCGAGGTGGTGGCAGGAACTATACCATCACTGGACATGCAGGGTTCGTTAGTGTCTGACACAAGGATTTTCCTATTAGTAACGGATAGGGACAGGTTTGAGTGGCGCACAGTGCTCTATGTAGACCCAAACAGTGCAGCTTAAGGAGGGGAGGTGGCGGATGATGAACTATTTTAGATTAACGACAAAGTGGGGGAAAAAATACTGGATATTTGCATCCCTTGTGACATAACGATACAGTACCGAAGAGTGCAGAGTCCCTTAATAGCAGTACTAACTCTAATCCCATTTTTCAAAGGCGAATTTACGGTACGTGTCCCCGCAGATGTGGACTACAAATCCACATGATGTTGGGTTGTTGAAAAATAGAACACCTGCGCGTATAACCCTGAAACCAAGTGCGGTACTGCCCAGGGTAAGGCAATATCCACTGTCAAGCGAGACAGTGCAAGGCATTCAAAAAACGATACAGGCCCTACTGGATCAGGGGATTATTGCGCCATCTACGCCCCTGTGTAATACGGCAATATATCCTGTTAAAAAAATCAACTGGGTGCAATTGGAGAATGATCAAGGACTTGCGCTCCCAAATGATGTGGTAACGAAAGTTTACAGTAGTTCCAAATCCTGCGACAATTTTATGTAGCACCCCCAAAGAATCCACACATTTCAGTGAAGTGCATCTGAAAGATGCATTCGTTTCCCAACCATCCTGAGTCAAGGTACCACACGGCATTCACGCAGGGCCTGATACGGTTTGAACATACTAGGTTACCTCAGGGGTACTGCAAGAGCCAGAGTATATTTAACAGAATACTGCATGCTGATCTTGGGAACATTCAGGTGCCTAGCACGATTATCCAGTACGTGGACGATCTGCTAGTGTGTAGTGAGTGAACATCATTGTCAAATAGACTCTTATACTGCTAAAATTACTGGCCTGTTAGGGGCACACGGTTGACAAGGCTAAATTACAATATTGTCAGCAGGAAGTAATCTATTTGGGGCAGTTCATATCAGTAAATGGGGAAAAGATACTACCTGATAGGGCAGCATCGGTATGCGCCACCCCCAGACCCGCCCCGGTTAAGGATATGCAGAAGTTTCTGGGCCTGTGTAATTACTGCAGGACCTGGATCCTCGATTAACCAGAATACACAAGGCCACTTTTGCAAGCCCTGAGGGATGCACAGAAAACAAAGGACCACAAGTTGCTGTGGACGACTGAAATGATCAGACAGTTTGACAATTTAAAAGAAGTCATTAGTTTGGCACCCAAACTGGCTACCCCAGACTACACACAGGGATTTGATTTGTTTTCGCATTCTGATTGTCAGCTTGTAACAGCGGTGTTGACGCAAAACAGTACTATGGGCCACAAGCGATTGGCCTATTATAGTGGCATTCTGGATGCAGTGTTGCAAGGGCTGTGTGTGCGAACAAGCATTATCAGCTGCTGCTTTTGCCATAGAGAAAAGCTCTACGAACATAATGGGGAGTTCAGTCACGTTGTACGTAGAACATTCTTTGTTTGCCATCCTAAAAAGGAAATACACGCGGACTACACAAAGGTCACCGGCATATGAGATTATCTCTAAACCCCATATTCATGGGGTTCAGTGAAAGACGGTGAATACTGCCACCTTTTTAACAGATATGCCCACAACCAAGGACTTGACGTCGCACGACTGCCACATACGAGGGGGAGGAGAATGACACTCCCAAAGCAAGGGATTGACAGAGGGTGAGGAACTTTTCGTTGACAGGTCATCCAGAATTGATCAGGAGGATGGACAGATACAGATAGGGGCAGCAGTGGTACGATTTGGAGGGAGGAGAGTACAAGACCGTGGTCATGAAAAGGTTGCCTACACACTATTTGGCACAAGCGGCAGAACTTGTGGCACTCATCGAAGCACTAAGAGCGTTGCAAGGGTGTTGTGTCATGATCTATTCTGACTCAGCGTTTGTCACCACAACGGCACACGCTGGTCTTTCCCATTGGAAGAGGAGGGGGTTTCGGAGGGCAGATGGGTCCCCAGTGCAGCAGGCGGCACTATTAGATCTGCTGATAGAAGCGTTATCGCAGCCATCTGTTGTGGCGGTCGTCACGTGCACCGCCCATACTCATGGGACAGACGAAATTTTAAGGAGGAACGCTGACGCAGCAGTCAAAATGGCTGTGTACCAGTTAAGTGAAACTTCCACTGAGTACATTGTGACTACCTGTCATGACCCTCGCCCAAAACCCCCTCTGGCAGACCCATTGGCCAGGTGGAGTCAGGACTCGGGCCTCTAGAGCCTGGTATCCTCTTCCAAGACCCTCTTGGGGCCAGTCCTGGCGCCTATGGCGCCAGGCTCATACACCATGAAAAACAATGTGCTTGGGAACTACTTTATTGTGTTTTCAGCCAACATGGAGGCATCCACATAGCTTGGTTCCTCAGAACCAAGCTATGCGGTCTAGTGTTTTGGGTGTGGCAGCATAGGGACTACTTTACCTGGACTATTTTGTTGGGGCTATTTAAACCACACCAGAGCAAGACAACACGCTTCGCGTTACTTTGCAGCTTGCAACGTGATGCTCACTGTGTCCAGCTATACTCCTGAACCTCGGAGAAGCAGAACCTGCATGTAGACAAAAGGAACATCATTAGCAGCAGCATCTTACCTGCAGTCTTCATCATTAGTTACTCGCAGCTCCTGAGAACAGCTTTCCTTGGATCTGCACGCCTCCCAGACTGCACGACTTGAAAGAGGAATATAGAGGCAACATTAAGAAAGCAGAAGAGACATTACAAATTACAAACTGCTCAAAAGGCTTACCTGACTGGTCGCCTCTCGGCTGGCACCACTCGGAAAATTCCACACGCGCTGAAGAATACAGCGACCTGCAAGGAAAGAAGACAGGTTAGCAAAGGCAAGCCATCGCAGTGCTGCGCATAGCGCTTACTTACTGCATCATAGCGCTCTTAAAGCGCCATCATTTACCAGCGGGGCTCAACCAAGCCAGTTCGCCGCGCTGAAGCTCTGCATACCTAAGGGAGACATACCTAAGGGAGAAAAAGAGACATTATTAAACAAGAGAGGCATGCAGGATAGCAGCAATACTAAAGAACAGCAATAAGACCTACCTGAACAATATCAAAAGGGCCGGCGTCAATGAAGTAACTGGACCGCACACGCCCACGAAAGACAACGCGCCCCTGCAAGAAGGCAGGACGGTGAGCACGCCCAACTCTACCACAAGGTGAGGAGAGGGCCCCTGAGGGGCTGAAATCATATGGGGGTGGAGGGAGGATACCTACCCCGGTCGGCCAGTCCTGAACACAGTCCTCCTGTATTTTCAGGCAGAACCTTCCCCGCAGACCACATCTGGGCAAAACTGAGAAGCATACCAGCGAGTAACCCGGCTGGGTGGCGTCCCTGTAGATACCAGGTGAGTTTAACAAAACACAAAGCTTACCGTAACAAATCCACCTGGGTGCCATGGAGACATCAGAAATTGACCAATTGGCCCAATTACTAGGAGAGCTTTGTGCTGAGGTTCATTCTGCCCGACAAGAGACTAATGCTCTCCGGAGGGACTTGCTAGTGACCAAAGATCGTACGGAGGAGATCAGTAGGCAGATCCTGCAATCACAGGCAGGGCAGACTCCTCTGCCTGGGAGCAAAACCCCACCTTACAATCTACTACCCCCACTCCATACAGATCACGTTACCTGGAACAGTTCCCCTGGCACCACCGGAAAGGTTCTCAGGCGATCCACGGAAGTATGCAGCATTCAATCAGTGTCGCCTTCATTTTCTTTGTAGGCCTGGAGCATTTCCAAACGACCAAGCTCGGGTAGCCTTTGTCTCATCATACCCGAGTGGTAGTGCAGCAGATTGGTCGGCGACGTTGGTGACCCATGACGATCCTCTATTACATGACTTTGGGGGGTTCGAGAGAAATGGAAAAACTTTTTGCTCGCCATAACCAGGAACAAGCAGTAGACAATGAACTCTTGTCCCTCCGACAGGGACATCAGGACTCGTTAACGTACATTGCTACCTTCAACAGACTGGGTGCCGAAGCCTGCCCGCATCTTGCACACCGCCCATCTATGACATGCCACGGCCTTCTTAGGCAGGGCCGCTATACATATAGCACATATATTTACGCATGAAGCACCACCCGATCCTTGTTTCTGGATCGCTCACTTTACTGAGCACAAACTAGCCACCAGTTACGCGTGGCTCCCATTGTGCATTCATATTTATATGCACTTTCGGAAATGCACTGCCTACTGCTTCTTCCTATGGGCACTCGGCTTTCTCTCCTTGTAACGCATCTCGTACACTAATCCCGGGATACCCTTCGATTCACGCATGCGCTAGAGAATAGCATGCCCCCGATTTGCGCATTTGCGCAGTATAATATCATCCCTTCCGCGACACATGCGCGCTTCCAGATCAACTCACAGCTCCGGGCATTTGAGTACAGCCGTACTCCCGTTTGAACAGTGAAGTGCTGTACCACCGCACAATCTGTTCCTGGGACCCTGACTCCCGTACCAGTAAGTACCTGCAACTGTATTTCCCAGCCTCCCTCCTTAGGCCCACTCCTACCCCCAGTTAGGCTCTTTAACACTGTCCTAACAGGGTTTGTTCCCGCTTTTGTGTCTCTGGTTTTTTCCAACTCCTCTCAGATCTCTATCCAGCACGACTTTTTCAACGTGCTGTCTACGTACCACTGAGAAATATGAAGAGGTTATCTCCCTCATTTATCCACTTCACTGAAGCAGTCGGAGGTATTTTTCCATTGATTCACTTAGTAGCCTCTACCAGCATGTAACCATACATTATCTGCTGCCATCTTGACACATAAGTTCACAATTCTGATTGTGCACTATTACTTTTGTTTTACGTGTTCTTAGCGACACCGTTCGCCTGCTGCATGATAATCCAACCACAGCATTTTTTCCAACATGGGCCCTACACTCGCCCACTACAAATCCACAAGCCAGAATAGCGACTACATTTGTTGCCATTACTGTTAAGGTCAGTATCAGAACGGAATTGTGCTTTTTAGTTAAATAGTCTTGAATTCATTATTTTAGTCTGTGTGTAGTTTACTGTGATACTCAAAACTAGTTAGTCACTCACAATGGTTTTTATGATGAGTTTCTTACGGTTCCCTCTGCTTTTTGCAGGGGTTCAAGTGCCTTCACTCCAGAAGAAGGCTCTTTCACACTATTTGCCGAAACGTCCATGAACCCAAGCGCAACCAAGCAGGTGCCCTTCGGGTGCTTCCCCCTGCTCGGGGTTTGATTCAATGTCTGGACGTCGACTTTTTAAGGTCACCCTCTAGCCTGGCTGAAAATTGATTTTTGGTGTAAAGTAAACCTCGTCAAGGTTATTCCACCTAGATGAAACAAATTTAATAGATTTTCATCTATAAAAGATACTAGAACATTTCTCTAGTTGGAACTTCTGCATGTCAAAGCCGCACAAATGAATGTATTTGGTTTTGTTTAAGAACTCCATGTTGTAACTGCAATTGACATATGTACGGCTTTCAAATTATGTGACAAGTTGCAAAGGCATGACGCAATGCCTATGTTGAGTTTTGCTATGAAGATTAGCTTGAAGTAAATGTCTGATGTTCATTAACCGTACTTTGCATATCAGTTGTAAAATGTCCATATCTAGGAAATGATATGTACTGCACTCTGATATCCAGGTTGTGTGCTTTTCACATATGTTACAAAGTGTAGATATTTTAAAATATGAATATATTTCAAAAAAGGGTCAGTTATGAGTAATAAACTGAACACCATTCTCTTTTGAGTTTCCCACTGTTTTCTCTGCACACAGCAAGGCACTGCCTACCAGCAAATGATATGCTGACAGGCAACCCCACAAGAAGTAATAACTGCATTAGAATATAGTGCAAAAGATTAAAAATTGCATAGGGAGGACCCCTTTCCTTGTTTATAGTAGTGCCGAAGCTAGGTGGCCAGAAAACAAAAGAACCACGTTATTCCATTGAGGCTTACGAGGCGAATTAAAGGACGTCTTAGCCCAGGTGGTTGATCCACCCAGAGACTGTGTCGAGTTCATAAATCTGGTCATGCAGCTAGACCACCGGTTGCAGGACCGAAAAGCAGACCGGTCTAAAACGGACCCTCGGACCGTGTATGTCCGACCAAAGGAAAACACACCCTGTGTACCTGAAAATGCTGTCGAACCCATGCAGATTGGAGGGATACGGCCTCCATTAACAAAACAAGAGTGGGAAAAAAGAAGACAACAACTTTGTTTGTATTGTGGGAAACCAGGACATTTCCTGAAGGACTGTCCAGTAAAACCCACAAGAAGAACAGTCGGGGCCACAGAGAAGGGTGAAGCTAAGGAATCGGAAAACTACCAAGCTCAACAAACTTGGAGGTCAGTTTGTCGAGTGAGAGGAAAGGAGTTGCTGACCTCGCACTTTGCAATACCAGTGATCTTAATTAACCACCAACAGTCGTCAAGAATGCATGCCGTTGAAACATACATCGATAGCGGAGCAGTTGGAAATTATATTGATCAAGAACTGGCAGCAGAGATGGGGCTTCCTTTGTGTTCCAAACCAACTATGGACAAGGTAACCACCGTGGATGGGACAGAAATCGCTTCCGGACCAGTAACCCAGTGCACAACCAGGGTAACCTTGCTGTGCCAGGACGGACATCGGGAGTCTATTTCATTTGATCTCATCAGGGCACCTCAGTTCAGGCTAATACTAGGGATGCCATGGTTGGTTGCTCACAACCCTTTGATAGCTGGCGGGCACAAAAATTAACCTTCCCCGGTGACTGCTCCCCCTGCCTGCTATTACCAAGAGGAGAAACTCGACGTCTGTATCCCCATGACTCCCGAAGCGACAGTATCAACCCTGGGAGCAACTAATACCATGCCAAGTGAATACCACGATTTCCAGGATGCATTCCGAAAGGACCAAGCCAATACATTGCCGCCGCACAGGCCCTATGAATGTCAGATCGACGATGTTCCTGGTGCACAAATCCCTTGCGGTAGGATCTACGCTCGCACAGAACTGGAAAACCTTCATTTGAAATCCTATTTAGACCAGTACCTTGCAAACGGATTTATCCGTCCTTCGAAGTCCCCCGCAGCCAGTCCTTTGTTCTTCGTACCGAAAAATGAAAGGGGACTTGAGAACCTGTATGGACTACCGCGCATTGAACCAGATCACCGTGAAGAACCGCTACCCCTTGCCTCTGATCCCTGAGATGCTAGACCAAGTTAAAGATGCCCAGATTTATACCAAATTGGACCTTCAAGGAGCGTACCACTTGGTCCGGGTCAGAAAAGGAGATGAATGGAAAACCGCCTTCTGTGCCAAGTACGGCTTGTTTGAATATCAAGTCATGCCCTTCGGGTTATGCAACGCTCCTGCAGCATTCCAATATTTCATGAATGACGTCTTAAGGGAGTTAATTGATGTGTGTGCCTTAGTGTACATAGACATCTTAGTATACTCAGCCTCGAAACAAGATCATGTCAGGCACGTTCGTTCAGTCCTCACCAAGCTCCGTCAACATAGCTTGTTTTACGAAAAAACAATAAAAAAAAGTTTGTTTGGACTAAAGAAGCAGAAGAACTTAAACGAAGTTTTACCACTGCTCCAATCCTGCGACATCCTCGTCCAGACCTCCCTTATGTCGTTGAAACTGATGCGTCCTGTCTCGCAATGGGGGCTGTCCTTTCACAGAGAGACCTGGAAACCAGCCAGCTACATCCTGTGGCCTTCTGGTCGAAAAAGTTCACCTCCAGAGATTAATTATGCCATCACGGACAAGGAACTCCTGGCTATTAAATCCGCCTTTAAAGCCTGGAGGCACTACCTTCTCGGGGCCAGAAACACTATTACAGTCATCACAGACCACCGGAACCTGCAATCTCTCAAAACAGCCAAGGCCCAGTCCTCACGCCAATTACGGTGGGCCCTTTTCTTCGCCGAATATGATTATGTAATAACATTTCGACCAGGAGTCAGAAACGGAAAGGCGGATGCCTCATCTCGCATGGGCATAGATGAAATGGTATATACAACTTCAGACCCAGTACCTATTATACCTGAAGACAAACTCTTGGGTATCACGACAGCCTTAACACAAGCAGAACTACGAAAAGAAATCCAACGGACAATGAACCCTGATGCCTTCCTCGCATGGCAAACTCAAGGAGAACAATGTACCATCAAGGACCATCTACCCTTTTTTAGGGATTGCCTATATGTACCCAAGAAGGAATTACAACAGCATATTATTTCAAACTATCATGATTCACTGATCGAAGGGCATTCTGGGATCGCCAAAACCTTAGCTAAGGTCAAAGAGAATGTTTGGTGGCCTACATGGCGTAAGGACATCATTCAGTATATTCAGTCCTGCGGTGTCTGCGCACAAAATAAATCACAGAAACAAAAACCATCTGGTCTCCTACAACCATTGGACATTCCTCCAGTTCCATAGTGCCCTCTTTCCCTTGACTTCATCACTGATCTACCTCCAAGCCAAGGGTTCAACACCATCCTTGTAGTTGTGGACTTATTCTCGAAGCTGGCCCATTTTATTCCTCTCAAAGGCCTCCCAGACGCAGCCACTTTAGCGAGAGTGTTCCTGGAAGGCGTGGTTAAGCTATATGGCTTCCCTTCGGTTCTGGTCGCTGATCGAGACAGCCAGTTTGTTTCTAACTTCTGGAAAAAATGTTGTGCAATGGCGCAGATCGACGTTCGGCTATCTACCAGTCACCATCCCCAAACGGACAGCAAAACCGAGAGAACCAATCAGACACTCAAGAAATATTTACGGTGCATGCTGCACCACGAACAAAGGAATTGGAAAGACCTACTATGGATAGCCGAATATGCATATAACAATTCTTTGCATTCAAGCACGGGACAAACGCCCTTCTATACCCTTTAGGGCAGACATCCACGTACCTGTGAACTAGACCTCCCAGCCAGCTTGGAAATGCCAGTGGTAAAGACTCTACACACAACCATTACTCAGGCTTTCAAAATGGCTAAGGAACATCTTATTCATGCCAAAGAAAAACAAAAGAGATTCGCCGACCAACACGGGAAAAAGGCTCCTGATTATCAAGTAGGAGACAAGGGAATAGTTTCTTACCTGTAACTCCATTTCTCCAGCATTGGTATCTTTCATGGATTCACATGCTTAGAATATTCCCCGTCGACAGAGTGGGAACCCTCGGGACACTTATAAAGCCGTTTCACATAGGAAAACTTCGGACACTTTTGTGTCCTATCTATGTCGTTTTTGGGGCCGCTCACGCAATGCCCCACTAGGACGTAGCGGTATAAATGCCCCGCCCCCACGGCTCCCTTCAGATTACGACCCCTCCAAAGCAGAATGGGGTGAAAACCTAGTTATACAAGTAGATTGCATTCCGGGGAGGCCGGCGGGCGCATGTGAATCCATGAAAGATACCAATACTGGAGAAATGGAGTTACAGGTAAGAAACTATTCCCTTCTCCAGCATTGGATCTTTCACGGATTCACATGCTTAGAATATTATATACAGCAGTGATCCTGAAAAGGGGAGATGTGAATGCAATCCGGCACCCTCCTAAACATACGTATACCGAACCATGCTTACTTAAAACTGCCAATTTATAAATACGCAGTACATGCACATATCAATATCTAAATATATATATGCATATATACGTCCATATATACATATTCTAAAATAAGTACAGACCCTTCTTGAAAAGGGCTTACCTTATTGAAACAGATGGCGTAAGACTGCTCTTCCCATTTGTATCTCGTCCGCATGCTGCCGTTCGAGGCAGTAATGGCGGGTAAACGTGTGAGGCACTGACCATGCCGCCAACTGGCAAATGTCTGCCAGCGGGATTCCTGCCCACAACGCCGAAGACGAAGTTGCCCTCGTGGAATGAACTCTCGGACGCCCTTGTAGCGGTTTTCCCGCTTTGGAATGACTGAAGGCAATCGTCGACGAGACCCATCGGGCCAGTCCCTGCTTTGAAATTGCTTTTCCTCTCACCGACGGACCATATGCAATGAAGAGTTGCTGCGTAGATCTAAGTTGCTGAGTCCGATGAAGGTAAAATTTTAGAGCTCTCTTCACGTCCAAGGTATGGAGGACTTTTTCCGCAGCCGATGAGGGGGTCGCGAAAAAAGTAGGCAGGACAATGGATGAGTGTTTATGTTAAGCCGTAGGAACTTTTGGAATGAAACAAGAATTAGTTGACAGAACCACTTTGTCCTTAAAGAACCTTAGGTACCGCGGGTCTACGACCAATGCTTGCAATTCTGAGAGCCGCCTAGCTGATGTTATAGCTATTAGAAAAACCAATTTCCATGACAAGAACTTCATCGACGATGTGGCCATTGGTTCAAAGGGTGCATTCATTAACCCTGCTAGCACCACATTAAGACTCCACGTTGGTGGAAAACGTTTAACCGGCAGGAATGTTCGGAACAGACCCCTCATGAAGTGTTTCACCAGCCTGTCACTAAACAAGGGAGACTGCCTGCCTCCTCCTCGTGAACCTAGAGATGGCCGTCAGGTGTACCTTTATTGATGAAAAAGATAATCCGCTCTTCTCCAGGTGTAGCAGATACGGTAGAAGTTGCTCCGGAGTTACCCTTAGAGGTTGCACTCCCGGCTGTCCTTGACACCATGTACAGAAACTTCTCCACTTAAACGCGTACGACTTGCTGGTGGAAGGGGACTGTGCTGCTTGCAGGATTCTCCGACAATCCGACAAAATGCTCAAGGCACCAAATTCCGAAAAGTCAGGAGCCAAGCTATGAGATTGAGACTGTCTGGATTGTGATGCCACACTGTTCCTTCGTCCCGGGACAGGAGATTGGGAACCTTCGGGAACGTTATCGGTTGATCTACTGACAGGTGAAGCAGGTCGGAAAACCACGGCTGCCTCGGCCAACACGGTGCCACTAGGATGACCCGGCACCTGTACCTGCGTATCGACTGCAGAGTTTTCCTTATAAGAGGGAACGGAGGGAAGGCGTAGAGGAACTTGTCCGTCCACGGGAAGGAGAACGCTTCCCCCAGAGAACCTTCCTGTGGCCATCTGCTGGCATACATCCGACACTTCTTGTTCCTCTTCGTTGTGAAGAGATCCATCGGAGGCCATCCCCATTTCTCGAAGACCTTCGACAACTGAATGCGGTCTATCTCCCATTCGTGCATTTGGTCCATTTTTCTGTTGAGGGAGTCTGCTTGCTCGTTCCTTACTCCCGGGACATGATGAGCCACGATGGATATATCGTGTTTCAGAGCCCAATGCCACACCTTCTGAGCCTCGGTGGAAAGGGTTCTGGACTGCGTGCCCCCGTGCTTCCTTAAGTAAAACATCGCTGTTGTGTTGTCTGTCAATATTCTCACTATGGACCCTCTGATGTGCGGCAAGAAAGACTTCAAGGCCCAGCGCACTGCTCTCAGTTCCAGAACGTTGATGTGCAGGAGCGACTCCCTCCGGGACCAACGACCTTGTGTTTGTAGAGTGCCCATGTGTGCTCCCCAGCCTGTCAGGGATGCGTCCATCACTATGGTTAGCTGAAACTCCGGCTCCTGTAGGGGTACCCCTCTGGAAAGATTCTGAAAGCTCTGCCACCACTGAAGAGCTAGTAGGAGCTTGTTGTCGTCGACGGTCAGTTTGTCCGACCAGAGCCCTTGGGCCTGCGTCCACCAGTCTGCCAGAAACTCTTGAACCGGCCTCGTGAACAGGCGGCAGTTGCCCACCAGAGGAATGCAGGACGCCATAGCGCCCAGAATCGGCACATATTTTCTCACTGATAGTCTGGTATTGATTCTCAGCCGACCTGCCAATCGATTGAGTTTGGTGATTCTGTCGAGGGATGGCTTCACTAACACTGACTGGGTCTCGAATTGCACGCCCAGGAACACCAAGCTTCCCGACGGTGTCAACGAAGATTTCTCGAAGTTTACCGCAAACCCCAGCCGTTGTAAGAGTTGCATGGTGGCCTGCAAACTCTTGTGAGTCAACATAGGGGAGGACCCCCTCACCAACCAGTCGTCGAGATACGAGTACACATGATGGCCTTGCCTTCTCAGCCAGGCCGCCAAACCAAACATTTCGTGACATTCTGGGAGAGGATTTCAGCCCAAAAGGAAGTACTGTGAACTGGTAGGGAGTCCGTCCTACCACAAACCTTAGGAACTTTGTGTTGCCGACACATTGGTATGTGGAAGTACGCGTCCTGCAGGTCCAGAGACGCCAGAAAGTCTCCTTCCTGAACTGACCGGATCACTTCCCGGAGCATGAGCATCTTGAATTCTAGGCTTTTCAACGTCTTGTTAAGATCTCGCAGGTCTAGATGGGACGCACCTTTCCGTTTGTTTTTTTTCACTACGAAGTATAGGGAATAAACCCCTTGACCCTTCTGCAATGACGGAACCAATTCGATAGCACCTTTTTGTAGCATAAGTGCTACTTCCTGCTGCAACACTCTCAGATGGGGTTGAGCTACAAACGCCGGTGGAATGTGGAGGGTTGCTTTTGAATTGCAGGGAATGTCTGTATCTTACTGTGTCCAACACCCACTGATCCGTTGTTATTTGCTCCCATTCGTCGATGTAGCACGATACTCTGCCTCCCAGAACGTTCCGATGCCCGTCATTGCTGGTCCTTGGTCTGCATCTCTCGTCGACGAGTAACCTGTTCTGTTCCTGGGGGTCTGGTAGTCCAGGCGTCTTTTTGCCGCTTGAGAAGCCCGTCTGTATCCCTGGGAGGGGTATGCCGGCCTACTGAAGGATCTGTCTCTTGATGCCGAGAATCTGGAGTTTCCCGATGCTCCCCTAAAGGGACGAAAAGACCTGAAACTTCGACCACTCTGGAGGGCACCCAAGGAACGCGCCGTGTCCGAGTCCTCCTTCAGGGCCTCGTCCACCTTCTCGCCGAACAGAAGGTCTCCCTCAAAAGGCATATCCAACACCTTGTATTGCACCTCTGGTCTAAAGTTGGTGCATTTTAGCCATGCTTGCCTTCAGAGAACCACACCGTTATTCACCTGTTTAAACCCCGATACTGCAAGGTCCAACTCGATGTTTATGGCAGGATTGGAGGCCTCTTCACCTTCCCTGACAAGTAACATCGCTGCCTTACGATGTTCTTCCGGAAGATTCTCCAGCATAGGTGCCAGTCGGTGCCACATCTCTGTCGTATCTGGCTACTATAGCCAGAGAGTTGGCCGCTTTCACTGTGGTTGCTCCTACCGACAGCACTTTTTTGCCAAAGGCATCCTGTCTTCTGGCCTCATTTTCCGGGGGGGGGGATTGTGCACTTGTGCTGGGCCCTCGCCTTCCTCGCCGCCGCCGCTGACACCACCGAGTCAGGGGTTGGTTGGGAGGACAGACACTTGGGGGTAGCGTCTGGGGCCTTACATTTTTTTCTCCAGGCGACCTTTTATTGCCGGTTCCGAGAAAGGGTGACGCATGTCTAACCTCTCCTGCCACACATGATCCAGGATGGGTACCGAGAGCACCGACCTTCTCTTTCCCATGTGGTCGAAAAGAAAGCAGTCCTTTTTCTCCTCTTCCTGGGCCAACCCGAATTCTGTACACGCTTTGGCCATTATGGCGTGAAATGACCCAATGTCGTCCGGGGGAGACGGCTGAGCCGGGCTTCTCTGGGTTTCTAATTCCACCTCAGACTCCCAGGTTGGATCCCTGGAGGGGGAAAGTGAGACATCCAATAAGGTTCTCCTGTCCGAGACTATCAGTTCTCCCTCCTCGTGGCGTGCAGCTGAGAGGTCTTCACCCGCTGGCACTGCCGTGGGGGTTGACGGAGGTGGCCGACGAGACGGGCCCGGTTCGTCGATGGCCGACCTGGCTGGAGTTGCTTGAGGTAGCCTCTCGTCCAGTGTCTTCAGCAAAGTTTGTAACATGGATAAAACCTCCAGCAACAAGAGTGACTGCGGATTTAGAAGAGGGTTAGACCCCGGAATGCTGTCTCCCCCGGAGAGAGGCCTGGTAATTCCTCGTAACCCGAGGTCAGCAGGGCCAGCTACTCTCACATCCTCATCTCCCGAGGACACAGACAAGGCCTCTTGCTGCAGTAGGGTCTCCGGCAAAAACGGGTCAAATACTTATGGTCGCCAGGTCTCTTGCGGGATTCTCTGCCGGCAAGGCTAAAGCTGGGCCCGTCGTCACCACCGTCTGTGGCCCAAGAACAGTTGAGACCAATTATATCAGTGGCAGAGAAGGGGACGACAACTGCCCTGCCGTCGACGACGGTGGTGGTGGTGGTCGCGTAGGTCCCTGAGGCGTTCCCACCTTTTCTGACCTTGACCTATGCTTCTCCGCCCGATGGTGATCGCCCGAGGAGGATTTCAACTTTTCCTTTGTCCTTCTCCGTCGAAGATGAGGATGACAAGGCTTTCTTCGACGAGGACTCCTTAGAATGGCTTCTCGATGATCCGCCGGTCGCGATTTCTTCACCGGGGGTTCCGACGATGTTGAGCGGCACGGGCCCCCTGAAGATTTTGACGCTGAGGCCACGCTGCACGTGGAGCCTACCTCCGAAGGCGGGTATGCCCCCCGCTCCATCGTTTAACCATGCCACTAGTCGTCGACTTCGATCTTTAAGAGTCTTTTGGGAGAAGCCCTTACATATGTCGCACTTGTTTGCCTAGACAAAATAGTAGGCTACACGAGGTGCTCCCACTACTTTGGTGACGGTTAAAATCTGAAGGGAGCCGTGGGGGCGGGGCATTTTTACCGCTACGGCCTAGTGGGGCATGCGTGGGCGGCCCCAAAAACGAAAAAGTGTCAAGAGGTTTTCCTATGGGAAACGGTTTTATAAGTGTACCGAGGGTACCCAGTATGTCGACGGGGAATCTTCCAAGCATGTGAATCCATGAAAGATCCAATGCTGGAGAAAGTTTGGTTAGCCGCTAAATTCGTACCCATCAAGGGAACCCGGACCTTTCATCCCAGATTCTCAGGACCCTATACCATTAAGGCAATTATCAGCCCAGTAGCCGTGAAACTGGATTTACCACCTAATCTACAAATCCACCCGGTATTTCATATGTCCCTCCTGAAACCAATGCAACCCGGAACACAGATTGGGACACCTAAGCCCATACTTGTTGACCTAGAACCAGAATTCGAAGTCAAAGATAACTTGGACTCTAAATACTCTAGGACAGAGCTATATTATCTCGTCGATTGGAAAGGATTTGGACCACAAGACAGATCCTGGGAGCCCAGTGAGAATATCCACGCACCACGTCTAATCAGGAAATTCCATCAGAATTTCCCAACCAAACCTGGGCCAGACAGAAGGAACACCATTGGAGGGGCCTTAGGGGGGGGGAGTGCCGTCACGACCCTCGCCCAAATCCCCCTCTGGCAAACCCATTGGCCAGGTGGAGTCAGGACTCTGGCATCTAGAGCCTGGCATCCTCTTCCAAAGCCCTCTTGGCGCCAGGCTCATACACCATGAAAAACAATGTGCTTGGGAACTACTTTATTGTGTTGTCAGCCAACATGGAGGCATCCACATAGCTTGGTTCCTCAGAACCAAGCTATGCGGTCTAGTGTTTTGGGTGTGGCAGCCTAGGGACTACTTTACCTGGACTATTTTGTTGGGGCTATTTAAACCACACTCGAGCAAGACAACACGCTTTGCGTTACTTTGCAGCTTGCAACGTGACGCTCACTGTGTCCAGCTATACTCCCGAACCTCGGAGAAGCAGAACCTGCATGGAGACAAAAGGAACATCATTAGCAGCAGCATTTTACCTGCAGTCTTCATCTTTAGTTACTCGCAGCTCCTGAGAATAGCTTTCCTTGGATCTGCACGCCTCCCAGACTGCGCGACCTGAAAGAGGAAGATAGAGGCAACATTAAGAAAGCAGAAGAGACATTGCAAATTACGAACTGCTCAAAAGGCTTGCCTGGCTGGTCGCCTCTCGGCTGGCACCACTCCGGAAAATTCCACACGCGCTTAAGAACACTGCGACCTGCAAGGAAAGACAAAACAGGTTAGCAAAGGCAAGCCATCGCAGTGCTGTGCACAGCGCTTACTTACCGCATCATAGCGCTCTTAAAGTGCCATCATTTACCAGCGGGGCTCAACCAAGCCAGCTCGTCGCGCTGAAGCTCTGCATATCTAAGGGAGAAAAAGAGACATTATTAAACAAGAGAGGCATGCAGGATAGCAACAATACTAAAGAACAGCAATAAGACCTACCTGAACGACATCAAACGGGCCGGCGTCCGAGAAGGAACTGGACCGCACACGCCCACGAAAGACAACACGCCCCTGCAAGAAGGCAGGACGGAGAGCACGCCTAACTCTACCACAAGGTGAGGAGAAGGCCCCTGAGGGGCTGAAATCATACAGGAGTGGAGGGAGGATACTTACCCCGGTCGGCCAGTCCTGAACACAGTCCTCCTGTATTTTCAGGCAGAACCTTCCCCGCAGACCACATCTGGGCAAAACTGAGAAGCATACCAGCGAGTAACCCAGCTGGATGGCGTCCCTGTAGATACCAGGTGAGCGTAACACTACCTCACCGACAGACTAGCGTCCAGTGCCTTATACTGCAATGCCAAACTTCACGATTATTGAGCTACAAGGAAGGTTGCCCGAGTGTGAAAAGGAGATGTGGTCACGGAGAGGTGTAAGCAGTCTCCGACTGATCCGTTGTGGAGGCAGGAGTGCTCTGGGAAGACAGTAATGCCCAGAGAATTGTTAGCAGTAATATTTGAACAACTGCACTACCCGTCCCATAGTTCGAATAAACACATAGCTGCAGACATACAAGAGAATTGGTTCACACTAAATATCCAGGAGAGCATCACTGATCTGGTTGTCTGTTGCACCACGTCAAGGTTTTAGCACAGAGATTAGCAAAGGGATGACACTGTGAACGCTGCGGGGCACGTTGCTCTAGCCTACTGGGCCGTTACATATAGATTACGGCGATATGGGGGAGTATTTGTAATGGATCTAGGTAACTTATTGTAGTGATCTGCCCTTTCTCAAGGTGGGTGGAAGCAGGGCCATGTGCGTACCCGGATGCCAAGTGTGCTGCTAGGTTTCTAGTGCAGGAAGCTTCACTGCACTGGGGTGTGAGCAAGGTCTTGAGGTCAGATAATGGCACACACTTCTTTAATGCATTATTCCAATATGTTACAGCACTGCTTGGTATCAAGCATTGGATGAGTTTGATTTATCACCCACAGGCCAATGGCATTGTGGAAAGAATAAATGGCCACCTTAAGAGCAAAGGGTCCAAATTGCGCACCACATTAAAGAAAAACTGGGTGTACTGTCTGCCCCTTGCCCTTTTCCGTTTAAACACGCAGCCAAGTAAAGGCCATAATTTGTGGTTACTGGTCGGCGCATGCACACCCCAATGTCCTCTGTGAGAAAGGTTTCTGATGCACATAGGACCACAGCAGCATTAGGAGAGGAATTCAGAAAATATTTGACGACACTAACTCGGGCAATTAAATGGGGCTCCCGACAGATTGCACCTCCCAGGATTGCGACTAAAGAGACGCAGAATATGCATTAAAAATTTGGGGACAGATCCTGATCACATAACTATACCACTATTGCTGGGGGATTACGTCTAAGTTTGCAACTTTGGGCGCCGTTGGAACAATCCTCGGTTTTAAGGACTGTACGAGGTGGTGTTTTGTACCCCCCTCGGAGTAAAGGTTAAGGAATTGCACTACTGGGTCCACCTTTCTGACGTTCGTAGGGCACCTCGAGAAAGCACAGTGATGCATCAGTTGACTTGGCACCAGAGGGAACAGTACCTGTACCCCGAGCACCTTAACTGCCGTGCCCGGAGGAAACATAGGTGTGGTGGCACGTCTGAGTGGCAGGCTGAAGATCAGGTGCTAGCTACATACTTTCTGGGAGCGCTTTTTCTCTCAGTTCCTTCTTTTTTCTTTCTCTCCCTCTCTTGGTCCCTCCCATTTCTTCCTTTTTTTTTACAGTATACGTTGTGTACGCCTCTCCCTTTCCGTTGTTTTGTGGATCTGTGCTTCCATTTCAGGAAAGGAGAAGATGAATGCAATTAATGTAAATGGTTTAAGTAGGGACCCGAGGTGTAGAGACAGGAATGGGACACTGGTGGATATATATATATATATATATATATATGAGAATGCATTACTTACCGTAAAAGCATTTCTGATGGTTGTATCTGCTTAGATTCACATGCTATGCATAGGTCCGACATCCAGTGGTCACTGCGGAGTATTGCATTTTGTTTTTCGCAGTCGAAAAGGGGACGTCGACAATGCGTGTCTGTAACACTATCCCTATAGTGACGTGCGTCGTACCCACAATCCCTCACGCGTCGAGGTCCCTCTGTTTGTATTTTTCTGCCCTGAGGGAGCCTTCTAGACGTGAGTGAGTACAGAAAAGAGAGAGAAATATAGAAAGGGATGTCTATGTTCCTTCCATCCGAGCGCGGAGGAAGGGTGGGCGCATGTGAATCTAAGCAGATACAACCATCAGAAATGCTTTTACGGTAAGTAACGCATTCTCTTCTGATGTTTGTTAATCTGCTTAGAATCACATGCTGTGCATAGACTAGCGAGCAGTACCCGGAGTTGGCGGTGGGTTAAGAGAAGGAACAGTAGAGAAAAGATGTCTTAATACTGCCTGTCCCACCTGGGAGTCAGATCTAGAGTGTGCATCTAGACAGTAGTGTTTTGTAAAGGTGTGCACAGAACTCCAGGTAGCCGCTTTGCAGATGGACTCAAGGGGAACATTTGCAATGAATGCTATGGAAGCCCCAGTGCCTCGAGTGGAATGTGCTCTTGGCTTGAAGGGTAGTTCTCTCTTAGCAAGAGAGAACAGAGAGTGATGCATTGAACAATCCATCTAGATATAGTGGACTTTGAAACATCATCTCCTTCTCTTCCTGCTGCCACCGAGACAAAGAACTGATTAGTCTTTCTCAGTGGTCTGGTTCTTTCCAGGTAGAACATGACGGCTCTGCGTACATCTAGTGTATGCAGACTTTTTTCTCCCAAGCTGGAAGGGTTTTGAAAGAACGTTGGTAGTTCTATTGACTGGTTTACATGAAATTTCGAGATGAATTTTGGTGCAAACCTTGGGTGTGTGCGTAGAACCACCTTATCCTTGTGAACTGTTACGAAGGGGTCTAGTACAGAAAGAGCCTGTAGTTCACTTACTCTCCTAATGGAGGTGATAGCTATTAGGAAAGCAGTCTTAAGAGTGAGGTCTTTAAGTGTTGCCTTGTGCATGGGTTCGAAAGGAGGGCCATGAGTCTAGAAAGTACCACATTAAAGTCCCATCCGGGAGCTGGGTTAGCTATCGGAGGGTGTATTCTTTTTACCCCCTCCATGAAGGCTTTGATAACTGGTATCTTCCACCACGACACTAAGTTGGGAAGTGGTGTATGCAGAAAGTGCCGCAAGGAAAACTTTAATGGAATTGAAGACTAAACCTGAATCCAGTAAATGGGTCAAGTACAGAACAATGTTAGTGGGAGAGCAGTCAACCGGGTTGATGCTCTTACCTGTACACCAGATGACAAATCTTTTCCACTTGCTAGAATAGCAGTGGCGAGTATTAGGTTTTCTGGCTTCCCTGAGGATGTCCATACATCTCTGCGGGAGTTGTAAATGTCCAAATTCTATGATCTCAGGAGCCAGGCTGCTTAGTTCATGGTCTGAGGGCATGGATGCAGAGTCCTGCCCTTGTCCTGTGACAGCATGTTGTACGGGCAGGGAAGTTTCACTGGGGAAGATAGGGACATCTCCATCAAGTGAGCGAACCATGGCTGCCGGGCCCACAATGGGGCCACTAGTATCATGGTAACCTGCTCCTGGTGCATCTTGTGCACCACTTTGTTGAGAAGGGGAGTCGGGGGAAAGGCGTAAACAAATTTCCCTGACCATTGAATCGACAGACCGTTCCCCTTGGACTGGTTCTGGGGGTATCTGGAGGCGTAACTTTGGCATTGTGAGTTCTCCATAGTTGGGAACAGGTCTATTTCCGGGAATCCCCATTGCGTGAAGACGTCTAAGACGATGTCTTCGTGCAATTGCCATTCGTACTCTTCGGTCAGGGGGAAGTCTCTGCTGAGTTTGTCTGCTAGCAGATTGAGTTCCCCTGGTACATGTTGTGATAGTAGGAACATGTTGTGTCTGAGAGCCCACTTCCATATATTCTGGGACAGCTTGGACAGTGCTGGAGAGTGAGTGCCCCCTTGCTTGTTGAGGTAGTACATGGCTGTGGTGCTGTCTGTGAGGACTAACACTGTCTTTCCTTGTAGGTGTTCCTGAAAGGCTTTCAGTGCTTTGAACACCGCTAGTAGTTCCAGCAGGTTTATATGCTTGGATGCTAAGCTTGGAGTCCACGCTCCGTGAGCAGTCTGATGGGATAGGTGAGCCCCCCATCCTGTGAGGGATGCGTCTGTGGTTAGAGTGGCTTCCACTGCGGGTGTGGCAAAAGTCTTCCCTAATAACAGGTTTTCTTTTGTCCACCACCGTAGCGAGAGAACCAAGGCCTGCGAGACCACCACTAGATCGTCCCATTGTCCGCTGGCCTGACACCACTGGCTGTAGAGCCACTCTTGCATTGGGCGCATGCGCAGGCGCGCGTGAGGTACCAAATAAATACATGACGCCATCATCCCAAGCAAGCGCATTGCCTTGCGTACCGTCACCTCTCGACCTGCCACATAATGGGGGATCTGAAACAGCATGTTTTGGACCCTCTCGTTGGAGGGGAAGACGAGGCCGTCCTTTGTTTGAATTAGAGCCCCTAGGAATTGTTTGATTTGGCTGGGGTCTAAGCTGGACTTCTTTTCGTTGATGGAGAAGCCCAGTTGGGACAAAAGGTCTACAGTCTTTTGGGTATTGGAGAAGCATGTTTCGTAAGAATCCCCTCTTATGAGCCAGTCGTCGAGGTAAGGGTATACCGGGATGGATAACCTGCGTAGGTGGGCCACTGCCACTGCCAGTACTTTCGTGAATACCCTTGGTGCAGATGCTATCCCGAAGGGTAGTACTCTGAACTGGTAGTGCTTGTTCTCTATCTTGAACCTTAGGTATTTTCTGTGCGCTGGCAACATTAAAATATGAAAGTATGCATCTTTCATGTCTAGTGTTGTCATGTAATCCCCTTGTGATAACAGTGGGATTACTTCCTGCAAGGTCACCATACGAAACTTTTGGGGTTTGACAAACCTGTTCGCTGGGCGCAGATCTAATACAGGGCGCATGGTTAAGTCCTTTTTGGGTACAAGGAAGTACACTGAATAAATACCTTCTGTTACCTGAGATAGGGGGACAGTCTCTATAGCTTCTTTTTTCAGTAGCTCTTCTACTTCTTGAAGAAGAATGGTGAGGTGTTCCGGTGTCATGCGTCGGTTCCGTGGGGGTCTGTACTTTGGGGAACCGTTGAATTCGATGCAGTATCCGTGGGCTATGGTGGATAAAACCCAGCGGTCTGACGATATTTCCTCCCATGCTGATAGGAACGATATTAGCCGGCCCCCGACCAGCGATGCAAGGGAGGGGACCCGAATCTTCGGGTCATTTGTTGGTATTGGTCGTGGCACCTTTGGGGCTGGAGCCGCGACCTCTTCCTTTGCCACGGCGTTGGCCTCTTTGACTGAATTGGTTGTTACCCTGGTTAGAGGGCCAGTTGGTAGCAGAGTAAAATTGCTGTTGGTTTTGCTGGCGTTGGCCACGAAAGGAGCGTCTATTGCCATAGCCGCGTCTGTTAGGGGGCCTAGAAATTTGGTCAAGAGTCTTGATGGTATCAAATTCCTTCTTCGCATGTTCTAGGGCCTCATCAACTGCTTTCCCAAACAGGTGTGTTTGTTCTATGGGCTTATTTATCAGGGAAGCTTGGGTTTCCGGCTTAAATCCTGAATTGCGCAGCCAGACATGGCGTTTGAGAAGTATTCCCTGAACCAGGGAACGGCCAGCCGTCTCTGTGGCATCTAAGGAGTTCTTTACGATCCCCTGGTTTACAAGAGTTCCCTCTGAGATTGTAGCTAACAGGCGTGAACCCAGGGGTTCTGGTGCGTCCTCTGCTTCGCTGCGCAGCTTGCTCCACTGTGCATCTGCGTAGCTAGCTAGTAGGGAATTGTTATTCGCAATCCTAGTTGAGAAGGCTGCGGAGGTCGTGATTCTCTTCCCAAGTGCATAGAGCTTCTTACCCTCTTTGTCAGGTGGTGCCTCACTAGTGGATAGTGGTACCCCCGCTCTTTTTCTTGTATTAGTAACTACAAGGGAGTCCGGAATAGAATGTCCTCTGATGTACAAGGGGTCAGAGGACGAAGGGCTGAAGAGCTTTTCTATCCGAGGGTTGACCCCTCTGACTAATGCAGGATTGGAAAGGGAAGGAGTTATTCTTCTCTTTATGGAAGCCAGGAGCGGAATAGACTGACTAACAGGGGCTTTTTCTTTAATAACTTTTTCTACAAAGTCTATGTCAGGAAGAGTTTCCCCTGTGTCTATTTCAAAATGCGCTGCTGCCTTGCGCAATAGTGCATTAAGGGAAGGTTGGTCATCTATGGGAGAGGTGTTTCCAATAGGTGAATCCTTGGGAGGAGAAGGGTGAAAGGCATCAGGGTCTGAGTGCACAGATGGGGATTGCCAAGGCTGCACTGATGGGGATTGCCAGGGCTGCGAGGTGGCTGTATCTTCTTCAAAAACTCCTGCACTAGTGTAAGGATCTTCTTCAAACCACTCTTCCTCATGTTCTTCCTCTCCACCCAACCCCTCCTCATCTTCTTGGAGGTATTGCTCCCCTTCAGTGAGGTTATATACGTCTGTAGAAAGGGGAAACAGTCTAGGGATCTTGACCCTAGGGCCATTCTCCTGGTCTTTTGTGTGTGTGGGTGGGTTTTGGCTTCCCAAAAACCTTTCCATTTTTTCTATACAAGAATGGAGTCTTTCAAGGGTATCATGGGGGACCCCTGAATAGTCTAGAGGGGGGAAATCAATGTTTTCGCCTTCCAAACGCTTAGAACGCTCCCACAACGTCGACGAAAGGTTTCCCTCGACCTCAGAAAAGCCCTTAGATGAAGGGGGCAGTTCTTGGCTACTCTTGTGCTTTTTAGGCGTTTCTATAGCTTTTGGCGCGGTATTCGACGTCTGTTTCGTCGTCCGCTTACGTTTGTCTTCGGAAACAATTCTCGCCAGGCTCTCGACAACGAGTTCGTCGGTAGAGGGCTCTGGTATCGACGTTGCCTGCGTTACGCATTGTTTCTCGATGGCCGCTCTACGGAGCGTTACGTCGGATGTTTTTGAGGTAGCGCCCGTGTTTGATGAAAGCCCAATCGCTGGTCGCGGCTGCGTTTGCGGGTGGGGCTTGAGACCCTTACGGTCTGAGGTAGACGCCGAAGTGCCCTGCGTCCCCTTCGACGCTGATGGATCCTTCGTCTTCGACGAAGAAGAGCCGTGGGTTGTGTGCTTAGGCCTATGGGGTCTATGTGCGTCCTTGTCGCCGGGGTGTTCATCCCCATAAGCAGGGCGTGAGCCGAGCCCGTCGGGGCCGGGGACAGACGTCGAGGAGCGCGAGCGCTCTACTGGGGGTTAATGACTTCCGTAACGGACGTCGAGTTATCACCCTCCTCGTCACTTTCTGTAACAGCGGTGGCGGGTGAGGAAACTGACTTCGACATAGCGTAGTCCGCCCACCTCTTAACTTTCCGTTTTTTAAAGAGTTCTTGGTTTCAAGAGCTTACAGGCCGCGCAGCTGTCCTCCTTATGATCGAGGGGCAAGCAACAATTACAGAGCTTGTGTTTATCCTTCCAAGTGTATTTGCCCCTACAGCGTGGGCACAACTTAAAAGGTGTCCTCTCCATAGCTGAGGCAATAATAACTGGTGATAACAACCCCAATGGAAAGATAGGGGAGAAAGAAAGACATTCTCAAAGAGAAGATAAAAGTTTGAACCCCCACTCTCCCTACTGTATGTTGGCCGTCGAGGCCAGGCCACGTGTTCGGCAGCGCCGAAGGATCCCCTCCGTCTCTTCCCCTCCGTCGAAAACCTGTTCGGCGGAGAAACAGCTTCACAGCTAACGTCGAGTGGAGGGATCTTTAAGAATATAAGTATAATTAAGGACCGAGGCCCGTAGTAAGTATTTTGCAATGTCTCTCTAGGAGCTCCGCGTAAGGCAACCAGAAGCTGGGCGGAAAAAAACAATCTGAGGGACCTCGACGCGTGAGGGATTGTGGGTACGACGCACGTCACTATAGGGATAGTGTTACAGACACGCCTTGTCGACGTCCCCTTTTCGACTACGAAAAACAAAATGCAATACTCCGCAGTGACCACTGGATGTCGGACCTATGCACAGCATGTGATTCTAAGCAGATTAACAAACCTCAGAAATATATATATATATGGGATACATTACTCACCGTAATCGTATTTCTGATGCTTGTATCTGCTTAGATTCACATGCTGTGCATAGGCCGACATCTAGTGGAAGCTGCGGAGTATTACAGTTTGTTTTTCGAAGTCGAAAAATGGGCATCGACACAGGGCGTGCCAGTAATACTATCCCTAGTGTGACGTCCACTGTACCCATGATCCCTCACGCGTCTAGGATCCCCAGATTGTGTTTTTCCTGACATGAGGTAGCATGAGGAGTAGCGTGAGTACAGATAGTCCAAGCAGATAGACAGAAAGGTAAGACTACAAGCAACCATGCGCCTTCTCTCGGAGGGGAGGAAGGGTGGGTCGCATGTGAATCTAAGCAGATACAAGCATCAGAAATACGATTACGGTGAGTAATGTATCCCTTCTGAGGCTTGTGGAATCTGCTTAGATCACATGCTGTGCATAGATTAGCGAGCAGTACCAGAAGAAGGAGGTGGGATGTGAGAAGGGTCATGAGCAAACAGGTGTCTTAGAACCGCTTGTCCCACTTGTGTATCTGTCTTGGAATGAGTGTCAATGCAGTAATGCTGAGTAAAAGTGTGAATAGAGCTCCAAGTAGCTGCTTTGCAAATGGTGTCGAGGGGAACATTTGCAATGAAAGCCAGAGTGGCCCCAATGCCTCTAGTAGAGTGGGCCCTTGGCGTAAAAGGCAGAGTCTTTTCAGAAAGAGAGTAACAGCTGTATACAGTTGATAATCCACTTTGAGATAGCGCCCTTAGAGACGCGATCCCCCTCTCTGCCTGTAGCTACGGAGACAAACAGTTGATCGGTTTTCCTTAGCGGTCTGGTTTTATCTACATAGTATAAGACCGCCCTACGCACATCTAGGGTGTGTAGTTTCACCTCAGCTGAGCTTTGTGGGTTTTGGAAGAAAGCCGGAAGCTCGATGGACTGGTTTACATGGAACTTGGATATGAATTTTGGTGAGAACCTAGGGTGTGTGCGTAAAACCAGTTTGTCCTTGTGGATAGTAAAGAAAGGATCTTGCACTGACAGAGCCTGAATTTCACTGACCCTTCTTATGGAGGTAATGGCTACTAAGAAGGCCGCTTTATAAGTCAGGTGTTTGAGACTACTTTTATGCATGGGCTCGAAGGGGGGTCCCATGAGCTTAGATAGCACCACGTTGAGGTCCCATCCTGGCGGTGGGTTCGAAATAGGAGGGTGAAGTCTCTTTACTCCTTCCATGAAGGCTTTAACCACTGGTACTTTCCACCACGAGACCTTGTTATGGGATGTGGTGTAAGCCGAGAGGGCTGCCAGGTGTACCTTAAGAGAGTTAAAAACCAACCCTGCATCCAGCAGGTGGAGCATGTATGTTACAACGTTGGAAGGAGTGCAATCAACTGGGTTGATTTGTTTATTCTGGCACCAGATAACGAATCTTTTCCACTTGTCAAAGTAACAGTGCCTTGTATTTGGTTTCCTGGACTCCTTTAGAATGTCCATACACCTCTGTGGTAATTTGAGATGTCCAAACTCTATGACTTCAGGAGCCATGCTGCTAGGTTCATAGAGTTGGGTTCCTGATGCACTGTTTGACCTTGTTGCTGGGATAGAAGGTTGTACCAGGCTGGGAGTCTGATGGGCTCGCACACCGCCATCCTGCGTAGGTGTGGAAACCATGGTTGTCTGGCCCACATGGGAGCAACTAGGATGAGCGTCATCGATTCCTTGTTCATCTTGTACACCACCTTCCTGATGAGAGGAGTTGGTGGAAAAGCGTACGCAAACATCCCTGACCAGTTCATCCACAGGGCATTCCCCTGGGAGTCCGGTTGGGGGAACCTGGATGCAAATCCTGGACATTGTTTGTTTTCGCTTGTGGCGAATAGGTCTATAGTGGGGAAGCCCCACTGAGAGAAGAGATCTTTTACTACGTCTCTGTGAAGGACCCATTCGTGTTCTTCTGGGAGGGAGTCTCTGCTTAGAGCATCCGCTAGGGAATTGAGTTCGCCTGGAACATGTTGCGATGACAGGAAGATGTTCCGTCTGAGTGCCCATAACCATATTTTCTGGGCAAGCTTGGACAGATTTGGCGAACGAGTCCCTCCTTGCTTGTTCAGATAGAACATGGCTGTCGTGCTGTCTGTCCTGATTTGCACCGACAAGTTCAGTAGATGGGGCTCGAACGCCTGCAGCGCTCGGAATACTGCCAGAAGCTCTAGCAGATTGATGTGGTTCTTGGCTACTGAGTGAGACCAGAGACCCTGAGCTGTGTGGTGGAGATGGTGAGCTCCCCACCCAGTCAGGCATGCGTCTGTAGTCACCACTGCCTGTACTTCGGGATCGTAAAAGGGTTTCCCCTTTGCGAGATTCTCTCTTGTCCACCAGTGTAGGTTTTGTACGAGTGTTGGCGAAACGACCACTAGATCGTCCCACTGACCACTTGCTTGAGACCACTGTTTCGCCAACCATTCCTGCATGGGACGCATGCGAAGACGCGCGTGGGGGACCAGGTAAATGCATGACGCCATCATGCCCAGTAATCGCATAGCTTTGCGTACTGTTATCTGTTGACCTGACTGATAATGCGGAATTTGCAGAAGTATATTCCGAATTCTTTCTTCCGAAGGGAAGGTCAATCCTTTCTGAGTATCTAGGATAGCTCCTAGAAACTGTTTTGAGGTGCTTGGCACCAGACTTGATTTTTTCTCGTTGATGGAGAAGCCTAATTCGTGGAGGAGGTCGATAGTCCTCTGAATGTTTGACCTGCAGATTCCTGGGCTTTCCCCCGTTATGAGCCAGTCGTCCAGATAAGGGTACACTGGGATTGCCTCCCTGCGTAGGTGTGCAGCTGCCACCGCCAGTACCTTGGTGAATACCCTTGGTGCTGAAGCTATCCCGAAGGGCAATACCTTGAATTGGTAGTGGCGACTGTCCACCTTGAAGCGCAAGTATTTTCTGTGCGCCGGGAGCATGGAAATATGAAAATATGCATCTCTCATATCCAAGGTTGCCATGTAATCCCCCTTTTTTAGGAGTGGGATTACCTCTTGTAGCGTGGTCATACGGAATTTTTGGGGCTTGACATACTTGTTGGCAGGCCGTAAGTCCAAAACTGGGCGCATTGTTAAATCTTTCTTTGGCACAAGGAAGTAAGTTGAATAGATACCCTTGTTTACCTGGTGTGCCGGGACGAGTTCTATCGCGTCCTTTTCTAGTAGAATGGCGATCTCCTCGAGGAGGATTTTCTGATGTTGTAAAAAGTGGACTTTTTGCCTTGGAGGATGGTTTAGGGGACGTTGCAGTAGTTCTATACAGTACCCATTGGCTACCGTTGACAGCACCCATCTGTCGGATGTTATCCCTTCCCATGCCTGGGTGAAGCTGGATATTCGTCCCCCTACTGGGGTTGCATGGGAAGGGACCCTGAACTGAGCGTCACTGCTTTGGTGGAGGCGTGCCGCCTCCTCTACTGGGGCTGCCTCTGCCTCTACCACGTCCTCTTCTACTAGCCCTACCATACCCCTGGGTAGACTGTTGTGAGTTGGTGTTCCACTGTGTACCCTGGGTGTGGGAATAGCTATTTCCTCTATTGGAATTTTGGCCGCGGGGGCGACGAAAATTGCCGTTCCCTCTTTGGTTAGGTGGTTTGGTAGTTAACTGGCCAAGGGATTTGAGGGTGTCGAATTCTTCCTTAGCGTTTTTTAGAGCGTCCTCGACTGCTTTCCCAAACAGGAGATCACTCTCCACTGGTTTGTCTAAGAGTGCAGCTTGTGTTTCTGCTCTGAATCCCGACTGCCTCAACCAAGCATGTCTTTTGATGACAGTCCCCTCTGCTATAAGTCTACCCGCATTGTCTGCGGCGTCCAGAGTTGCTTTTAAAGTGCAACCTGAGACGTTTCTTCCCTCTGCACAAATGCGAGCTAGCTGGCTCTTAAGGGGTTCAGGAGCAGAATCTATTAGTGCTGCCACTTCTTCCCACTGACAGTTGTAGCTAGCCAACAGTGTGGTGGAATTCGCGATTCTGGCTTGGTAGGCTGCCGTGGAAGCTACTTTTCTGCCAAAACCATAAAGTTTCTTACTTTCCTTGTCGGGGGGAGCCTCAGAGGAAGATAATGGGGTACCAGCTCTCTTGCGGGTGTTGGTTACGACTAGAGAGTCTGGCTTAAGTTGACCTCTAATATATAGAGGGTCCGACTGGGCTGCTTTAAACAGCTTCTCCACCCTCGGGTTCACAGGTCTTGTCAGGTTTGGGTTGACAAGGGATGGTGCTATTCTGCGTTGAATAGATTTCAGGATGGGAATGGTCTGGGCTACTGGCTTCCTTTCCCCTATTAGTTCCTCCGCAAAGTCCCTCTCTTCCTGGACACCTTGTGTGTCTATGTGGAAGTGGTTAGCTGCCCGAAAGAGCAGTTCATTCAGGAGGGGCTGATTATCTATTGGGGAATCAGACACTGGGGCTTCCCTTTCGACTGGTGAGTCCATTCGGAAAATATCTGGGTTATTTTCTGGCTCATCCTCGTCTTCGTCTTCCCCGTAATAATCTGACCCTGCGAGATCTTCTGGCGTGTCAATTTCCTGACCCTCTATAAGGGAAGAGTTTTCTTGGTCTGTAGGGAAGAGGCAAGAATAGGGTTGGACCTCGAAGGGGTCTGAAGGCCTTAATGGTGTCTCGACCCGGGGTCTTTTATTTGAAGGGATAGGGTCCCTTGAACCCGAGGGAGAATCTTCTTGAGGGTTTAAAGCTAGGAGTTGTTCAGGGTGTCTTTCGAAGAAATTTGCCAAGGAAGACATCCTTGACATTACTCTGTCAATGTCCTCGCATGACCAGAGTTTGGAGCTTGGGGTGACTTTGCTGGAACTTTCTATGGATTGGCCCTGAGAAGACTTGGACGGGGAAGTCAGTTCTTTTGTAGTGGAGGACTGCAAGGGTTGTTTCCTTTGCTGCTTACCCCCTTCCCCGTGGGTGGAAGTGTGTTTCCCAATTCCCTTATCTTTCGACGCCTGGCGTCGAGGATCGGAGGTGGAATCCCTGTCTTTCGAACTAGCCTTCGAAACTGGGCCCTCTTTACTCCCAAGTGATGTACCCTTTTCCTGGGGTGCAGGCTGGGGGTGGAAGTCGTGTTCGTCTCCGGACGATTGATCTTCCGTGATGTTAATGGTCGAGGCACTATGTGCAAGTGTGGAGGCTTGCCTGACGTCGTGCGGCGACCTCGACCGGGACCGCCCAGAGGACGTCCTTTCGGACCGCTCCTTCTGTGCCTCTTTCCGAGGTTTCGACGACGTCGAATCTCGGGTGGATTTTTTGTGTTTAGCGTGTGTATGTGTAACGCTTTTGTCGCCGGGGGACTTCCCCATAGTCGCCGGGACGGACGACCTTCCGAGGCCGGGGACGTGCGTTCGGCTGTCTTTCGACGCCTTGGTGCCCTCGCCGTCCGAAAGTTCGGCGTCGCTGCCGTCGCTGAAGGTACCCTCCGCCTCCATAGCTGCTAGCTTGGCGTGGTGGGCCCAACGCTTGGTGGAGCGGTCCTTAAGAGTTTTGGGTTTAAACCTACTACAGGCCCTGCAACCCGTCTCGGGGTGGTCTCTGGGTAGGCAAAGGTTGCACGTAGCGTGCTTATCTACCCAAGGGTATTTCTTATTACACTTGGGGCAAAACTGAAAGGGCGTACCCTCCATACGCGCCTGTGGGCAGCGGGCAAGTGTGTGTAGGTAATAAGGTGTTGAGTGTGGAAGTGTACCACCCCCACTCTCCCTACTTGTAGGGCCGAGGCCAGCGGCCCAGGCCCGAGCCGGGGCGGAAGCCTCAAGGCCCAATCCGTCGGGTATTCGACGTTGATCTCCTCCCCGGTTCGGCGTCGAGATGTTGATCGACGAAAGGTTGACCAAACGGGGCAAATTAGAATTATTTTAGAGTGAAAATATGGCAAAGCCAGGGAACTCCGACGAAGTGCTTCCGACCAGAATGGCGGAAAAAAACAATCTGGGGATCCTAGACGCGCGAGGGATCATGGGTACAGTGGACGTCACACTAGGGATAGTATTACTGGCACGCCCTGTGTCGACGCCCATTTTTCGACTTGGAAAAACAAACTGTAATACTCCGCAGCTTCCACTAGATGTCGGCCTATGCACAGCATGTGATCTAAGCAGATTCCACAAGCCTCAGAAATATATATATATATCCACACACACACATATCGGATACATTACTCACGTAATCGTATTTCTGATGCTTGTATCTGCTTAGATTCACATGCTGTGCATCGGCCGACAACTAGTGGAAGCTGCAGAGAATTACAGTTTGTTTTTTGAAACTCGAAAATTTGGCGTCGACACAGGGCGTGCCAGTAATACTATCCCTAGTGTGACGTCCACTGTACCCATGATCCCTCAGGCGTCTAGGACCATCAGATTGTTTTTTTCCGTCATGCTGGTCGGAAGCACTGAGCGGAGTTCCCCGACTTAGTCAGATTTTGCTAATTTTTTTTTAGATATTTCCCCGTTTATTCCACCTCTACGTCGAGTCTCCGAACATTGACACTCGACGCCGGATCGGAGAAAATTCAACCGTCGGACTACAGCGACGGATTTGGGCCTCTGAAGACCTCTGGCCTTGGCCCGGGCCTCGGAAGTCCTCTGGACCCGGCCCTGCAAGTAGGGAGAGTGGGGGGTGGCACATATCCTACACTGTTTGATATAGGTACATTACTTATATTCCTACACTCCCAGCCCGCTGCCATAGGGTGCGTATGGAGGGTACCCCCTTTCAATTTTGCCCCAAGTGCAACCGCAAGTATCCTTGGGTTGACAGACACGCCACGTGTAACCTCTGCTTGCCGAGGGACCACCCCAAGGCGAATTGCAGAGCGTGCAGTCGGTTTAAACCGAAGACCCTTAAGGACCGTTCGACAAAGCATTGGGCCCACCACACCAGGCGACAAGAGGCCATGGCCGCGGAGGGTGCCTTCAGCGATGGCAGCGACGCCGTACTGTCGGACGGCGAGGGCAATGTGGCGTCGATGGACAGCCAAGCGCAAGTCCCCGTACATTTTAATAACATGAGTGGAGTTACATATAACAGTACCAATGTGAACACCAATAATAATAATGGAAATGTATTAAATGACTCAGATACGCAGCTTAAGTCTGAAGGAAGCAGAGAACAGGTTGCTTACAATAAGGAGGGCATTGCCTTACACTATGGAAAGGTATAATGGTATTTCTGATGGTAATACGTAAGCGGCCATTCTCGAGAATGTGTTTAGTAGAATGAAAAGAGCAGTACGACGAAAGAATGACATCAAGGGTTGGGCTTTGATGTGATCGAGGATATTAATCACCCTGAATGTTCTAATATACGGATACTCTGATATGAGTGGCGTGGGGAGAAATGCTGTAAATGGGAGCTGTTGTGTATAAACTCATTTTGCACGTGTCAGGTGCTCACAAGGGGTTAGTGCCACAAGCAGTCCCAATTATAGAGGTACAATGCCTGGTTCATCTTGCACTATAAATGCAGAATAAAAGGAACATTTCAGGCACACAGTGTGAAATTGCAAATGGTGGGCTCAGATTTTGTGAAATGTTCAGACGACCAAAGAAACATCAAGTGTGTGGAGTTACCTTATCTGATTGTGAAGGGACAGAAGTATGTCAATAACTTGTAGGACAGCACACTACCCTGCGTGGCAGGACTAGTAACATACAGCAAGGAAAGAATAGCATGAATGGTCAACTTCTGTGCGCAAATCTGTACAGAGCATATCACAAAGCTGACGTGGATTGCAACAATGGAAAAGCCGGTGCAAGTGCACAGGGAAGAAGAGTATAAGCTTTGTTTCTGCAGCAAGTGTACAGTCTTTGTTGGCACAAACGAGCATTGTAATAAAACTCTTGATCGCAGACATGAAGAAAGGAACGGCGGCACCGATGGATGACTAGATCTGTGGTCGACAAGCTTACTTGCACCGTTTGACTCTTTGTCCCAGTGTCTAACTCATACACTGTTCAAAATTGTGCAAATAACCACATTCCATTGAATTTGTACATTTGTTCCTATATTCTCCTTCACGGATTGAAGGTTTTGCATAGGTTTATGTACTGTGATCCAAGGTATCTTTCTTGGGTGAACACCATTATATCATGTGCAGATACTTTTTGGTGAATCGATAAGTGTCCAGGAAATATGTTTCAATCTATGTTGTGTATCAAATCTCTTGAAAAAGTAAAGCAATCAAGTCTAGTGTGTGGAAACTAATAGAAGTGTTTATTTTGGGTTCAGTGACCCTGTTCACTTGTCTGTTTTAAGTATTCCTATGGTGTGGCACAAGGTAGGGGCGGCATCGCTATTTTGTCTCGATATTAACACTTATAGGTAGAAGAGCAGGCGTGCGCGGTAAAGGCAGCATTGCATGCCCTAGGACCAGATCCACGAGGAAACAAATCTCCAGTCATGCCCGAGCTCCCAGGAGAACAGGTCGCACCCCCACCTGCCACACTGTTGGTTCATTTGTTCTTGAAAGTGTTAAGATGTGTCTTTCACCCAAAAGGAATGTGCCCGACAAGGCGGCGATCAGATGCCGGTGCCTGGTGTGCATGTTATCTCACTTTGGCCAAAGCATGACTACGGACCATTCCCGAGTGACCAGAGTTATAGCCCATATAACTGACTGCATCCTAAGAGCCTTACATTCCATGACACCAGGTGCCCTTTGACCATCAAAGCCAAAGTAACAAGTCCTGAAATGTTTCAAGAGGATGAACAGGGTGTATCGCTCAAGCGACAATCATGTGATTTGTATTACGAGGCACAGGTAGGGATAAATTATAGTTCAAAATGAGGGCAGAGACCTTTGGGGCGGATGGCAGGGACGCAGTGAGTGAAATGTGTGCGAGAAGTTTAGAGTGCCCTGGAAACTCCTGTGTGTCCGTCTTGAGGCCTGCCAAGTGCATGGTATGAGTATAATTAGTCTGACCTTCGATGTAAGAAGATGAGCCCAGAAGCCACCACGTGATGGAAGACGGACAGACTGGGCTAGGACCAATACACGGTAATCCTGTACCTGTATAGGGTCCATCCAATCAGCCGCGCGGGTCACTGTATATATTGCGTCACTTAGGATGATGTTTTGCTTTAAATGTTTCTGCTTGTACCCCTCTTTGGCATAAAATTCTTGGCAGCAGAGTTCTTTGCTGTTGCTCTCATCTGTGCATGAGATTAAACTTGTTATCCTTACAAGAACGACTTGGGCCTTTCTTCCCTAGCAGGTTCTATTATCTCTGGTGTGAGCATTTAGGGGCTTGCTTTCACATCGCACGCCTGAAGGATGCCTCGCGGCAGCTAACTCACGGTTCTGATAATACCAGTATTTCTGCTGCTAGAACAGGTGGCCTACATTTAGTAATATGTTCAATATGGGGCTAGGATTGATCTATCACTGGGCTTCATTTTGTGCACCCTTGAAGGAGAAGATGGGGTTGATCGAACAATGGCCAGAGTACAGAGATACCGCCAGGAGGGTGAAGGAGTTCATCTACATTTAGCGAACCCTCTATGATGGAAGCTAGCTTTAAGAGATGGATTTTATTTAAGGAGCCAAGGTTGAGCTAAGTTGGTCCCTGTTAAGAGAGTGCTACAGTCATGACCTTGGGTTGTGCCAGTCTTATCCTTCAGCTATGGACAAAGGCTTATGACCAGACCATCTTACAGTTTAAGTTTAGTTTGTAAAACAAAACAAGGTTTGGGAAAGGCTCAGAAGAAAAAGCTAAAGAAAAGTAAACTAAAGTGAGATCTTCACCTCTATGGTTAATTTCTCTAGTCATCACCATAAAGCCTCCTTGAGTCTTTCTAACATCTCACTGTACATAAGGGGCCTTTCTCTACTTACTTTTATTATTACCATAAGGTTAATAAATGACCTTTAATAATTAAACCACCAAAGTAAGAAACACAAAACAGCAAAAGAATTACTATACAAATAATCAATACATAACATGCATAAAACCAAAAGAATTACATTAATAAAAAGCTGTTGTACATTAAAATACACATAAAAGAGAAAATTCATACAAATCAGGACAAGAGGTTAGTTTCCTAATACCTTAACGCATTTATTTACTCCTAAATTCAAACTTATAACATTAACTACAGCCAGTACAATAGAAGAGGCGCTACCAGCAATACAGTTCAACCATAAAAACCTCAGTCTGCCGACATACTGGAATGTATACATTTTTTTAAATAGGCTAGTCGCTCAGTTGCGAGTGCAGGGCAAGCTAGTAGATCTTATAAGGTCTCAATCTCTCCTGGGTAGTTGCAAAATCTGCAATTGGACATCTCCCAGGAATCATGCCATAGCTCAGTAAAATGTGTTTTGTATCAAACAGGTTCAACCTGAGCCTTAAAAACGACCCACGCACAAATCTGTTGTGGTAAGAAGTAATCTCTCCTCTTTTCTATGCTCCAAATGTCTCAGGGATCTGCAACTGTGCACTCCCTCAATGGTTCCAATCCCGCTCATAACTATTACTTACCTTTTTTCAGATTAGCTGCAAGATTCCTCTTGGTTAAATTAATCTTACTTAATAGACGATTATATAAAACACAGGCAAGAGGATTTCAAAACTTGGTTGCCATTCTGTTTAACAATAGTGTTAAGGTCCAGAAATATGCCCATATAACTCGATGGGGATGGGGCGAGCAAAACAGGTATGTTTGCTCACCCGCTGTACTCTGATTCACTCAGGGAGCACCGTAGAAGTCCCTAAAATCGCTTCACCTTCTGGTTACTTCCAGCGTCTCTAGTTCTTGGGTCTGGCTAGTTAACGGTTCTGAGCTCTGATGGACCAGATTCTGGACCCTCAGAACACACCAACACCACTTTTGCGAAGACCTCAGGGACGCTCAGGACACAACACAGGCGCCGAGCAACAACGGCCACTTCAACATGGCAGAGACGGCCCTCGTGGTGAGAACAAAGAAGCTGGTCATGCAATGCCCCTCTTCGTGGTGGAGAGCCGCAACTTGAGGGAAATGCTTCTTGTTCTATAATAGCTCAGAATATACATAGTCCCAAGGCTGAACTCGGGACGGTCCCAGTTGCAGCGAAGGAGCCCAGGAGGACGTCTGCATAGGCCACAGAGTGGTTCTGGGACTGTTCTGAGCACTTCAACCGGCTGGATCTTACAGTAGAAGTCAGGAATGGTGGTTCCAATTGATCTAGGGGTCGAAGCAGTGGTGGAGGTGTTATTGAGATCTGCTGAGACAGGGCTTTGCTGGACAATGAAGAAAGGACTCCTGGCAATCTAACAACTAGTACCGGATCAACAGCCGAGTGCTCACCTTCATAGGAGTCTTGGTTCCAATGATGATCGGAAGTGTGGCTGCCAGAGTCCTCCTTTTATTCAGGATCCGGCTGGAGCTGGTTCCAACCCACAAATGCAATATTCAAACTGGCTGGGGCCGTCTAATCCTGGACAGCCTCTGGCATCTACATCTGTCCAACAACAAACACCTGGTAGCGATGTGGACTGGGTCCGACACACCAAGCCCCAAACATCCACCCACACATACAGACCTCGATTTTGCCTGCAAAAGCAGCAGCTTTCCTCGGTAAAGGGCTTCCCATATAAGAAATTCCAACTACTCTAAGGTAAAGGTAGGAAGGTGGTCAAAAAACAAGATGCCCAAAGGACAGGCAAAACTATGGCAAGGCAATTTTAAAGTATATGGTACTCTTCATGGAATTAAGTGGTAAAAAGTAAAAGTGCATGAGAGTACAAAAAAGAAAACACGTAAAGTATCTGAGCCCATCAGCCCATCCTGGATAAAACACGCAAGTAACCGAAAGGTAGCAAAAAGAACAAGTTACTTAGCAACTGGTAACGTTCTTTCGATTGGATGTTCCTCCAACGTATTCCTCATCTTAGATGTATTCCATCCAGCTTTGCTGCTCTTCGGAAATTTTTTCGCCAGAGGGCGGCGTGCGCCGAGTCGATGGTCCCTCGAAGGCCTCCGTCGAGGGTGACGTCATCGGGTGTATAAGTAGCATGCGCGGCGCCCGTTGGCCTCAGTTCTGTATTTCCCCTTTTTTGCCTGTGATCTTGTACTGTGTAGATTGTACCGGCAGACCGGTATCGGCCTTGCGAGAGTTGAGTTGGCAATAACCCGGAAAAATCTACAGAGGGGTAGGCTGGGAGGGCGATGAGGAATACGTTGGAGGAACATCCAATCGAAAGTACGTTACCAGTTGGTAAGTAACTTGTTCTTCGAGTGGATTGTGTCCTCCAACGTATTCCTCATCTTAGATAGACTCCCAAAGCAGTATTTTGTTACTTTCTCTGGAGGAGGGGTCAGATTTTTTTTGTATTTTATTTTTTTTATCAATGCCTTTAGATGGCGGAATAAAGCACTGCTTTTTCAAAAGTCAGCTCCCCAGACTGGGAAGCATCCAGGCTATAGAATTTTGAGAAGGTTTGAAGTGAAGACCAAGTTGCTGCTTCGCAAATGGACCTTATTGGGACACCTCTTTGAAGGGCCGTGGAAGAGGCCTCTGGTGGCATGAGCCCTCAACCCTTCTGGTGGGTCTTTTTGTGCTAGTCAGTAGCATTCTGAAATGCAAAGCACAATCCGGCGAATTAGTCTGTTTTGTTATCTATTGACCCAGTTTCCTTCCTGTGCAGCCTATAAACAACTGGTTGTCCACTCGAAGCCTAGAAAGTCTAGAGATGTAAAAGCTTAAAGCTCTTTTTGGACCCAGTCTGTGTAATCATTCTTCCTCCTTAGAAGGATGAGGTGGAGGATAGAATGAGGGTAAAACAATTTTCTGACTTAAATGAAAATCAGATATTACTTTTGATAAAAATTATGGTTTAACCCTCAATACAACTGTGTCCTTGTGGAACACAGTAGAGGGTGGCCCAGAAGACAGTGCCTGTAATTCGCTCACTCTTCTTGCCGATGTTAGAGCAACTAAAAAGGCTGTTTTCCATGTTAGTAATCTTAATGGACACATGTGCATAGGCTCAAAAGGGGCACACATTAAGAATTTTAGGACTAAATGTAGATCCCAAATCGGTACTTGAAATATGTGGAGGAGGAAACACATTAGTGAGACCTTTTAAGAATTGTGTTATCAAAGGAATTTTGAAGTAGGAGCATTCTTCCGATGAGCGCTTGAAAATGGAAAGCGCTGCAAGGTAACCTTTTATTGTTCCGATATTCAGACCTCTATGTGCTAGCGTCAGAAGGAAAGATAGTACTTCCGGAATAGAACATAGAAAAGGATCGACATTCTTTTCCCTGCACCAGTTGCAAAACTTTTTCCAACGGCAACGGTATAGAGACTTTGTTGCTGGTCTTCTTGCCGAAAGCAACACCTCCATAACATCACTTGGAAGGTTCCAACCCCTGTATCTCAGCCTTTCAGATACCAAGCATGAAGGTTGAGTGTTCTGACCTCTAGGTGGAGAACCTGACCTTCCATTTGAGAGAGAAAGTTCTCTCTCTGAGGAAGACGTACTGGAGGACAGATGGACATATATAGAAGTGCTCCTGGCCCAATCCGGAGCACTTAGGATCATGCGGTTCCCGAAGCGTCTCAGCCTCCTGATGACCTGAGGAATGACGGGAATCGGAGGGAACACGTACAATATTGGGAAATTCCAATCCACCACGAACGCGTCCCCCAGGGCTCCTCTCGGGAGAAATTCCCTTGACCAATACCTTTCGCATTTTCGGTTGGTACTGGTTGCGAATAGGTCTACCTGAGGGGTTCCCCAAAGGGCGAAGATCTCTTGAATGACTTCCTGTGCCAGTTCCCATTCGTGGGACACCGTGCTCTGCCTGCTCAGAGCATCTGCCGTCATATTCTCTTCCCCGGCTAGATGAATTGCCGTTAAAGAAATTCCCTCCTGAATCGCCCAATACCAGAGCTGCATTGCCTCTCTGCACAGGGGTAGTGACCCCACACCACCTCTTTTGTTTAGATAGTGCATGGCCACTGTGTTGTCCGTCATTATCAGGACATTCTTTCCCCTGACAGATGGCAGGAAGGCCTTCAGCGCTAGTCTGATTGCCCTCAGTTCTAAAAGGTTGATATGTACTTTGGACTCCGATGGAGACCAAGCACCGTTGATTGTCAAATCGTTGGCATGAGCTCCCCACCCCAGGAGTGAGGCGTCCGTCACTACTGTGATCTCCAGCCATGGTTGCCAAAAAGGTTCTCCTTTTAGGATGTTCTCTTTACAGGTCCACCATAGAAGGTCTTGTCTGACCTTGTTCGGAATCTGAAGATGATCTGTCATTTGACCCAAGAACTGGGACCACTGAGTCTTTAGGGCCCATTGAAGGGATCTCATCCTCAAGGGTGCCTCTGGCACCAGAAAGATGCAGGATGCCATGAGGCCGAGCAACCTTAAAAAGTCGTAAGCCTGGAGATTTTAGGCATTTTGGAATTTGGAAACCATCTGAAGAATGTCTTGAGCCCTCGTCTTGGGAGGCAAGCTCTTTCCCAAGGATGTGTCTAGTACAGCTCCTATGTACTGAAGCTGTTGGGAAGGTGTCATTTGAGACTTCTTGAAATTGAGGGAGAAGCCCAGTTTGTGGAGGAAGTGGCTGGTGACTTTCAGCTGATCCAGTGCTTGCTCGGCAGAGCACGCTCTGATCAACCAATCGTCCAGGTAGGGGTAGACATGAATCCCCCCTCTCCTGAGGTGCGCTGCCACCACTACCATTAACTTGGTGAAGACCCTTGTGGGCGGAGGTCAACCCGAATGGCAGGACTCGAAACTGATAGTGTGAGTCGCCAACTCCGAACCTCAGGTATTTTCTGTGTTTGTGATGAATCAGCACATGAAAATAAGCATCCTGGAGGTCCAATGACACCAACCAGTCCTGGAGTTGAAGGGCCTGAAGGATCTGAGAAAGGGTAACCATCATGAATTTGTCTTTCCTGAGGAACTTGTTCAAGTTTCTTAAGTCCAAGATGGGTCTCAGTCCTCTGTCCTTTTTGGGGATCAAAAAATAAGGGGAGTACCATCCCTTGTTCCTCTCCGCTGCAGGTACTGGTTCTATAGCACCTTTCTCCAGCAGGGTTAAAACTTCCTGCTGTGGCAGCGGGTTTGAAAACTTCAACGGGTGTCTCCCTGGTGGATTGCTTTGAGGTTGCTTTAGAAAAGGAAGGCAGTAGCCTTGGGCTATTATTTCTAGAGTTCAAACATCTGAAGCAATGGCTCGCCATTCCTGCAGATGCTGCGACAGCCTGCCTCCTACAGGTGTTTTGTGGTGCAAGTCCTCAAAGTGGTTTTGTGGCGTATGTTGCAGCCGATGATGGCAAAGAGGCTGCAGCTGGAGCTGGCTTAGCACGTTTTCCTCGTCCACCACGAGTGGCCTTTCTTTGGCCCCTTTGACTGGCCATTCCTCTCGTCTTTCCATATGAGGTAATAACGATAGGATCGTCCCCTCCATGATTGCCTTTGCGCACGAAAAGGCTGAGGTTGCCTAATAGCAGCTCCTAAAGAGTTGGCCGCTGCTTTTGAGGTCTGCAACCTTTCAAGGCTCTCGTCAACCTTGTTGCCAAAAAGGTGAGACCCGTCAAAAGGCATGTTCAGAAGGCGGTTCTGTATGTCCGGTGCAAAACCCGACTTCCGTAACCACGCAAACCTGCGCATTACCGTGCTAGTGCCCATGGACCTTCTTACACTATCCGCAGTGTCCAATCCAGATTGAAGGGATTCCTGCATGGCCTCTTTTCCATCTCCAACGATGGCTAGGAAACCTTCCCTTTCTCCCCCTTCTGGTATGTGCTCCGCCGCCATTGTGATGCACTCCCACACAGTGTACGAAAATCTTGCCAAGGCACATGTGGAGTTGGCAGATTTTAATGCCATGCTCCCGACTGAAAATACCTTCCGGGCCCAACCATCCACACGCTTATCGTCCCTGTCTGGAGTGATAGACGGGTACGCAAGTTTGTTGAAAGCTGTGGCTGCCTGTATGACCAGACTCTCGGGAGTTGGATGTTTTGACAGATAGCCGGGGTTGCTACTGGCTGGGTGGTATTTTGATGCGAGGGACTTATTTACCGGAGGAATAGAATCCGGAGTTTCCCAATTCTTGGCCACCCTGTTTTGTAAGGCTACATGAAAAGGTAGTACTGGGTCTTCAGTGGGACCATGGTCCAATATATCTGTTAAATTGTCTTGGACGAATTGGCCTGGTGGTCTAGCCCATCCCAAGTAATCTACCACCTTTGTCATTAACTGACGGTAAGATGGACTGGCATGCTCTCCTGGATCTGGTCTACCAAAGAAATTCTCAGGAGAAGTGTCAATGCCATTTGCATTATGCAAAGACTCCACCAAATCCCTCATTCTGCTTTCCTCTGAGATCAAGCATTCTGGGACATTTGGGGTGCCATATTCCAACCCAAAAGGTACATTTTCCTCCTCGGATCTCTCCTGTTCCTCAAAAATTGAGGTCAACGATTTGAAAAACTCCTTCCTGGGGAGAGGCTTGAAAACCTTTTCTGGGAGAGGAAGAGGAAGAGGTGCAGTACCAGGCTCTGAAGAAATTACATGTTTTGTAACTTTCTCCTTCTCTTTTTCTGGATGCCCTGGCTTGGTTGGAGCCTTTGGCGCCGAGGGTGTCGACGTCGATAAAGGCGTCGACGACATAGTGGTCGTCGACAGGGTCTGCTTCGAGGGCGTTGAGGCAGTCTTCAACGATTTTCCCTTCGAGGTGTGACAGGTCTCGGATGGCGTTGGTGACCTCGAGCGGTCGCCTCGACTCGAGCGTTTATCGCTCAGCGTCCTGGAAGGTTCCCTATCCTTCCTTTTACGATCACCCGGGCTTGAGGGCGCGCGAGTGTCGGAGCAATGATGCTCTCGGCCGGCTTCCGAAGAAGGCGCGGACCGAGGCTTCGCCTTCTCAAACACCTCCATCATTTTGACCCTGAATGCTTCCCACTCTTCGGAAGACTAATGTTTCGTGGGGCATTTCATTTTTTTTCGGAGACTCGTCTGACGATGAGGTGGAGGGAGACCTGTGGCATCGTTTCTTCGATTTTTTTGACGAAGACGAGCGATGAGAATCGCTTCGGGATCTAGATCGATGCCTTTCACGTCTAGGAGATTTCTCCTCATGGGGTCTCGACTCGACGCTAGAGGCTTTTCGATCCTTCCAACCTACCTGTAGCTTTCCTCTCCTTTCTCGCAAGGCCTTCCCGTCATCGCCCGACACTTCGAACAGGCCTCCATGTCGTGGCCTTCTCCGAGGCACCACAAACAGTTGCGGTGCGGGTCCGTGATCGACATTTTAGAGCCGCACGACTTGTATTTCTTGAAACCCGATCTCGGTGTCGATGACGAGGACATTTCTATATATATATATTCTTCACAGAATTCGAGGCGCGCCAAATGTCCGAAGCAATGTAACTGCGGAAAAACGGAACCGAGGCCAATGGGCGCTGTGCGTGCTACTTATACACCCGATGACGTCACCCTCGACGGAGGCCTTCGAGGGATCATCGACATCGATGCACGGCGCCCTCTGCCGAAAAAAATTCCGAAGAGCAGCAAAGCTGGATGCAATACATCTAAGATGAGGAATACGTCAGAGGACAGAATCCACTCGAAATAAAGTTATGACACAAAGTGTCCCTGCCGCAATATACCATAAAGTGAAGACTGCAGTGTAAAATAAACAGAGAATTTCACAATGGAAAAAACAGAGTTCTCCTGCACCGTTAGCCATAGGGACTGATCGGTGCCCCCAAAACAGATGAGCTAACCAAGACAAGTACAGGAAAAAAGCTTTACTTATATCTAAAAGTCAATAAAGGCTAAAAACAAAAGCAAAAAAGAAGAGTGCCTGGTTGCTTATGGAGTGAAATCAGTTAAAAGTAACATCTTGACTGTCGCTGTTAAGGCAGGAAATCTAGAAGAATGTAAGAGTAACAGCACATAGTCCCAAGGTTCTTGCCAGACAGGAAGTTGGCACTTTGCTTGCAACGAGTCTAGACCGGAGGCATGTTGGTTATGAGGCCCTGAAGGTTGCTTGCTGGGACCCTGACCTTTCATCTAGCACAATGGTTCTGATCCTGAGGGGGCCCCATTCTACACTTTCCATTCTCTTCATCCTCCAACATCTCCTCATACCCAAGGGGCCTTTCTCCAAATCTCCTCTCTCCACCTCAGAAACGCCTGCCTTTGCCTTTTTGATGTTGCATCACAACATTGTTCCTCCTCCCATCTCACTCGCACATGCCAGAGGGGTGGGGTATATGTTTCCCTCTCTGAGCTCCTTTCCTCTGGTCTTTCCCAGGCTCCAACTCGACTCTGGCCACTCCATTTTCACCATCTGATCGGGTATCTCTAGTACCTTCCTTGGTCTTCTACTCCTTCCTGTATCACCACCTCCTCCAATTCTATCTTCACCACCTCATCTTCTAGTTTTTCTTTCCAAAGCCACCTCCTCTGCTCCACTCTACCACTGCCACTTTCCTTAGCTCTTATTCTCTTCAACGCCATTATTCCTCCTGTCAACTGATGTGCTCTTCTCTGCCTACAGCCGCTTTCTCTAGTCGCCTCTGAACACATTGCCTCCTTCTCTTAACACCCACACTGATGTCCCCCCTTGGCCTCCTTTATTTGCCTGCGTTGCTGTCCTTGGTTGTGTTCCCTGTGAGGGTCTGCAAATGTATTTTGTTCTGTGTACTAGTGCAAGATTGGCTGATTGAATTGCTTCTCTGCATCATGCGTTTTTGCTCCATGTTTTCAGTTTGTTGGGTTTCTCGGACCAACACTATGCAAGGCTGCCCTGCCAACTTCCACATGCATGCGAGTTCTGCGTTGGGAGAAGCAAGTGCATGCGCTTTTCCTGTCACTATGCTGGTGAATGAGTCCCTGCTCTTTCTACAATACAGATTTTTCTATTAGAATAAAAAGTGTTTCTCCACCGCTGGGTCCATCTTAAAGGGTCAGACATTTAAGGGGTGTAAATCTGACATGCCTTTACTCCCTGATCTGAATGTTGTGGGGTTGCAAGGGGATCCTTCGTACACTACACACAGAGCCTGCTTCATGAGCGGAAAGCTGCACCTGACCCATGGCCATCCCCCTGCACACCCTCAGGGTAAGGCAGGGGATATCAGCTGAACACACAAATTATTAAAAGCATGCAAGGGAATGGAAACTAGGGCAAACTGTTGGCAAAGAAAATGTGATAAAGTACATTTCTTTGAACACTAAAATAACTCTGCAGTTCATATGTGTGAAGGATAATTGAGAGGGATCGTCATGGTGCAGTACACATACCTGAGGATTCTCTTCTCGTTTTGGCTTAGGGGCAGGTTGGACAGTCGTGCAGTTTTCCAATGGTTTTTCTATAGATTCCACTTCGGACTTAACCGTCTGAGAGAAAAAAAATAAAATCAATTAATGAGGCATGTGCAACTCACCTGTAAATAAAGGGTGCTCTGTTAAGGAGCGTTACAAAGAATACAGTAGGAATGATGCCTACCAATCACTGAACTTTATGATGCAGCAGAGCGATCTTTTTGGAGGAGCTATGCTGGTAGTTGTTACAGAAAGATGCAGTCAGCCTAATGCACTAGACATCTGGAGAAGAGAGTTTTGTGAGTAAGGACAAACCACATAGAACTCGGTTATGCTATGTCCTCTTCATCCATAGTCCCTATACCGGCCTACATCCAAATACTTGCTACCCGCATTGTTCTCCATAGGGATGCTTTTTTGATATGGGGCAGAGACTTTAATTGTGTGTGCGACACGCCTAGAGACAGGTCTGCTCCACTTAAGACTCTAACTTCCCCAGCAATGATGGCCCTAAATGCGGTACTTGCAGAACTCGCCCTAACAGAACTACGGAGGGAGCGTCACCCAGATCTGAGGGAATACTCCTACTACTCCTCCCCACACGGTTTCATACAAGGTTGGATTATTTATTTGTGAGCACTGAACACTTGCAGAATTTCACTTGTGCAGAATATATGGCCCGCTTAGATCAGATCACTCCCCCTTCATTGTATCATGGATGATCGAGGCACCCATGTGGCGTATGTCTACTGATATATTGCATGACATGGCCTTCAAGGAACAACTCCGGGAAACACTGACTTTTCCTCGAGGAGAACATTGGTAGTGTGGAAAGATGGGAGACCCTGAAGGTTGTAATCAGGGGAGAGATTATGGCTGGGGGGTTGAGGGGAGGGTGTTCGTAAACAGCTGAGGATGGAGCTCGAGGGCCAGGAAAATAGAGTGAGGGAACTAGAAACAACACAACCCACTGAGAGTCACTGTGAATGCCCTTCACGAGGCCCGCGCTCAACATCGCACCATTTTGGAGCGGTTATCCAGGTTTGATTATGCGGCCAACACAGCGCGCGCACACACACGGAGGGAGACAAATCAGGGAGGCTTCTCACTTGGCTTTGTCACAGAGAACACCCCAAAACACCAGTCACCTCACGGAAAGATGAATGTGGGGAATCATGGAGGGTGCAGTCAGTAATCAATGACATATTCGCTACCTATTACGCTACACAGTATAGTCACAGCACCAGCATTCCAGTGGAGGAAATAGAAGCTTTTACTGAAATTACACTCCCTACGCTTACTTAAGAAGTAGAAAGCGCAATCAACACATCCGCCTCAGGGTAAGCTCCAGGTAGCGATGGCCTACCTGCCGAGTTCTACAAAACATATCAAAGTACAGTTGCCCCAACACTTCTTAAGGTCTTTGAGGAGACCTTTGATTCTCAAAGGCTTCCTGACACACAGAAATCTGGATAGTCCCCATCCTTAAACCGGGAAAACCCGCAGACATGCGCTATTCATACAGGCCATTAGCCATGCTGAACAGTGACATACAACTGGTGACAATGCAGCGGCCAGACTCCGACAGTGCATACCGACGCTAATACACCCTGACCAAACCAGATATGTCCCGGGGCCCAATACTACCTCCAACCTCTGCAGCTTTCAACAGGTGGTTGAACAAACAAATAGTCGCACCCAACACTATGTGGTTGCATCGTTAGATCCAGTTAAAGCATTTGATTCTGTTTATTGGGAATGGATCGAGGCTGTGCTGAAAAGTTTTGGTTTTAGGGCTCACTTCAGGCGCTGGGTCAAGATTCTCTATACTTCCCCCGACGGCCAGAGTCAGAACTGGGTGGTATATTTCAAGGCAATGGGACATCCAGAAGAGGACTCATCAAGGGTGCCCTCTCTCTCATATGCTTTATATTCTAGCGTTGGAACCCATTGCACTATACTTCAGACAGGAGTACCTTGAGGCTGGGATACACATTGGCGATACCACACACTTGCTTTCCTTATATGCCGAAGACATTCTACTTTACTTATGCCACTCACATCACAACCTCCCCTTAATATTGGAAATATTGGATGATTTTGCAAGATACTCTGGAATCACATTCAATAAGCAGAAGTCATGCCTTTTCCCACTAGCAACACTAAATGACACTAAGCTTACCCAGACATTGGACTGGGGACTAAAGTGGGAACATTACTCATTCTGGTACCTAGGTATAAAGATAGCACACACCCCAGAAAGCACTCACACCCTAAATACACAGAGCGATTGAATAATCCGTAAATATATGGGTTTTTGGACCAAGTTACCTCTCGCTTATGGGTAGGGTGGCTATCACCAAGATGATAATACTCCCACGCTTGTTAATGGGTTCACAAATGTGGCCTATTATATTGCGGCATCCTTCTTTAGGTACTTGGAAACCATGCTTAGAGCGTTCTTGTGGGGACCCAGAAGACAGACCATCTACAAAGATATGGACTCGGCCCCTAGAACGAAGCGGCGTACAACTACCCAACCTTGATTACTATTTGACGGAGCAACTTAGCTTTGGTTGGCTGACAAACCCAATACTGAACATACTTTGTTAGACGCCTGGATTCATCCGGCCCGATTACGTGATGCCCTTTGGCATCCTTTGAACAAGCAGATACCACACCCATTATTGCGGACACTAGGTAGACAGATCTGGCAACGGACCACGAAAATACTACTGCTTACACGTCCCTACGCCCCCACATGGATCTTTATCGGTCAACACGCTATGGGACCCGCATGAATTTAAGGTGGCACGGTTTTAAGAGTATGATGGCATTGGAATTTGGGGGGACATGTATGACAATGGTGCCTATAGGGACTTCCCAGACCTTGTACAAAAGGAGGGTCTCCTGAGTGGGCAATTCCTAAGGTACATACGGATTACCAAGTTTGCAAAATGCACGTGGCCTAATTGGCCGGAAAAACCACAACCACACATGCTCCTTACACTTATGTATGCATTAGAGGGTTTGTGAAGGCCAATATGCTGGAGATACAAGGTCTTGATTGATAGCATGATCATAGACTGGTCAAAGCTCAGGGCCAAATGGGAGGCGGACCTTAGAGAGGAGTTGAAGGATAAACAGTGGCAGTAGGCGCTTTGTCCGAGTAAGCATGTCTCGCTTAATGCAAGATTCCGGCTCTTACAGGTTAATGTTCTACACCGTACACACCTGACCCCAGCAAGGGTTGCTAAATTTAATACAGACGCAGCTTCTACTTGCCCTAGATGTGACCAAGGTGATGCTCATGTAAGGCATATGTTTTGGGAGTGTGTCCACATGCAACAGTTTTGGAATAGAATTAAAAAGGTACCTATGAAAGCGCTGGGATTACCAGATATAAATGGACACCACAGGAATGTATACTGGACATGTAGGCTAGGAACAGCAAGCATAAGCACATCACTAGGTTCATGGACTTGGCATGATATTGGGCAAGAGGTGTGTAGCCATGACCTGGAAATCACATAAGGGCCCGCAATATGAAACATGGCTGAAGGAAATGCAGTGCTGGTGCATGGCAGAGACAACAGCCTGGGCATGTGCTAATGCAGTGCATGGAGGGGAGGCGGGACTAGTCTTCGAGGCCTGGAATGCGCCGATAAATGCTGCTCTCTACCCGTCCGATGACAAACCACTGTGAACTGCTTCAAAGTTAGATATAGTGCGTGCTGACCTATGGTATACACCTTGTTGGTTGCAGACCACCCTACATGACCTTCTCTTATATCTGAACTGTAGTCTCCCATGTGGCGTGGGAGGCAGACTTGGTTGGAAACTATAGACATATGCAGCAAGTACATAAGACTGGTTGGATACCATCTCCTTTTTGTTTTTCCTTGCTCTTTGGTTGTTTTCTTCACCTTTCCTCCACCGCCCCCCCTTTAGACTGTCTTCTCTCTCTCTGTCTCCTTTTCCCGTTCACTATAACGTGATTGATAATTGTTATGACACCTTATGCTTAGGTTTGAAATGACAAACAAAAAAATGCTAGGTCCTCTTCATTTACATCGTTGGCTTTGATACTAGAATCTCAGTTCAATTGCTGAGAGCAACAACACGACTTTTAGCCATTGTGCTTAGCTCTAAGGAGCAGAGGTACCTATGATGGGCCCCAATTCCAAAAACTGCTTTGAGGAAAACAGGGAAAGAACTTCTAGATTTTAATAACAATGCAGTTCAGTAACCTGCATTATAGTTGCAAACAATTGTACCAAACAATAAGTCACTGCAGCCTGAGGTCTAAATAATAACCCATGCTAGACATTGTTTACAAGTCTATCTTGGTGCACTGGTGTCAGTCATAAATATAATGCACACTTCCCATTTATGCCAGCAGTACAATTAATCACTGGCCACAGACGCAAAGTAACTGTATCAGTGCTCAATCGAGATAAATTACAAGTTAATCACCCTAGTGACTAACCTACTCCTAGTCCACAATCCCCTTTCCCCCATACTGCACTGGCGTCCCTCGCAAGGAACGGGAACAGATTTTTTACACAAAAAAGCCTGTCTTCTTTAAATGTAGCCATGCGCGGAGGCGTGGTACCAGGAGAATGCACTCCCCTGACTCCACCCTATGGCGCCACACCTCCGTCCCCTTTTACGCAGTCAGATTAATCTACTGCCCAACTATGCACTTTTTCAGGGGGAGGATGAAGGGATGCATGGAGGAAACGGGACTATGAACTAGAAGTACTTCAGTCACTTTGGTGAGTAACTTGTAATTACTCCTACGTCCCATCGCCTTTCCTTCATACTGCACAGGCGATTACCACTGATTAGACCTTAGGGAGGAGAGATGTCTGTAGACTTATGCAAACATTTTTCAGCACTACTTGCAAAAGGCCACGTCTGACCGTGCACTGCTATCCAGACAATAGTGCTTGCAAAAGGCGGGTGGGAAAGCCCATGTAGTCACCATGCTCATTCTGCCAAGGCACATGCCTCTGGAAAGTCACTGCGGTAGCCTTTGCCCGGCTGCATGGGCATGACGATTTGCTGGCAACTCCTTATTCTGACCTTCGTAGGCCTCCTGAATGGCCCCCACCATCCACCTTGCTATAGAAGCTTTGGAGGCCTGACAGCCAGGCTTTGAACCAGCAAACATGATGAACAACATGTCGGACTTTGAACTTCTATCTCAGAAAGAGAAAGGAGTTTCAAAGTACTTCTCATAATCTGGCAATGTAAGACTCTTTCTGCCACCGATTTTGGATTGGGAAATAATGTAGGCAACACAATTTCCTCGTTCAAGTAGAAGGATAAAAACAACTCCGGCAAAAACAAAGGGTTGGTGCGCAGCTCCACCTTATCACTATGGGACGTGGTGTACGGTTCCGAAGCCACCAGGTCCTGAATCTCACTAACCCTGCATGCTGATGTGAGCCCAACTATAAGGATGGTCTTGATACTTACTAGCCTGATGCCCGTCAAAGCCATGGGCTCGACTGGTTTATGGGCAAGAGCGCTCAACACCATATTGAGACCACATGCCGCCTGAGGGCGCTTGATAGGAGGGTACAACCTTGTTAAGTCCGTAAGGTGCCTCTGGACCACCGGTTTGAAAGCGGAATATGACATGGTGTCCAAGTTCCTGTAAGCATCTATAGCTGCCAAATAGGTGCAGCACGTGCTGACCTGCACACCCGATTCTGCAAGGGAGACCAAGAAAGATAGCACATGGTTGAGGGCGCAAGAAATGGGGTCTATGCCTTGTCCCTTGCCCAGTAGAAAAACATTGTCCACCTGCTCTTGTATTAACTCCTGGTAGAGTCGCTCCTTGCCTTTTGTATAATCTGCAAATTCTCTGGAGACAACTGCAGGTGCTGCAGCGTCTCAATCTCAAGAACCAGGCTACTAGATCTAGTTTCTCTGGAGCTGGGTGAACCACTGCACCGCCCTGCTGCGTGAGGAGGGCACATTCCCAGAGAGGCATGGGCCCCTGAGCTGCCAGCCTCACCAGCTCGGAATACCATTGTCTGGCTAGCCACTATGGCACCACTAGAACAAGGCTTAAGGCCTACGCTCCTCTGATATTGCAGATGACCCTGTGAATCAGAGGTGTCAGCAGAAAAGCATATGCCCACAGATTGTCCCACTGCAGGTGAGGCGTGACCCCCAGAGAGCTGATGTGCCTGCCCATCTAGGTTGCACCTCCTGTTGTCCTCTGTGGCTACTAAGTCCACACGGGTGCCCCATGCTTGAAAGATGCCACCCAGTCTGCTGAGCCAGTCCGCTTCCAGATTGCAATCCCCCAGAAGATGGATCGCCAGTAAGTGAATTCTGTGCTGCACAGCCCACTCCCAAATCTGGCAGCCTGCACAGGGAAGGGGACATGGTGCCCCCTGCTTGCTGATATAGAACACACACGTGGAACTGTATCCGAATGCAGACTGCTCTGTTCTTGACCAGCTGCAAGAATGCCCACAGCACTAGCTGTATAGCCTTCAGCTCCAGAAATTTAATGCAGCGGTCCTTGTCCATGTTGGACCATCACCTGTGGAAGGCATGAATGTCAAACGTGGCCGCTGCCGCCCCTCCAAGGAGGAGTTGTTCGTAATCGTCAACTCCAGCTTGGGCTGCAAAAAAGGCATGCCTACCGATAGATTTGTCTCCTGCTTTCATCACTGCAAGTCTTGGTGGCGGTCTGTTGGGATGGAGACTGTGGCTGCCTGCGAGTCAGTCTCTTGGTTCCAGGAGGCTGCCAGGTGTAACTTAATCCTCCTCATCCTGGGCCTTGTATGCTTAATAGTCAGAAGTCATGCAGCCATGATGCCCAACAGGTGTTGGAACCACCGGCTGCTGAGGAAATGGCTGCTAGCCGCCCGATCCTCTTTGTCGTAGGGAGAATTCTTTGCTCTTGTGTGTCCCAAAGTAGGCCCAAGAAGACCACAGGCTTGGTGGTCTGTAGCTGCAATTTTTGTGGGTTTATGGAGAACCACAGCTCGTACAACATGTCCATAAAATGGAGTGTCTGGACTTGGACAGCACCTGGAGACCCTGCTGGATGAACCAGTCATCCAGGTATGGGTAAACATGGTAGCTCCTGTGACCCGAGGACTGAGGCTATACCGTTCATCAACCCAGTGAAACCCACAGGGCCGAGTTCAACCCCGAACGGCCGCACCTTGTACTGAAAATGGCAGTCCATGGCCATGAACCTCCGGTAAGCACAGTGGGGCTGCCAAAAGGTGATGTGAAAATAGGCATCTTTGAGGTGCAGGGAGCACATCCAGTCTCCCCCACACAGACACCGCAATTAATGCTGGCGTATCCATCTTGAATTTCTGAAGGGTTAGATATAGGCATAAAAAAGGATATACCGAGAACCACTCAGGCCTGCCTGGTTGTTCTTCTGAATTACGAAAATTAACAAATACAATCCCCGGTCTCTCAGAGGGTGGGAAATCCTCCACCACCCAGTTTTCTTGCTGAGATTTCCACAAGAGCCGGTGTCACGATCTGAAGGAGGGGCGGGGAGGGGGGACCGAGGCTAGAGGGAGGCAAAACCCATTGGAGACCACCAAGATGATCCATGGATCAGCGAACGTCATCTGCCAGGACTGAATGTTAAGGGCAAGCCTGCCCCCCACCGGAGAGCTGTGGACCCTGATTGTTTTTTGCTGTCTGGAGGCAGGTGGGCGCCTGGGAGGGGGACTGGAAGAATCCCTTGTGTAAGGTCCTTTGCTGCTTGCGCCTGTGATGGCTGGGTGAACTGTTCGGTTTGGTGCGCCCTGCGCTCTTGGTGATCCCTGAAACCTCTGAACATTCTCCCTCTGTCCGACCTCGTCTGAAACTGCCCATAAGCTTTTGTGGCCGGTTTAGCCAGGATAGCGAGAGACTTGGACGTTTGCAAGCTGGCTTTCTTCTGATTCAGCTCGTCATCTGTTGACAAGTGGAACAAATCCCCTTCTTCGAACGGGCGATCCATGATGCATTCCTGAACATTGAGATTAAACTTAGTGGCCCTCATCCAAGCAGAACACAGAATATCTGGTGATACAAATGGTTCTCCCAGCGGTCTCTATATGAGAGGCAGTTGACTCCATTATGTTCTATGTGACCAACTTTGCATTGGCCAAGTTTGACTTGAAGGCCGCCTGCTTATGCACCGGCAGGCCCGGCAAAATCTTTCTCCATAGTCTCTGGCTTGCTGCACAAGCATTGCATCCGCGTTAGCCTTCCTCAGGTAAAGCCCGGCATCCAAGTAAATCTTTATGCCGTAGGGGGTAGAGAATTCTGCCCCCCTTGCCCAGCAATGTTGAGTTTGTGCTAGAGGACAAGGAGGAATGCGGCTTAGAACAACAAGGACGCCACCGCTATGACAGATGAATGGGCCTGCGGGTGAACAGCAGCAGGGTTTCACCCGCCACCTGCCTGTACTTGGCATCTAGATGTTTGTAGACTGTGTGGTATGAGTCTTAGCCCAGCCCTTTTTGACTAAGGCCTCGACATCCTTTGCAGAGGAATGTCAGACCTTTTGGAGGCTCCGATAGTCAGTACCTCAGCCAGTACCCCTGCCTCTGGTTGTTCCTTCTGTGGCTGAGGGATCCCCAGGTATTCTGCTAATCTGGCAAGCCGATCATGGAAGGCCTGGTCCGACATGGAGGTGTCTGCATACTCCTACTCGTCCGTGTCGCCTGGTCGGTTGTCCCCGGGTCCCTAGTGAGAGGGTCAGTACTGCCTTCATCTGCAGCGTCTCCCAGCAGGGTCGGCGGTGGGACCTTCTGCCACTGGGGCTGTTGGAGCAGTGGGCTGGGTACTACCGGAGCCTTGCTGGAATTGAGTGTAGCTTGCGTAGGTGTAGCACACGGCCAGTGATGGTACAGGGTAGGCTGTACACCACGGCATCTGTGGGTTGTGGAAAGCGGCCATTCCACCTGTGGGGTGAATTCCTACCTGGGTGCAGGAGGCGTGGCTCCCAGTGTGCCTTCGTATTGGGAAGTGCAGGCATCCTGACAGTGCCATGTTGCTGCTTGTACAAGCCGGTGCGACCTCGCGCATAGGCTCCATCGCCTGCACCTCGGGCGTGGACCTGGAAGGCTTGTCGCCTTCTGGCATAGACCCAGTAGTGCATTTGGGTGCAGGTGCCCCCTCGGGGTCAAGGCCCGGTCAAAGAGGAAAGCCCCTCAGGAGATTTCCCAGTACTAGAACCTTTCGGACCCTCAGCCCGTGGCCGGGGAGGATCCTTGGATAACTGTCTGCTGACCGATAGCTCTAGAAGTCGTGTCTGGTGTTCGGATCTGTACAATCCCTCCCGCTCAATGTCTTCCCAGGAGAGGAATCGCCCTTGCGGTTGTTTAGTGAAGAGAGTAATTACCTTGGGCCTAGACTTCCTGCGTACATACGCCTTCAAGTTTTCGGGCAGAGATCTAGAGAACCGTCTCTCCATCTGGCGAGATGGTTCTTCAGTGACCTAGGCATGAGTGCGCCGAACAACCGTGGTCCTCGCCGAGACAATGCAGACAAAGCGCGTGCGGTTCTGACGCAGGGAATAGTCTGTCGCAGGTAGGGCACGTACTGTAGTCCGCCTTGCCGACATGCGCCGGAGGCCGTTGTATTGTAAAATCAAAGAAATAAAATGAAAAGTACAATACAAGTATAGAACACTGGTTCCCAGGGAAAAACAGGCGCATGGAATTAAGAGGGGAAAAAACCTCAACCACCAGCGCAGGTGAATAGGTGCGCTCCCATCGCTGCCGGAAGAGAGGACTGAAGTGTGGCACCGGATTTAGGGGAGCACATGCTCCTGGTAACACACCTCCGCATATGGCTAAATTTAAGGGGAAAGGCTTTTTTGTGTGGAAAAGGGATCTGTTCCCATCCCCTAGCGAGGGACACCCATGAAGTATGGAGGAAAGGAGACGGGAGGTAGGAGTACTATAGGGAGAAATGCAAATCCAAAATTAAACAATTGTTTAGCCTTAGGCTGTGTGCACTTTCACACTGTTAGTTCTCCACTAAAGAAAAGCTAGTCCCAGTCACAATGTGACCTTTGTGGTGGTGTGCACATTTATATTTCACAACCGGTGAGGACCTGTGAATTTTTTTTAAAGTTTACACAGAACATACGTCAATCACTCAGCATTTCAGAAACAGTTTTACATTGTCAAGCTGCTTTAAAAAAAAAAAAATAATAAAAAAAAAAAAAAGACATCCCTTGACCTTAAGAATTACAGGCCGATCTCCAACACCAGATTTCTCGTGAAACTCATTGACCGGACTGCACACTCCCAGCTCAACTGCTTTCTAGAATCAAACAAATGCCTCAACCCAGCCCAATCAGGCTTCAGATCTCAACATGGAACAGAAACCACTATGCTCACGATCTGGGATGATGTCAAGGTTGCGGCAGACTGAGGGCTGTGCAGTGCTGATTCTCCTTGCTCTCTCTGCAGCCTTTGACACGTTAACCATTCAATCCTCCTTGACCGCCCCCACTCCCTAGGAATCCGTGGCTCAGATCTCAAATGGATTGCCTCCTTCCTCAGCAACAGAAAACAAAATCTCCTTCCTCTCCCTTTTTGTCTCAACTGCTTGCGCTGTGAACACTGGAGTACACCAAGGTGCATACCTCTCTGCCCTCCTTTTCAACCTCTATCTGACCACTCTACCAGGAATCAACCGCGCGCGCATCCTCGCCGGTTACAACTACGCTGACGATATCCAAATGATCCTAGAAATTCCCAAGACAAGCACCAACCCACATCCCGACCTTGAAGCTTGCCTCAGTGATATTGACCGATGGACGACAAGTAACCACCTCCTCTTGAACCCTGATAAAACTAAAATCATGGTGTGCGGCAATATTGCCCTTCTCCCACATCCGCTCCCATGACCCTCCCTCCGTCCCCCTTCCAACCTAGTCAATACCCTAGGCTGCACTATGGACTGTGGTCTAACCCTCACCCGTCAATCAATGTTTAAAAATCCTGTCACTACTACCTCAAACGCCTTAGACACATTTTTCCTTACCGCTCCTACTCCAACAGACTTGCAGTGTTATGTCGAGACTAGAAAACGCCAACTCCCTTATACCTGGGAGCACCGGCTTACCAACTTAACAAATTCCAAAGAGCTGCCGCCAAACTCTTCCTCGCCCTCGGACACAGAGACCACATCTCCCCCGCTCTCCGCGCCCTCCACTGGCTCCCAGTCGGACGAAGGGCCACCTTCAAGACCCTATGCATTGCCCACCGAGACGTGCACAAAACCGGCCCAACGTACCTACAAGTGAAGATAAGACCCCCCCACCTCCCAGCAAGCACCCTAAGATAAAGCACTGCCACTCTTTCTAGTGAGTCCAACCTCTAATTCGGTCAGGATCGGAGGATCCGCCTTCTCAACCGTGGCCCCAACTCTGTGGAACTCACTCCCCCCCACATATTCGACACACCCAAGACTACCTGGCCTTCCGTAAAGCTAAAAAAACCTGGCTCTTTCCATAATGCCGACTAAGACCCTCTAAGGCCTCTGAGACCTTACAACCTGCTGACAAATATATAGTTACAGAGCAATGACGCCACTGAATGCGACTTAAGTCACTAATAAGTTTACTCTGAACACAACAATCACAAATGTGTAATTGAAATCCAGAATAGTGGGCTTGTAAGAATCAAAACCCAGACACTCACCTCTCCTATCGCTATGCTCACTCTCTACTCCACACCAACACTCGGAGCGCAGCTACACCCCTCGATCAATTCGGCCTAGCTGCTCACATACAAACAATACCCCATTAACGCTCAAAGATTCTGCTACATCGCAGCTATGCGCCACACGAAAATTGGCCTAGCTGCACACATAAGCTTCCTACACAGGCCTAACGCAGCCAGAACCAGTCCTGGTGACCAACCTGCAGACGGCACACATTCTACTGATCTCAAATACCACCCCCAATGCTAGGATGCAGCTACCATCAGGCAATAGCACCAGCTGTGCACATAACTGGTGCACCCAAGCACCATATGACACCTTACTCTCTCGACTGACCTGGACTACGGTCCACGAGGGCGTTCAACCCACTAGCGCTTTCAGGTCATACCAATGATATATAGAGCACTATATAAATGAAAAATAACATTTCTGCGAGTGATCCATGGTAACATCAACTCAACATAACAATAACACTATTAATGCTACTTTGTTGGTGTAGTTGACCTGTCTGCCCCACTTTCATGACCTATGGCAAGGCATAGAAGAATAAAGACAATGCCACAGAGCATTTTCACTGACCAGATAATAAATATAAATTGTAGAACATGGAAAGTTTTAAAGCATACCCAGTGGATGTGCGGCCATGTATCAAGATTAAGTCCTTCAGAAAAAGTATGCTTTACGTTGCTTTGGTTTCGGATGGTAAATATGAATTGGAAAGCTTCAGCATTGTGTTCTCATGTAAAAATAAAGTTGGCCTTATACTTAGTATTAGTGAAATATACATCAATCTGGGATTTTCAAGGTCACTGCACAGTAGGCAAACACCCAGTTGTGTTGAGCATAGCAGGAAATAAAAAGATGAAAATCACTAACAAATGGCAAACATTTATCAAGACATTATTTCAGAATGCTGCTTGCGAGGTAAATGTATGCATCACGCAGGTAAACTACACATGTGATCAGAAAATAAGAGGTGGCTGGTCTCCCAGGTCACGTACCCTACTTTTACCTAATTTCCCCAAGATCAACATGGTGTTCCAAATGCAGGAAAAAACGATAAGGACCGGGGCGTATGGTAGGAGGATGAAGGTAGCAGGCGGGACACAGGACCTAAAGTAAAATCAATTGGCGGCTGGAGGGGGAGGGGGGGGTCGGTGGGGGGAGCTGGAGTGGTCAGGATGGTGACTCATCTTAATTATCACTTCAAGACACTGAATACTGGCCAGCCAATTTTAGGAAATTTCTTTAACATAGGTTGTAGCTTGGGAGGAAACCAGGTCACCATTGCACAAACCTTAGGAGTGATGATTGTAAACTTACTTCAGAGAAAACGTTCAATGCCGAAACCCTAAAGTTAGCAAAGTAGTAAAGTTGAAAAACAAACATTGCGGAGTAAAGTATTCATTGAACTTTGCTATTAATGCGCTTTAAATATAAACATGTTTCCCAAAAATATCAAGAGTTGGGTACTGTGGTGGGTCAGAAGAAGGGCGCAGACACTTAAACCATGTTTCTATTAAAGAATACGAATAGGGCTGATCTTTCCCTATTGCTATGGGGTGTTCCCTACTTACTTTACTAAGGCGCTTGTCAGTGGATGTCCAAAAGGAATAAGTCAGCTGTCCAAAACTACCCTAACTGACCCTACCACTAGTTTAATCAACTAAGGTCAGGAGAAGTACTTCCTTCTCCAGACTGTGCTTTTGCACTTCGCTTTGCTTCTTCTAGAGTTCTGTTCATATGCACTTTTTTAATAGTCTCTCGTTATCCTCTGTATCAGTTCCGGTAACTCCCTTATAGGACTGGTAGTCTTTCTCTTCTCTGTAGTATGGATTGTCCTTGGCCTTGTCCAACTCTTTGCTTTGTATTAGAGGGTTCTGAATTTTCTTGTATAGTATCTTCTCCTCTGGAGCTTTGGCTTTCCAAATAAGTATAGTTCACCTTTTTCTGATATGTACTTTCTTGTACAGGGTTTATGCCAGGGACCTCTTTGGTCTTTAGTTCACAGTTATCCGTGTTATGTTCCACTCTTTTTCTTCGATAATGGGTTATTTTACCTTCTCTCCAAGGTAATGATACTCCAAATTCTATGTCTCTCAATCTTTGTGGTTTCTATGCTTCCCTTTATCACATTAAGACCGTTCAAGTTCACCAAAGTAGTTTTCACGCTTTCATCATTTGTATTGCG